>NC_090830.1:50014928-50314928 GCF_028021215.1 Eschrichtius robustus
CTTTCAAATCCTCTTTGTTGCCTTCCCTCAATATATTTGTAGACGAGAGTTATCATTTATAAGTCTGCAGGTTTGTGAATTGCAGTGCCCCTGAGCTCCATTTTTCAACTCGCTCTCTTGGGAGCTGGCCGCAAAAGCGCAGGATTGCTTTAGGCCCTATTCTGCTTCCGGGCGGCAGACTGAGCCTGTGGTTAATTCTTCTTCCTGATGGGAAAATAGAGTGACCTGTGCCTGTCCCAACACCTAGAGCTAGTCTCTCATTGGTTCCCCGTCTTCCCGTTCATCCTCAGTTCAAATTGCCACCTGTATGGAACAGGAGGTTAAAGGTGCTGATTCTCCAAGGAGGGAGATTGCTAGTAAAGTGGCTGGAATGGCGAACCCGAGCACAAGGAGACGAGAAATGAGGTGCGTTTTAGAAACCTTTCCCGATCACTCGGTGGACCATCTTCTGGGTTTCTCATGCATGTTTTCGATGTAGGCAGATGCCCTTGAACCTGGAGATTTGGGACCCATGGGATGGGTACCACGCAGTATTACTTTAAAGCGTCTGCGTTTGCTCACCGAACCTCACCAAACCCCTCAGCCCAAACAGTGTCCACCCTTATGTCTCAATCAGCTGCGGGTCTAGATATGGTCAATCCAGGTGGCATCACAGCGCCTGAACGAATTTTGTAAGAATTTCTCTCCCTTTCACTGTCTTTGTTTCACGGGTTTTTACAATTAATTGAGTTTTATAATGGGGTTTAGCTGCTTTTCACTGCTGTTTTTATGCAGCTTTACACCCACTTGACTCACTTACAGAGAGATATCAATACATAGGTTTTAAGATTCTTACTAGTCAGATACACTCTTGGGCGGTGAATAGGGGGTGTTGAGTCCAGTTCCCTGAGCAAGGAGTAGGTCTTGTCTATTACGTATTGGGTTTATGGAACGGTATCTGAGCTAATTTGAAACCCTTGTTTTATGCATCACCCCACCTCACCTTTCCCGTTAGGCAGCCATAGTGTGTTTTCTAACCGTGTGACTCTGTCCTGTTTTGTAATTCAGTTCAAGGGCAGCGGTTTTTACATTCCCTCTATAGGTGTTATCTTATGATAAGTGTCTTTTTCTGTGTGACTTATTACACTTAGAATCGTCGTACCTAAATCCACTCATCATGCTGCTACTAGCCTTATGACGTTGATTTCATGGCTGAGTGATATTCCATTGTACATAAGGACCACAACTTCTTTATCCATTTTTCTCTTTCCTGGGATATTTAAGGTGTAACGAAGTGGAGGTTCTTGTCAACAGAGCAGCCCTAAACTTTGGGGTGCTTGTGTCTTGCTGATTTTTAGTTTTCCCAATTTATACGCCCATGAGTGGAAGTGCCCTATGCTCTCTAAGCTGAGTTTTGTAAATGTTTCAGGACACACCGTACACTTCTCCAGAGTGGCTGTTGGCAATTTACATCCCGCCCATCAGCGTAGCAAGGCTCCCGTTTCTCCGTGGCCTGTCCTGCATTTCTGGTTTTGACACTTTATTCAGCATGGCCCTTTTGACCGATGGGAAGCGAGACTTCTTTGTAGCGCTGATTTGCCTTTCCAGGTTGCTTGGTTGGCCAAAAAGGGCGTATGCGTTTTTTCCTGAATATATTCAGGAAAAAACGCATACGCCCTTTTTGGCCAAGGGCATCATTGTCGAGGTTTTGCCGCTTTTCCTGTGCTTTAAAGGCGATTCGAATCTGCCTCCTGAAATCTGTTTCCTGCAATTCTGCCTTGCTTTCAAATCCTCTTTGTTGCCTTCCCTCAATATATTTGTAGACGAGAGTTATCATTTATAAGTCTGCAGGTTTGTGAATTGCAGTGCCCCTGAGCTCCATTTTTCAACTCGCTCTCTTGGGAGCTGGCCGCAAAA
Organism: Eschrichtius robustus; assembly: GCF_028021215.1. Lineage (NCBI taxonomy): Eukaryota > Metazoa > Chordata > Mammalia > Artiodactyla > Eschrichtiidae > Eschrichtius > Eschrichtius robustus. Next base: position 50,016,825 of record NC_090830.1, read on the forward strand.
GCGCAGGATTGCTTTAGGCCCTATTCTGCTTCCGGGCGGCAGACTGAGCCTGTGCTTAATTCTTCTTCCTGATGGGAAAATAGAGTGACCTGTGCCTGTCCCAACACCTAGAGCTAGTCTCTCATTGGTTCCCCCTCTTCCCGTTCACCCTCAGGACAAATTGCAACCTGTATGGAACAGGAGGTTAAAGGTGCTGATTCTCCAAGGAGGGAGATTGCTAGTAAAGCGGCTGGAATGGCGAACCCGAACACAAGGAGATGAGAAATGAGGTGCGTTTTAGAAACCTTTCCCGATCACTCAATGGACCATCTTCTGGGTTTCTCATGCATGTTTTCGATGTAGGCAGATGCCCTTGAACCTGGAGATTTGGGACCCATGGGATGGGTACCACGCAGTATTACTTTAAAGCGTCTGCGTTTGCTCACCCAACCTCACCAAACCTCTCAGCCCCAAGAGTGTCCACCCTTATGTCTCAATCAGCTGCAGGTCTAGGTATGGTCAATCCAGGTGGCATCACCGCCCCTGAACGAATTTTGTGAGAATTTCTCTCTCTTTCACTGTCTTTGTTTCACGGGTTTTTAAAATTAATTGAGTTTTATAATGGGGTTTAGCTGCTTTTCACTGCTGTGTTTATGCAGCTTTACACCCACTTGACTCACTTACAGAGAGATATCAATACATAGGTTTTAAGATTCTTACTAGTCAGATATACTCTTGGGCGGTGAATAGGGGGTGTTGAGTCCAGTTCCCTGAGCAAGGAGTAGGTCTTGTCTATTACGTATTGGGTTTATGGAACGGTATCTGAGCTAATTTGAAACCCTTGTTTTATGCATCACCCCACCTCACCTTTCCCGTTAGGCAGCCATAGTGTGTTTTCTAACCCTGTGACTCTGTTCTGTTTTGTAATTCAGTTCAAGGGCAGCGGTTTTTGCATTCCCTCTATAGGTGATATCTTATGATAAGTGTCTTTTTCTGTGTGACTTATTTCACTTAGAATCGTCGTACCTAAATCCACTCATCATGCTGCTACTAGCCTTATGACGTTGATTTCATGGCTGAGTGATATTCCATTGTACATAAGGACCACAACTTCTTTATCCATTTTTCTCTTTCCTGGGATATTTAAGGTGTAACGAAGTGGAGGTTCTTGTCAACAGAGCAGCCCTAAACTTTGGGGTGCTTGTGTCTTGCTGATTTTTAGTTTTCCCTATTTATACGCCCATGAGTGGAAGTGCCCTATGCTCTCTAAGCTGAGTTTTGTAAATGTTTCAGGACACACCGTACACTTCTCCAGAGTGGCTGTTGGCAATTTACATCCCGCCCATCAGCGTAGCAAGGCTCCCGTTTCTCCGTGGCCTGTCCTGCATTTCTGGTTTTGACACTTTATTCAGCATGGCCCTTTTGACCGATGGGAAGCGAGACTTCTTTGTAGCGCTGATTTGCCTTTCCAGGTTGCTTGGTTGGCCAAAAAGGGCGTATGCGTTTTTTCCTGAATATATTCAGGAAAAAACGCATACGCCCTTTTTGGCCAAGGGCATCATTGTCGAGGTTTTGCCGCTTTTCCTGTGCTTTAAAGGCGATTCGAATCTGCCTCCTGAAATCTGTTTCCTGCAATTCTGCCTTGCTTTCAAATCCTCTTTGTTGCCTTCCCTCAATATATTTGTAGACGAGAGTTATCATTTATAAGTCTGCAGGTTTGTGAATTGCAGTGCCCCTGAGCTCCATTTTTCAACTCGCTCTCTTGGGAGCTGGCCGCAAAAGCGCAGGATTGCTTTAGGCCCTATTCTGCTTCCGGGCGGCAGACTGAGCCTGTGGTTAATTCTTCTTCCTGAAGGGAAAATAGAGTGACCTGTGCCTGTCCCAACACCTAGAGCTAGTCTCTCATTGGTTCCCCGTCTTCCCGTTCATCCTCAGTTCAAATTGCCACCTGTATGGAACAGGAGGTTAAAGGTGCTGATTCTCCAAGGAGGGAGATTGCTAGTAAAGCGGCTGGAATGGCGAACCCGAGCACAAGGAGACGAGAAATGAGGTGCGTTTTAGAAACCTTTCCCGATCACTCGGTGGACCATCTTCTGGGTTTCTCATGCATGTTTTCGATGTAGGAAGATGCCCTTGAACCTGGAGATTTGGGACCCATGGGATGGGTACCACGCAGTATTACTTTAAAGCGTCTGCGTTTGCTCACCGAACCTCACCAAACCCCTCAGCCCAAAGAGTGTCCACCCTTATGTCTCAATCAGCTGCGGGTCTAGATATGGTCAATCCAGGTGGCATCACAGCGCCTGAACGAATTTTGTAAGAATTTCTCTCCCTTTCACTGTCTTTGTTTCACGGGTTTTTAAAATTAATTGAGTTTTATAATGGGGTTTAGCTGCTTTTCACTGCTGTGTTTATGCAGCTTTACACCCACTTGACTCACTTACAGAGAGATATCAATACATAGGTTTTAAGATTCTTACTAGTCAGATATTCTCTTGGGCGGTGAATAGGGGGTGTTGAGTCCAGTTCCCTGAGCAAGGAGTAGGTCTTGTCTATTACGTATTGGGTTTATGGAACGGTATCTGAGCTAATTTGAAACCCTTGTTTTATGCATCACCCCACCTCACCTTTCCCGTTAGGCAGCCATAGTGTGTTTTCTAACCGTGTGACTCTGTTCTGTTTTGTAATTCAGTTCAAGGGCAGCGGTTTTTACATTCCCTCTATCGGTGATATCTTATGATAAGTGTCTTTTTCTGTGTGACTTATTACACTTAGAATCGTCGTTCCTAAATCCACTCATCATGCTGCTACTAGCCTTATGACGTTGATTTCATGGCTGAGTGATATTCCATTGTACATAAGGACCACAACTTCTTTATCCATTTTTCTCTTTCCTGGGATATTTAAGGTGTAACGAAGTGGAGGTTCTTGTCAACAGAGCAGCCCTAAACTTTGGGGTGCTTGTGTCTTGCTGATTTTTAGTTTTCCCAATTTATACGCCCATGAGTGGAAGTGCCCTATGCTCTCTAAGCTGAGTTTTGTAAATGTTTCAGGACACACCGTACACTTCTCCAGAGTGGCTGTTGGCAATTTACATCCCGCCCATCAGCGTAGCAAGGCTCCCGTTTCTCCGTGGCCTGTCCTGCATTTCTGGTTTTGACACTTTATTCAGCATGGCCCTTTTGACCGATGGGAAGCGAGACTTCTTTGTAGCGCTGATTTGCCTTTTCAGGTTGCTTGGTTGGCCAAAAAGGGCGTATGCGTTTTTTCCTGAATATATTCAGGAAAAAACGCATACGCCCTTTTTGGCCAAGGGCATCATTGTCGAGGTTTTGCCGCTTTTCCTGTGCTTTAAAGGCGATTCGAATCTGCCTCCTGAAATCTGTTTCCTGCAATTCTGCCTTGCTTTCAAATCCTCTTTGTTGCCTTCCCTCAATATATTTGTAGACGAGAGTTATCATTTATAAGTCTGCAGGTTTGTGAATTGCAGTGCCCCTGAGCTCCATTTTTCAACTCGCTCTCTTGGGAGCTGGCCGCAAAAGCGCAGGATTGCTTTAGGCCCTATTCTGCTTCCGGGCGGCAGACTGAGCCTGTGGTTAATTCTTCTTCCTGATGGGAAAATAGAGTGACCTGTGCCTGTCCCAACACCTAGAGCTAGTCTCTCATTGGTTCCCCCTCTTCCCGTTCACCCTCAGGACAAATTGCAACCTGTATGGAACAGGAGGTTAAAGGTGCTGATTCTCCAAGGAGGGAGATTGCTAGTAAAGCGGCTGGAATGGCGAACCCGAGCACAAGGAGATGAGAAATGAGGTGCGTTTTAGAAACCTTTCCCGATCACTCAATGTACCATCTTCTGGGTTTCTCATGCATGTTTTCGATGTAGGCAGATGCCCTTGAACCTGGAGATTTGGGACCCATGGGATGGGTACCACGCAGTATTACTTTAAAGCGTCTGCGTTTGCTCACCCAACCTCACCAAACCTCTCAGCCCCAAGAGTGTCCACCCTTATGTCTCAATCAGCTGCAGGTCTAGGTATGGTCAATCCAGGTGGCATCACACCCCGTGAACGAATTTTGTGAGAATTTCTCTCTCTTTCACTGTCTTTGTTTCACGGGTTTTTAAAATTAATTGAGTTTTATAATGGGGTTTAGCTGCTTTTCACTGCTGTGTTTATGCAGCTTTACACCCACTTGACTCACTTACAGAGAGATATCAATACATAGGTTTTAAGATTCTTACTAGTCAGATATACTCTTGGGCGGTGAATAGGGAGTGTTGAGTCCAGTTCCCTGAGCAAGGAGTAGGTCTTGTCTATTACGTATTGGGTTTATGGAACGGTATCTGAGCTAATTTGAAACCCTTGTTTTATGCATCACCCCACCTCACCTTTCCCGTTAGGCAGCCATAGTGTGTTTTCTAACCGTGTGACTCTGTTCTGTTTTGTAATTCAGTTCAAGGGCAGCGGTTTTTACATTCCCTCTATAGGTGATATCTTATGATAAGTGTCTTTTTCTGTGTGACTTATTTCACTTAGAACCGTCGTACCTAAATCCACTCATCATGCTGCTACTAGCCTTATGATGTTGATTTCATGGCTGAGTGATATTCCATTGTACATAAGGACCACAACTTCTTTATCCATTTTTCCCTTTCCTGGGATATTTAAGGTGTAACGAAGTGGAGGTTCTTGTCAACAGAGCAGCCGTAAACTTTGGGGTGCTTGTGTCTTGCTGATTTTTAGTTTTCCCAATTTATACGCCCATGAGTGGAATTGCCCTATGCTCTCTAAGCTGAGTTTTGTAAATGTTTCAGGACACACCGTACACTTCTCCAGAGTGGCTGTTGGCAATTTACATCCCGCCCATCAGCGTAGCAAGGCTCCCGTTTCTCCGTGGCCTGTCCTGCATTTCTGGTTTTGACACTTTATTCAGCATGGCCCTTTTGACCGATGGGAAGCGAGACTTCTTTGTAGCGCTGATTTGCCTTTCCAGGTTGCTTGGTTGGCCAAAAAGGGCGTATGCGTTTTTTCCTGAATATATTCAGGAAAAAACGCATACGCCCTTTTTGGCCAAGGGCATCATTGTCGAGGTTTTGCCGCTTTTCCTGTGCTTTAAAGGCGATTCGAATCTGCCTCCTGAAATCTGTTTCCTGCAATTCTGCCTTGCTTTCAAATCCTCTTTGTTGCCTTCCCTCAATATATTTGTAGACGAGAGTTATCATTTATAAGTCTGCAGGTTTGTGAATTGCAGTGCCCCTGAGCTCCATTTTTCAACTCGCTCTCTTGGGAGCTGGCCGCAAAAGCGCAGGATTGCTTTAGGCCCTATTCTGCTTCCGGGCGGCAGACTGAGCCTGTGGTTAATTCTTCTTCCTGAAGGGAAAATAGAGTGACCTGTGCCTGTCCCAACACCTAGAGCTAGTCTCTCATTGGTTCCCCGTCTTCCCGTTCATCCTCAGTTCAAATTGCCACCTGTATGGAACAGGAGGTTAAAGGTGCTGATTCTCCAAGGAGGGAGATTGCTAGTAAAGCTGCTGGAATGGCGAACCCGAGCACAAGGAGACGAGAAATGAGGTGCGTTTTAGAAACCTTTCCCGATCACTCGGTGGACCATCTTCTGGGTTTCTCATGCATGTTTTCGATGTAGGAAGATGCCCTTGAACCTGGAGATTTGGGACCCATGGGATGGGTACCACGCAGTATTACTTTAAAGCGTCTGCGTTTGCTCACCGAACCTCACCAAACCCCTCAGCCCCAAGAGTGTCCACCCTTATGTCTCAATCAGCTGCGGGTCTAGATATGGTCAATCCAGGTGGCATCACAGCGCCTGAACGAATTTTGTAAGAATTTCTCTCCCTTTCACTGTCTTTGTTTCACGGGTTTTTAAAATTAATTGAGTTTTATAATGGGGTTTAGCTGCTTTTCACTGCTGTGTTTATGCAGCTTTACACCCACTTGACTCACTTACAGAGAGATATCAATACATAGGTTTTAAGATTCTTACTAGTCAGATATACTCTTGGGCGGTGAATAGGGGGTGTTGAGTCCAGTTCCCTGAGCAAGGAGTAGGTCTTGTCTATTACGTATTGGGTTTATGGAACGGTATCTGAGCTAATTTGAAACCCTTGTTTTATGCATCACCCCACCTCACCTTTCCCGTTAGGCAGCCATAGTGTGTTTTCTAACCCTGTGACTCTGTTCTGTTTTGTAATTCAGTTCAAGGGCAGCGGTTTTTGCATTCCCTCTATAGGTGATATCTTATGATAAGTGTCTTTTTCTGTGTGACTTATTTCACTTAGAATCATCGTACCTAAATCCACTCATCATGCTGCTACTAGCCTTATGAGGTTGATTTCATGGCTGAGTGATATTCCATTGTACATAAGGACCACAACTTCTTTATCCATTTTTCTCTTTCCTGGGATATTTAAGGTGTAACGAAGTGGAGGTTCTTGTCAACAGAGCAGCCCTAAACTTTGGGGTGCTTGTGTCTTGCTGATTTTTAGTTTTCCCTATTTATACGCCCATGAGTGGAAGTGCCCTATGCTCTCTAAGCTGAGTTTTGTAAATGTTTCAGGACACACCGTACACTTCTCCAGAGTGGCTGTTGGCAATTTACATCCCGCCCATCAGCGTAGCAAGGCTCCCGTTTCTCCGTGGCCTGTCCTGCATTTCTGGTTTGACACTTTATTCAGCATGGCCCTTTTGACCGATGGGAAGCGAGACTTCTTTGTAGCGCTGATTTGCCTTTCCAGGTTGCTTGGTTGGCCAAAAAGGGCGTATGCGTTTTTTCCTGAATATATTCAGGAAAAAACGCATACGCCCTTTTTGGCCAAGGGCATCATTGTCGAGGTTTTGCCGCTTTTCCTGTGCTTTAAAGGCGATTCGAATCTGCCTCCTGAAATCTGTTTCCTGCAATTCTGCCTTGCTTTCAAATCCTCTTTGTTGCCTTCCCTCAATATATTTGTAGACGAGAGTTATCATTTATAAGTCTGCAGGTTTGTGAATTGCAGTGCCCCTGAGCTCCATTTTTCAACTCGCTCTCTTGGGAGCTGGCCGCAAAAGCGCAGGATTGCTTTAGGCCCTATTCTGCTTCCGGGCGGCAGACTGAGCCTGTGGTTAATTCTTCTTCCTGAAGGGAAAATAGAGTGACCTGTGCCTGTCCCAACACCTAGAGCTAGTCTCTCATTGGTTCCCCGTCTTCCCGTTCATCCTCAGTTCAAATTGCCACCTGTATGGAACAGGAGGTTAAAGGTGCTGATTCTCCAAGGAGGGAGATTGCTAGTAAAGCGGCTGGAATGGCGAACCCGAGCACAAGGAGACGAGAAATGAGGTGCGTTTTAGAAACCTTTCCCGATCACTCGGTGGACCATCTTCTGGGTTTCTCATGCATGTTTTCGATGTAGGAAGATGCCCTTGAACCTGGAGATTTGGGACCCATGGGATGGGTACCACGCAGTATTACTTTAAAGCGTCTGCGTTTGCTCACCGAACCTCACCAAACCCCTCAGCCCAAAGAGTGTCCACCCTTATGTCTCAATCAGCTGCGGGTCTAGATATGGTCAATCCAGGTGGCATCACAGCGCCTGAACGAATTTTGTAAGAATTTCTCTCCCTTTCACTGTCTTTGTTTCACGGGTTTTTAAAATTAATTGAGTTTTATAATGGGGTTTAGCTGCTTTTCACTGCTGTGTTTATGCAGCTTTACACCCACTTGACTCACTTACAGAGAGATATCAATACATAGGTTTTAAGATTCTTACTAGTCAGATATTCTCTTGGGCGGTGAATAGGGGGTGTTGAGTCCAGTTCCCTGAGCAAGGAGTAGGTCTTGTCTATTACGTATTGGGTTTATGGAACGGTATCTGAGCTAATTTGAAACCCTTGTTTTATGCATCACCCCACCTCACCTTTCCCGTTAGGCAGCCATAGTGTGTTTTCTAACCGTGTGACTCTGTTCTGTTTTGTAATTCAGTTCAAGGGCAGCGGTTTTTACATTCCCTCTATCGGTGATATCTTATGATAAGTGTCTTTTTCTGTGTGACTTATTACACTTAGAATCGTCGTTCCTAAATCCACTCATCATGCTGCTACTAGCCTTATGACGTTGATTTCATGGCTGAGTGATATTCCATTGTACATAAGGACCACAACTTCTTTATCCATTTTTCTCTTTCCTGGGATATTTAAGGTGTAACGAAGTGGAGGTTCTTGTCAACAGAGCAGCCCTAAACTTTGGGGTGCTTGTGTCTTGCTGATTTTTAGTTTTCCCAATTTATACGCCCATGAGTGGAAGTGCCCTATGCTCTCTAAGCTGAGTTTTGTAAATGTTTCAGGACACACCGTACACTTCTCCAGAGTGGCTGTTGGCAATTTACATCCCGCCCATCAGCGTAGCAAGGCTCCCGTTTCTCCGTGGCCTGTCCTGCATTTCTGGTTTTGACACTTTATTCAGCATGGCCCTTTTGACCGATGGGAAGCGAGACTTCTTTGTAGCGCTGATTTGCCTTTTCAGGTTGCTTGGTTGGCCAAAAAGGGCGTATGCGTTTTTTCCTGAATATATTCAGGAAAAAACGCATACGCCCTTTTTGGCCAAGGGCATCATTGTCGAGGTTTTGCCGCTTTTCCTGTGCTTTAAAGGCGATTCGAATCTGCCTCCTGAAATCTGTTTCCTGCAATTCTGCCTTGCTTTCAAATCCTCTTTGTTGCCTTCCCTCAATATATTTGTAGACGAGAGTTATCATTTATAAGTCTGCAGGTTTGTGAATTGCAGTGCCCCTGAGCTCCATTTTTCAACTCGCTCTCTTGGGAGCTGGCCGCAAAAGCGCAGGATTGCTTTAGGCCCTATTCTGCTTCCGGGCGGCAGACTGAGCCTGTGGTTAATTCTTCTTCCTGATGGGAAAATAGAGTGACCTGTGCCTGTCCCAACACCTAGAGCTAGTCTCTCATTGGTTCCCCCTCTTCCCGTTCACCCTCAGGACAAATTGCAACCTGTATGGAACAGGAGGTTAAAGGTGCTGATTCTCCAAGGAGGGAGATTGCTAGTAAAGCGGCTGGAATGGCGAACCCGAGCACAAGGAGATGAGAAATGAGGTGCGTTTTAGAAACCTTTCCCGATCACTCAATGTACCATCTTCTGGGTTTCTCATGCATGTTTTCGATGTAGGCAGATGCCCTTGAACCTGGAGATTTGGGACCCATGGGATGGGTACCACGCAGTATTACTTTAAAGCGTCTGCGTTTGCTCACCCAACCTCACCAAACCTCTCAGCCCCAAGAGTGTCCACCCTTATGTCTCAATCAGCTGCAGGTCTAGGTATGGTCAATCCAGGTGGCATCACACCCCGTGAACGAATTTTGTGAGAATTTCTCTCTCTTTCACTGTCTTTGTTTCACGGGTTTTTAAAATTAATTGAGTTTTATAATGGGGTTTAGCTGCTTTTCACTGCTGTGTTTATGCAGCTTTACACCCACTTGACTCACTTACAGAGAGATATCAATACATAGGTTTTAAGATTCTTACTAGTCAGATATACTCTTGGGCGGTGAATAGGGAGTGTTGAGTCCAGTTCCCTGAGCAAGGAGTAGGTCTTGTCTATTACGTATTGGGTTTATGGAACGGTATCTGAGCTAATTTGAAACCCTTGTTTTATGCATCACCCCACCTCACCTTTCCCGTTAGGCAGCCATAGTGTGTTTTCTAACCGTGTGACTCTGTTCTGTTTTGTAATTCAGTTCAAGGGCAGCGGTTTTTACATTCCCTCTATAGGTGATATCTTATGATAAGTGTCTTTTTCTGTGTGACTTATTTCACTTAGAACCGTCGTACCTAAATCCACTCATCATGCTGCTACTAGCCTTATGATGTTGATTTCATGGCTGAGTGATATTCCATTGTACATAAGGACCACAACTTCTTTATCCATTTTTCCCTTTCCTGGGATATTTAAGGTGTAACGAAGTGGAGGTTCTTGTCAACAGAGCAGCCGTAAACTTTGGGGTGCTTGTGTCTTGCTGATTTTTAGTTTTCCCAATTTATACGCCCATGAGTGGAATTGCCCTATGCTCTCTAAGCTGAGTTTTGTAAATGTTTCAGGACACACCGTACACTTCTCCAGAGTGGCTGTTGGCAATTTACATCCCGCCCATCAGCGTAGCAAGGCTCCCGTTTCTCCGTGGCCTGTCCTGCATTTCTGGTTTTGACACTTTATTCAGCATGGCCCTTTTGACCGATGGGAAGCGAGACTTCTTTGTAGCGCTGATTTGCCTTTCCAGGTTGCTTGGTTGGCCAAAAAGGGCGTATGCGTTTTTTCCTGAATATATTCAGGAAAAAACGCATACGCCCTTTTTGGCCAAGGGCATCATTGTCGAGGTTTTGCCGCTTTTCCTGTGCTTTAAAGGCGATTCGAATCTGCCTCCTGAAATCTGTTTCCTGCAATTCTGCCTTGCTTTCAAATCCTCTTTGTTGCCTTCCCTCAATATATTTGTAGACGAGAGTTATCATTTATAAGTCTGCAGGTTTGTGAATTGCAGTGCCCCTGAGCTCCATTTTTCAACTCGCTCTCTTGGGAGCTGGCCGCAAAAGCGCAGGATTGCTTTAGGCCCTATTCTGCTTCCGGGCGGCAGACTGAGCCTGTGGTTAATTCTTCTTCCTGAAGGGAAAATAGAGTGACCTGTGCCTGTCCCAACACCTAGAGCTAGTCTCTCATTGGTTCCCCGTCTTCCCGTTCATCCTCAGTTCAAATTGCCACCTGTATGGAACAGGAGGTTAAAGGTGCTGATTCTCCAAGGAGGGAGATTGCTAGTAAAGCGGCTGGAATGGCGAACCCGAGCACAAGGAGACGAGAAATGAGGTGCGTTTTAGAAACCTTTCCCGATCACTCGGTGGACCATCTTCTGGGTTTCTCATGCATGTTTTCGATGTAGGAAGATGCCCTTGAACCTGGAGATTTGGGACCCATGGGATGGGTACCACGCAGTATTACTTTAAAGCGTCTGCGTTTGCTCACCGAACCTCACCAAACCCCTCAGCCCCAAGAGTGTCCACCCTTATGTCTCAATCAGCTGCGGGTCTAGATATGGTCAATCCAGGTGGCATCACAGCGCCTGAACGAATTTTGTAAGAATTTCTCTCCCTTTCACTGTCTTTGTTTCACGGGTTTTTAAAATTAATTGAGTTTTATAATGGGGTTTAGCTGCTTTTCACTGCTGTGTTTATGCAGCTTTACACCCACTTGACTCACTTACAGAGAGATATCAATACATAGGTTTTAAGATTCTTACTAGTCAGATATACTCTTGGGCGGTGAATAGGGGGTGTTGAGTCCAGTTCCCTGAGCAAGGAGTAGGTCTTGTCTATTACGTATTGGGTTTATGGAACGGTATCTGAGCTAATTTGAAACCCTTGTTTTATGCATCACCCCACCTCACCTTTCCCGTTAGGCAGCCATAGTGTGTTTTCTAACCGTGTGACTCTGTTCTGTTTTGTAATTCAGTTCAAGGGCAGCGGTTTTTACATTCCCTCTATAGGTGATATCTTATGATAAGTGTCTTTTTCTGTGTGACTTATTTCACTTAGAACCGTCGTACCTAAATCCACTCATCATGCTGCTACTAGCCTTATGATGTTGATTTCATGGCTGAGTGATATTCCATTGTACATAAGGACCACAACTTCTTTATCCATTTTTCCCTTTCCTGGGATATTTAAGGTGTAACGAAGTGGAGGTTCTTGTCAACAGAGCAGCCCTAAACTTTGGGGTGCTTGTGTCTTGCTGATTTTTAGTTTTCCCAATTTATACGCCCATGAGTGGAATTGCCCTATGCTCTCTAAGCTGAGTTTTGTAAATGTTTCAGGACACACCGTACACTTCTCCAGAGTGGCTGTTGGCAATTTACATCCCGCCCATCAGCGTAGCAAGGCTCCCGTTTCTCCGTGGCCTGTCCTGCATTTCTGGTTTTGACACTTTATTCAGCATGGCCCTTTTGACCGATGGGAAGCGAGACTTCTTTGTAGCGCTGATTTGCCTTTCCAGGTTGCTTGGTTGGCCAAAAAGGGCGTATGCGTTTTTTCCTGAATATATTCAGGAAAAAACGCATACGCCCTTTTTGGCCAAGGGCATCATTGTCGAGGTTTTGCCGCTTTTCCTGTGCTTTAAAGGCGATTCGAATCTGCCTCCTGAAATCTGTTTCCTGCAATTCTGCCTTGCTTTCAAATCCTCTTTGTTGCCTTCCCTCAATATATTTGTAGACGAGAGTTATCATTTATAAGTCTGCAGGTTTGTGAATTGCAGTGCCCCTGAGCTCCATTTTTCAACTCGCTCTCTTGGGAGCTGGCCGCAAAAGCGCAGGATTGCTTTAGGCCCTATTCTGCTTCCGGGCGGCAGACTGAGCCTGTGGTTAATTCTTCTTCCTGAAGGGAAAATAGAGTGACCTGTGCCTGTCCCAACACCTAGAGCTAGTCTCTCATTGGTTCCCCGTCTTCCCGTTCATCCTCAGTTCAAATTGCCACCTGTATGGAACAGGAGGTTAAAGGTGCTGATTCTCCAAGGAGGGAGATTGCTAGTAAAGCGGCTGGAATGGCGAACCCGAGCACAAGGAGACGAGAAATGAGGTGCGTTTTAGAAACCTTTCCCGATCATTCGGTGGACCATCTTCTGGGTTTCTCATGCATGTTTTCGATGTAGGAAGATGCCCTTGAACCTGGAGATTTGGGACCCATGGGATGGGTACCACGCAGTATTACTTTAAAGCGTCTGCGTTTGCTCACCGAACCTCACCAAACCCCTCAGCCCAAAGAGTGTCCACCCTTATGTCTCAATCAGCTGCGGGTCTAGATATGGTCAATCCAGGTGGCATCACATCGCCTGAACGAATTTTGTAAGAATTTCTCTCCCTTTCACTGTCTTTGTTTCACGGGTTTTTAAAATTAATTGAGTTTTATAATGGGGTTTAGCTGCTTTTCACTGCTGTGTTTATGCAGCTTTACACCCACTTGACTCACTTACAGAGAGATATCAATACATAGGTTTTAAGATTCTTACTAGTCAGATATTCTCTTGGGCGGTGAATAGGGGGTGTTGAGTCCAGTTCCCTGAGCAAGGAGTAGGTCTTGTCTATTACGTATTGGGTTTATGGAACGGTATCTGAGCTAATTTGAAACCCTTGTTTTATGCATCACCCCACCTCACCTTTCCCGTTAGGCAGCCATAGTGTGTTTTCTAACCGTGTGACTCTGTTCTGTTTTGTAATTCAGTTCAAGGGCAGCGGTTTTTACATTCCCTCTATCGGTGATATCTTATGATAAGTGTCTTTTTCTGTGTGACTTATTACACTTAGAATCGTCGTACCTAAATCCACTCATCATGCTGCTACTAGCCTTATGACGTTGATTTCATGGCTGAGTGATATTCCATTGTACATAAGGACCACAACTTCTTTATCCATTTTTCTCTTTCCTGGGATATTTAAGGTGTAACGAAGTGGAGGTTCTTGTCAACAGAGCAGCCCTAAACTTTGGGGTGCTTGTGTCTTGCTGATTTTTAGTTTTCCCAATTTATACGCCCATGAGTGGAAGTGCCCTATGCTCTCTAAGCTGAGTTTTGTAAATGTTTCAGGACACACCGTACACTTCTCCAGAGTGGCTGTTGGCAATTTACATCCCGCCCATCAGCGTAGCAAGGCTCCCGTTTCTCCGTGGCCTGTCCTGCATTTCTGGTTTTGACACTTTATTCAGCATGGCCCTTTTGACCGATGGGAAGCGAGACTTCTTTGTAGCGCTGATTTGCCTTTCCAGGTTGCTTGGTTGGCCAAAAAGGGCGTATGCGTTTTTTCCTGAATATATTCAGGAAAAAACGCATACGCCCTTTTTGGCCAAGGGCATCATTGTCGAGGTTTTGCCGCTTTTCCTGTGCTTTAAAGGCGATTCGAATCTGCCTCCTGAAATCTGTTTCCTGCAATTCTGCCTTGCTTTCAAATCCTCTTTGTTGCCTTCCCTCAATATATTTGTAGACGAGAGTTATCATTTATAAGTCTGCAGGTTTGTGAATTGCAGTGCCCCTGAGCTCCATTTTTCAACTCGCTCTCTTGGGAGCTGGCCGCAAAAGCGCAGGATTGCTTTAGGCCCTATTCTGCTTCCGGGCGGCAGACTGAGCCTGTGGTTAATTCTTCTTCCTGATGGGAAAATAGAGTGACCTGTGCCTGTCCCAACACCTAGAGCTAGTCTCTCATTGGTTCCCCCTCTTCCCGTTCACCCTCAGGACAAATTGCAACCTGTATGGAACAGGAGGTTAAAGGTGCTGATTCTCCAAGGAGGGAGATTGCTAGTAAAGCGGCTGGAATGGCGAACCCGAGCACAAGGAGATGAGAAATGAGGTGCGTTTTAGAAACCTTTCCCGATCACTCAATGTACCATCTTCTGGGTTTCTCATGCATGTTTTCGATGTAGGCAGATGCCCTTGATCCTGGAGATTTGGGACCCATGGGATGGGTACCACGCAGTATTACTTTAAAGCGTCTGCGTTTGCTCACCCAACCTCACCAAACCTCTCAGCCCCAAGAGTGTCCACCCTTATGTCTCAATCAGCTGCAGGTCTAGGTATGGTCAATCCAGGTGGCATCACAGCCCGTGAACGAATTTTGTGAGAATTTCTCTCTCTTTCACTGTCTTTGTTTCACGGGTTTTTAAAATTAATTGAGCTTTATAATGGGGTTTAGCTGCTTTTCACTGCTGTGTTTATGCAGCTTTACACCCACTTGACTCACTTACAGAGAGATATCAATACATAGGTTTTAAGATTCTTACTAGTCAGATATACTCTTGGGCGGTGAATAGGGAGTGTTGAGTCCAGTTCCCTGAGCAAGGAGTAGGTCTTGTCTATTACGTATTGGGTTTATGGAACGGTATCTGAGCTAATTTGAAACCCTTGTTTTATGCATCACCCCACCTCACCTTTCCCGTTAAGCAGCCATAGTGTGTTTTCTAACCGTGTGACTCTGTTCTGTTTTGTAATTCAGTTCAAGGGCAGCGGTTTTTACATTCCCTCTATAGGTGATATCTTATGATAAGTGTCTTTTTCTGTGTGACTTATTTCACTTAGAACCGTCGTACCTAAATCCACTCATCATGCTGCTACTAGCCTTATGATGTTGATTTCATGGCTGAGTGATATTCCATTGTACATAAGGACCACAACTTCTTTATCCATTTTTCCCTTTCCTGGGATATTTAAGGTGTAACGAAGTGGAGGTTCTTGTCAACAGAGCAGCCCTAAACTTTGGGGTGCTTGTGTCTTGCTGATTTTTAGTTTTCCCAATTTATACGCCCATGAGTGGAATTGCCCTATGCTCTCTAAGCTGAGTTTTGTAAATGTTTCAGGACACACCGTACACTTCTCCAGAGTGGCTGTTGGCAATTTACATCCCGCCCATCAGCGTAGCAAGGCTCCCGTTTCTCCGTGGCCTGTCCTGCATTTCTGGTTTTGACACTTTATTCAGCATGGCCCTTTTGACCGATGGGAAGCGAGACTTCTTTGTAGCGCTGATTTGCCTTTCCAGGTTGCTTGGTTGGCCAAAAAGGGCGTATGCGTTTTTTCCTGAATATATTCAGGAAAAAACGCATACGCCCTTTTTGGCCAAGGGCATCATTGTCGAGGTTTTGCCGCTTTTCCTGTGCTTTAAAGGCGATTCGAATCTGCCTCCTGAAATCTGTTTCCTGCAATTCTGCCTTGCTTTCAAATCCTCTTTGTTGCCTTCCCTCAATATATTTGTAGACGAGAGTTATCATTTATAAGTCTGCAGGTTTGTGAATTGCAGTGCCCCTGAGCTCCATTTTTCAACTCGCTCTCTTGGGAGCTGGCCGCAAAAGCGCAGGATTGCTTTAGGCCCTATTCTGCTTCCGGGCGGCAGACTGAGCCTGTGGTTAATTCTTTTTCCTGAAGGGAAAATAGAGTGACCTGTGCCTGTCCCAACACCTAGAGCTAGTCTCTCATTGGTTCCCCGTCTTCCCGTTCATCCTCAGTTCAAATTGCCACCTGTATGGAACAGGAGGTTAAAGGTGCTGATTCTCCAAGGAGGGAGATTGCTAGTAAAGCGGCTGGAATGGCGAACCCGAGCACAAGGAGACGAGAAATGAGGTGCGTTTTAGAAACCTTTCCCGATCACTCGGTGGACCATCTTCTGGGTTTCTCATGCATGTTTTCGATGTAGGAAGATGCCCTTGAACCTGGAGATTTGGGACCCATGGGATGGGTACCACGCAGTATTACTTTAAAGCGTCTGCGTTTGCTCACCGAACCTCACCAAACCCCTCAGCCCAAAGAGTGTCCACCCTTATGTCTCAATCAGCTGCGGGTCTAGATATTGTCAATCCAGGTGGCATCACAGCGCCTGAACGAATTTTGTAAGAATTTCTCTCCCTTTCACTGTCTTTGTTTCACGGGTTTTTAAAATTAATTGAGTTTTATAATGGGGTTTAGCTGCTTTTCACTGCTGTGTTTATGCAGCTTTACACCCACTTGACTCACTTACAGAGAGATATCAATACATAGGTTTTAAGATTCTTACTAGTCAGATATTCTCTTGGGCGGTGAATAGGGGGTGTTGAGTCCAGTTCCCTGAGCAAGGAGTAGGTCTTGTCTATTACGTATTGGGTTTATGGAACGGTATCTGAGCTAATTTGAAACCCTTGTTTTATGCATCACCCCACCTCACCTTTCCCGTTAGGCAGCCATAGTGTGTTTTCTAACCGTGTGACTCTGTTCTGTTTTGTAATTCAGTTCAAGGGCAGCGGTTTTTACATTCCCTCTATCGGTGATATCTTATGCTAAGTGTCTTTTTCTGTGTGACTTATTACACTTAGAATCGTCGTACCTAAATCCACTCATCATGCTGCTACTAGCCTTATGACGTTGATTTCATGGCTGAGTGATATTCCATTGTACATAAGGACCACAACTTCTTTATCCATTTTTCTCTTTCCTGGGATATTTAAGGTGTAACGAAGTGGAGGTTCTTGTCAACAGAGCAGCCCTAAACTTTGGGGTGCTTGTGTCTTGCTGATTTTTAGTTTTCCCTATTTATACGCCCATGAGTGGAAGTGCCCTATGCTCTCTAAGCTGAGTTTTGTAAATGTTTCAGGACACACCGTACACTTCTCCAGAGTGGCTGTTGGCAATTTACATCCCGCCCATCAGCGTAGCAAGGCTCCCGTTTCTCCGTGGCCTGTCCTGCATTTCTGGTTTTGACACTTTATTCAGCATGGCCCTTTTGACCGATGGGAAGCGAGACTTCTTTGTAGCGCTGATTTGCCTTTCCAGGTTGCTTGGTTGGCCAAAAAGGGCGTATGCGTTTTTTCCTGAATATATTCAGGAAAAAACGCATACGCCCTTTTTGGCCAATGGCATCATTGTCGAGGTTTTGCCGCTTTTCCTGTGCTTTAAAGGCGATTCGAATCTGCCTCCTGAAATCTGTTTCCTGCAATTCTGCCTTGCTTTCAAATCCTCTTTGTTGCCTTCCCTCAATATATTTGTAGACGAGAGTTATCATTTATAAGTCTGCAGGTTTGTGAATTGCAGTGCCCCTGAGCTCCATTTTTCAACTCGCTCTCTTGGGAGCTGGCCGCAAAAGCGCAGGATTGCTTTAGGCCCTATTCTGCTTCCGGGCGGCAGACTGAGCCTGTGGTTAATTCTTCTTCCTGATGGGAAAATAGAGTGACCTGTGCCTGTCCCAACACCTAGAGCTAGTCTCTCATTGGTTCCCCCTCTTCCCGTTCACCCTCAGGACAAATTGCAACCTGTATGGAACAGGAGGTTAAAGGTGCTGATTCTCCAAGGAGGGAGATTGCTAGTAAAGCGGCTGGAATGGCGAACCCGAGCACAAGGAGATGAGAAATGAGGTGCGTTTTAGAAACCTTTCCCGATCACTCAATGTACCATCTTCTGGGTTTCTCATGCATGTTTTCGATGTAGGCAGATGCCCTTGAACCTGGAGATTTGGGACCCATGGGATGGGTACCACGCAGTATTACTTTAAAGCGTCTGCGTTTGCTCACCCAACCTCACCAAACCTCTCAGCCCCAAGAGTGTCCACCCTTATGTCTCAATCAGCTGCAGGTCTAGGTATGGTCAATCCAGGTGGCATCACAGCCCGTGAACGAATTTTGTGAGAATTTCTCTCTCTTTCACTGTCTTTGTTTCACGGGTTTTTAAAATTAATTGAGCTTTATAATGGGGTTTAGCTGCTTTTCACTGCTGTGTTTATGCAGCTTTACACCCACTTGACTCACTTACAGAGAGATATCAATACATAGGTTTTAAGATTCTTACTAGTCAGATATACTCTTGGGCGGTGAATAGGGAGTGTTGAGTCCAGTTCCCTGAGCAAGGAGTAGGTCTTGTCTATTACGTATTGGGTTTATGGAACGGTATCTGAGCTAATTTTGAAACCCTTGTTTTATGCATCACCCCACCTCACCTTTGCCGTTAGGCAGCCATAGTGTGTTTTCTAACCGTGTGACTCTGTTCTGTTTTGTAATTCAGTTCAAGGGCAGCGGTTTTTACATTCCCTCTATAGGTGATATCTTATGATAAGTGTCTTTTTCTGTGTGACTTATTTGACTTAGAATCGTCGTACCTATATCCACTCATCATGCTGCTACTAGCCTTAAGACGTTGATTTCATAGCTGAGTGATATTCCATTGTACATACGGACCACAACTTCTTTATCCATTTTTCTCTTCCCTGGGATATTTAAGGTGTAACGAAGTGGAGGTTCTTGTCAACAGAGCAGCCCTAAACTTTGGGGTGCTTGTGTCTTGCTGATTTTTAGTTTTCCCAATTTATACGCCCATGAGTGGAAGTGCCCTATGCTCTCTAAGCTGAGTTTTGTAAATGTTTCAGGACACACCGTACACTTCTCCAGAGTGGCTGTTGGCAATTTACATCCCGCCCATCAGCGTAGCAAGGCTCCCGTTTCTCCGTGGCCTGTCCTGCATTTCTGGTTTTGACACTTTATTCAGCATGGCCCTTTTGATCGATGGGAAGCGAGACTTCTTTGTAGCGCTGATTTGCCTTTCCAGGTTGCTTGGTTGGCCAAAAAGGGCGTATGCGTTTTTTCCTGAATATATTCAGGAAAAAACGCATACGTCCTTTTTGGCCAAGGGCATCATTGTCGAGGTTTTGCCGCTTTTCCTGTGCTTTAAAGGCGATTTGAAACTGCCTCCTGAAATCTGTTTCCTGCAATTCTGCCTTGCTTTCAAATCCTCTTTGTTGCCTTCCCTCAATATATTTGTAGACGAGAGTTATCATTTATAAGTCGGCAGGTTTGTGAATTGCAGTGCCCCTGAGCTCCATTTTTCAACTCGCTCTCTTGGGAGCTGGCCGCAAAAGCGCAGGATTGCTTTAGGCCCTATTCTGCTTCCGGGCGGCAGACTGAGCCTGTGGTTAATTCTTCTTCCTGATGGGAAAATAGTGTGACCTGTGCCTGTCCCAACACCTAGAGCTAGTCTCTCATTGGTTCCCCGTCTTCCCGTTCACCCTCAGTTCAAATTGCCACCTGTATGGAACAGGAGGTTAAAGGTGCTGATTCTCCAAGGAGGGAGATTGCTAGTAAAGCGGCTGGAATGGCGAACACGAGCACAAGGAGATGAGAAATGAGGTGCGTTTTAGAAACCTTTCCCGATCACTCGGTGGACCATCTTCTGGGTTTCTCATGCATGCTTTCGATGTAGGAAGATGCCCTTGAACCTGGAGATTTGGGACCCATGGGATGGGTACCACGCAGTATTACTTTAAAGCGTCTGCGTTTGCTCACCCAACCTCACCAAACCCCTCAGCCCCAAGAGTGTCCACCCTTATGTCTCAATCAGCTGCGGGTCTAGATTTGGTCAATCCAGGTGGCATCACAGCGCCTGAACGAATTTTGTAAGAATTTCTCTTTCTTTCACTGTCTTTGTTTCACGGGTTTTTAAAATTAATTGAGTTTTATAATGGGGTTTAGCTGCTTTTCACTGCTGTGTTTATGCAGCTTTACACCCACTTGACTCACTTACAGAGAGATATCAATACATAAGTTTTAAGATTCTTACTAGTCAGATATATTCTTGGGCGGTAAATAGGGGGTGTTGAGTCCAGTTCCCTGAGCAAGGAGTAGGTCTTTTCTATTACGTATTGGGTTTATGGAACGGTATCTGAGCTAATTTGAAACCCTTGTTTTATGCATCACCCCACCTCATCTTTCCCGTTAGGCAGCCATAGTGTGTTTTCTAACCGTGTGACTCTGTTCTGTTTTGTAATTCAGTTCAAGGGCAGCGGTTTTTACATTCCCTCTATCGGTGATATCTTATGATAAGTGTCTTTTTCTGTGTGACTTATTTGACTTAGAATCGTCGTACCTAAATCCACTCATCATGCTGCTACTAGCATTATGACGTTGATTTCATGGCTGAGTGATATTCCATTGTACATAAGGACCACAACTTCTTTATCCATTTTTCTCTTTCCTGGGATATTTAAGGTGTAACGAAGTGGAGGTTCTTGTCAACAGAGCAGCCCTAAACTTTGGGGTGCTTGTGTCTTGCTGATTTTTAGTTTTCCCAATTTATACGCCCATGAGTGGAAGTGCCCTATGCTCTCTAAGCTGAGTTTTGTAAATGTTTCAGGACACACCGTACACTTCTCCAGAGTGGCTGTTGGCAATTTACATCCGCCCATCAGCGTAGCAAGGCTCCCGTTTCTCCATGGCCTGTCCTGCATTTCTGGTTTTGACACTTTATTCAGCATGGCCCTTTTGACCGATGGGAAGCGAGACTTCTTTGTAGCGCTGATTTGCCTTTCCAGGTTGCTTGGTTGGCCAAAAAGGGCGTATGCGTTTTTTCCTGAATATATTCAGGAAAAAACGCATACGCCCTTTTTGGCCAAGGGCATCATTGTCGAGGTTTTGCCGCTTTTCCTGTGCTTTAAAGGCGATTCGAATCTGCCTCCTGAAATCTGTTTCCTGCAATTCTGCCTTGCTTTCAAATCCTCTTTGTTGCCTTCCCTCAATATATTTGTAGACGAGAGTTATCATTTATAAGTCTGCAGGTTTGTGAATTGCAGTGCCCCTGAGCTCCATTTTTCAACTCGCTCTCTTGGGAGCTGGCCGCAAAAGCGCAAGATTGCTTTAGGCCCTATTCTGCTTCCGGGCGGCAGACTGAGCCTGTGGTTAATTCTTCTTCCTGATGGGAAAATAGTGTGACCTGTGCCTGTCCCAACACCTAGAGCTAGTCTCTCATTGGTTCCCCGTCTTCCCGTTCACCCTCAGTTCAAATTGCCACCTGTATGGAACAGGAGGTTAAAGGTGCTGATTCTCCAAGGAGGGAGATTGCTAGTAAAGCGGCTGGAATGGCGAACCCGAGCACAAGGAGACGAGAAATGAGGTGCGTTTTAGAAACCTTTCCCGATCACTCGGTGGACCATCTTCTGGGTTTCTCATGCATGTTTTCGATGTAGGAAGATGCCCTTGAACCTGGAGATTTGGGACCCATGGGATGGGTACCACGCAGTATTACTTTAAAGCGTCTGCGTTTGCTCACCGAACCTCACCAAACCCCTCAGCCCCAAGAGTGTCCACCCTTATGTCTCAATCAGCTGCGGGTCTAGATATGGTCAATCCAGGTGGCATCACAGCGCCTGAACGAATTTTGTAAGAATTTCTCTCCCTTTCACTGTCTTTGTTTCACGGGTTTTTAAAATTAATTGAGTTTTATAATGGGGTTTAGCTGCTTTTCACTGCTGTGTTTATGCAGCTTTACACCCACTTGACTCACTTACAGAGAGATATCAATACATAGGTTTTAAGATTCTTACTAGTCAGATATACTCTTGGGCGGTGAATAGGGGGTGTTGAGTCCAGTTCCCTGAGCAAGGAGTAGGTCTTGTCTATTACGTATTGGGTTTATGGAACGGTATCTGAGCTAATTTGAAACCCTTGTTTTATGCATCACCCCACCTCACCTTTGCCGTTAGGCAGCCATAGTGTGTTTTCTAACCGTGTGACTCTGTTCTGTTTTGTAATTCAGTTCAAGGGCAGCGGTTTTTACATTCCCTCTATAGGTGATATCTTATGATAAGTGTCTTTTTCTGTGTGACTTATTTGACTTAGAATCGTCGTACCTATATCCACTCATCATGCTGCTACTAGCCTTAAGACGTTGATTTCATAGCTGAGTGATATTCCATTGTACATACGGACCACAACTTCTTTATCCATTTTTCTCTTCCCTGGGATATTTAAGGTGTAACGAAGTGGAGGTTCTTGTCAACAGAGCAGCCCTAAACTTTGGGGTGCTTGTGTCTTGCTGATTTTTAGTTTTCCCAATTTATACGCCCATGAGTGGAAGTGCCCTATGCTCTCTAAGCTGAGTTTTGTAAATGTTTCAGGACACACCGTACACTTCTCCAGAGTGGCTGTTGGCAATTTACATCCCGCCCATCAGCGTAGCAAGGCTCCCGTTTCTCCGTGGCCTGTCCTGCATTTCTGGTTTTGACACTTTATTCAGCATGGCCCTTTTGATCGATGGGAAGCGAGACTTCTTTGTAGCGCTGATTTGCCTTTCCAGGTTGCTTGGTTGGCCAAAAAGGGCGTATGCGTTTTTTCCTGAATATATTCAGGAAAAAACGCATACGTCCTTTTTGGCCAAGGGCATCATTGTCGAGGTTTTGCCGCTTTTCCTGTGCTTTAAAGGCGATTTGAAACTGCCTCCTGAAATCTGTTTCCTGCAATTCTGCCTTGCTTTCAAATCCTCTTTGTTGCCTTCCCTCAATATATTTGTAGACGAGAGTTATCATTTATAAGTCGGCAGGTTTGTGAATTGCAGTGCCCCTGAGCTCCATTTTTCAACTCGCTCTCTTGGGAGCTGGCCGCAAAAGCGCAGGATTGCTTTAGGCCCTATTCTGCTTCCGGGCGGCAGACTGAGCCTGTGGTTAATTCTTCTTCCTGATGGGAAAATAGTGTGACCTGTGCCTGTCCCAACACCTAGAGCTAGTCTCTCATTGGTTCCCCGTCTTCCCGTTCACCCTCAGTTCAAATTGCCACCTGTATGGAACAGGAGGTTAAAGGTGCTGATTCTCCAAGGAGGGAGATTGCTAGTAAAGCGGCTGGAATGGCGAACACGAGCACAAGGAGATGAGAAATGAGGTGCGTTTTAGAAACCTTTCCCGATCACTCGGTGGACCATCTTCTGGGTTTCTCATGCATGCTTTCGATGTAGGAAGATGCCCTTGAACCTGGAGATTTGGGACCCATGGGATGGGTACCACGCAGTATTACTTTAAAGCGTCTGCGTTTGCTCACCCAACCTCACCAAACCCCTCAGCCCCAAGAGTGTCCACCCTTATGTCTCAATCAGCTGCGGGTCTAGATTTGGTCAATCCAGGTGGCATCACAGCGCCTGAACGAATTTTGTAAGAATTTCTCTTTCTTTCACTGTCTTTGTTTCACGGGTTTTTAAAATTAATTGAGTTTTATAATGGGGTTTAGCTGCTTTTCACTGCTGTGTTTATGCAGCTTTACACCCACTTGACTCACTTACAGAGAGATATCAATACATAAGTTTTAAGATTCTTACTAGTCAGATATATTCTTGGGCGGTAAATAGGGGGTGTTGAGTCCAGTTCCCTGAGCAAGGAGTAGGTCTTTTCTATTACGTATTGGGTTTATGGAACGGTATCTGAGCTAATTTGAAACCCTTGTTTTATGCATCACCCCACCTCATCTTTCCCGTTAGGCAGCCATAGTGTGTTTTCTAACCGTGTGACTCTGTTCTGTTTTGTAATTCAGTTCAAGGGCAGCGGTTTTTACATTCCCTCTATCGGTGATATCTTATGATAAGTGTCTTTTTCTGTGTGACTTATTTGACTTAGAATCGTCGTACCTAAATCCACTCATCATGCTGCTACTAGCATTATGACGTTGATTTCATGGCTGAGTGATATTCCATTGTACATAAGGACCACAACTTCTTTATCCATTTTTCTCTTTCCTGGGATATTTAAGGTGTAACGAAGTGGAGGTTCTTGTCAACAGAGCAGCCCTAAACTTTGGGGTGCTTGTGTCTTGCTGATTTTTAGTTTTCCCAATTTATACGCCCATGAGTGGAAGTGCCCTATGCTCTCTAAGCTGAGTTTTGTAAATGTTTCAGGACACACCGTACACTTCTCCAGAGTGGCTGTTGGCAATTTACATCCCGCCCATCAGCGTAGCAAGGCTCCCGTTTCTCCATGGCCTGTCCTGCATTTCTGGTTTTGACACTTTATTCAGCATGGCCCTTTTGACCGATGGGAAGCGAGACTTCTTTGTAGCGCTGATTTGCCTTTCCAGGTTGCTTGGTTGGCCAAAAAGGGCGTATGCGTTTTTTCCTGAATATATTCAGGAAAAAACGCATACGCCCTTTTTGGCCAAGGGCATCATTGTCGAGGTTTTGCCGCTTTTCCTGTGCTTTAAAGGCGATTCGAATCTGCCTCCTGAAATCTGTTTCCTGCAATTCTGCCTTGCTTTCAAATCCTCTTTGTTGCCTTCCCTCAATATATTTGTAGACGAGAGTTATCATTTATAAGTCTGCAGGTTTGTGAATTGCAGTGCCCCTGAGCTCCATTTTTCAACTCGCTCTCTTGGGAGCTGGCCGCAAAAGCGCAAGATTGCTTTAGGCCCTATTCTGCTTCCGGGCGGCAGACTGAGCCTGTGGTTAATTCTTCTTCCTGATTGGAAAATAGTGTGACCTGTGCCTGTCCCAACACCTAGAGCTAGTCTCTCATTGGTTCCCCGTCTTCCCGTTCACCCTCAGTTCAAATTGCCACCTGTATGGAACAGGAGGTTAAAGGTGCTGATTCTCCAAGGAGGGAGATTGCTAGTAAAGCGGCTGGAATGGCGAACCCGAGCACAAGGAGATGAGAAATGAGGTGCGTTTTAGAAACCTTTCCCGATCACTCGGTGGACCATCTTCTGGGTTTCTCATGCATGCTTTCGATGTAGGAAGATGCCCTTGAACCTGGAGATTTGGGACCCATGGGATGGGTACCACGCAGTATTACTTTAAAGCGTCTGCGTTTGCTCACCGAACCTCACCAAACCCCTCAGCCCCAAGAGTGTCCACCCTTATGTCTCAATCAGCTGCGGGTCTAGATTTGGTCAATCCAGGTGGCATCACAGCCCCTGAACGAATTTTGTAAGAATTTCTCTTTCTTTCACTGTCTTTGTTTCACGGGTTTTTAAAATTAATTGAGTTTTATAATGGGGTTTAGCTGCTTTTCACTGCTGTGTTTATGCAGCTTTACACCCACTTGACTCACTTACAGAGAGATATCAATACATAAGTTTTAAGATTCTTACTAGTCAGATATATTCTTGGGCGGTAAATAGGGGGTGTTGAGTCCAGTTCCCTGAGCAAGGAGTAGGTCTTGTCTATTACGTATTGGGTTTATGGAACGGTATCTGAGCTAATTTGAAACCCTTGTTTTATGCATCACCCCACCTCATCTTTCCCGTTAGGCAGCCATAGTGTGTTTTCTAACCGTGTGACTCTGTTCTGTTTTGTAATTCAGTTCAAGGGCAGCGGTTTTTACATTCCCTCTATCGGTGATATCTTATGATAAGTGTCTTTTTCTGTGTGACTTATTTGACTTAGAATCGTCGTACCTAAATCCACTCATCATGCTGCTACTAGCATTATGACGTTGATTTCATGGCTGAGTGATATTCCATTTTACATAAGGACCACAACTTCTTTATCCATTTTTCTCTTTCCTGGGATATTTAAGGTGTAACGAAGTGGAGGTTCTTGTCAACAGAGCAGCCCTAAACTTTGGGGTGCTTGTGTCTTGCTGATTTTTAGTTTTCCCAATTTATACGCCCATGAGTGGAAGTGCCCTATGCTCTCTAAGCTGAGTTTTGTAAATGTTTCAGGACACACCGTACACTTCTCCAGAGTGGCTGTTGGCAATTTACATCCCGCCCATCAGCGTAGCAAGGCTCCCGTTTCTCCGTGGCCTGTCCTGCATTTCTGGTTTTGACACTTTATTCAGCATGGCCCTTTTGACCGATGGGAAGCGAGACTTCTTTGTAGCGCTGATTTGCCTTTCCAGGTTGCTTGGTTGGCCAAAAAGGGCGTATGCGTTTTTTCCTGAATATATTCAGGAAAAAACGCATACGCCCTTTTTGGCCAAGGGCATCATTGTCGAGGTTTTGCCGCTTTTCCTGTGCTTTAAAGGCGATTCGAATCTGCCTCCTGAAATCTGTTTCCTGCAATTCTGCCTTGCTTTCAAATCCTCTTTGTTGCCTTCCCTCAATATATTTGTAGACGAGAGTTATCATTTATAAGTCTGCAGGTTTGTGAATTGCAGTGCCCCTGAGCTCCATTTTTCAACTCGCTCTCTTGGGAGCTGGCCGCAAAAGCGCAGGATTGCTTTAGGCCCTATTCTGCTTCCGGGCGGCAGACTGAGCCTGTGGTTAATTCTTCTTCCTGATGGGAAAATAGAGTGACCTGTGCCTGTCCCAACACCTAGAGCTAGTCTCTCATTGGTTCCCCGTCTTCCCGTTCACCCTCAGTTCAAATTGCCACCTGTATGGAACAGGAGGTTAAAGGTGCTGATTCTCCAAGGAGGGAGATTGCTAGTAAAGCGGCTGGAATGGCGAACCCGAGCACAAGGAGACGAGAAATGAGGTGCGTTTTAGAAACCTTTCCCGATCACTCGGTGGACCATCTTCTGGGTTTCTCATGCATGTTTTCGATGTAGGAAGATGCCCTTGAACCTGGAGATTTGGGACCCATGGGATGGGTACCACGCAGTATTACTTTAAAGCGTCTGCGTTTGCTCACCGAACCTCACCAAACCCCTCAGCCCCAAGAGTGTCCACCCTTATGTCTCAATCAGCTGCGGGTCTAGATATGGTCAATCCAGGTGGCATCACAGCGCCTGAACGAATTTTGTAAGAATTTCTCTCCCTTTCACTGTCTTTGTTTCACGGGTTTTTAAAATTAATTGAGTTTTATAATGGGGTTTAGCTGCTTTTCACTGCTGTGTTTATGCAGCTTTACACCCACTTGACTCACTTACAGAGAGATATCAATACATAGGTTTTAAGATTCTTACTAGTCAGATATACTCTTGGGCGGTGAATAGGGGGTGTTGAGTCCAGTTCCCTGAGCAAGGAGTAGGTCTTGTCTATTACGTATTGGGTTTATGGAACGGTATCTGAGCTAATTTGAAACCCTTGTTTTATGCATCACCCCACCTCACCTTTGCCGTTAGGCAGCCATAGTGTGTTTTCTAACCGTGTGACTCTGTTCTGTTTTGTAATTCAGTTCAAGGGCAGCGGTTTTTACATTCCCTCTATAGGTGATATCTTATGATAAGTGTCTTTTTCTGTGTGACTTATTTGACTTAGAATCGTCGTACCTATATCCACTCATCATGCTGCTACTAGCCTTAAGACGTTGATTTCATAGCTGAGTGATATTCCATTGTACATACGGACCACAACTTCTTTATCCATTTTTCTCTTCCCTGGGATATTTAAGGTGTAACGAAGTGGAGGTTCTTGTCAACAGAGCAGCCCTAAACTTTGGGGTGCTTGTGTCTTGCTGATTTTTAGTTTTCCCAATTTATACGCCCATGAGTGGAAGTGCCCTATGCTCTCTAAGCTGAGTTTTGTAAATGTTTCAGGACACACCGTACACTTCTCCAGAGTGGCTGTTGGCAATTTACATCCCGCCCATCAGCGTAGCAAGGCTCCCGTTTCTCCGTGGCCTGTCCTGCATTTCTGGTTTTGACACTTTATTCAGCATGGCCCTTTTGATCGATGGGAAGCGAGACTTCTTTGTAGCGCTGATTTGCCTTTCCAGGTTGCTTGGTTAGCCAAAAAGGGCGTATGCGTTTTTTCCTGAATATATTCAGGAAAAAACGCATACGTCCTTTTTGGCCAAGGGCATCATTGTCGAGGTTTTGCCGCTTTTCCTGTGCTTTAAAGGCGATTTGAAACTGCCTCCTGAAATCTGTTTCCTGCAATTCTGCCTTGCTTTCAAATCCTCTTTGTTGCCTTCCCTCAATATATTTGTAGACGAGAGTTATCATTTATAAGTCGGCAGGTTTGTGAATTGCAGTGCCCCTGAGCTCCATTTTTCAACTCGCTCTCTTGGGAGCTGGCCGCAAAAGCGCAGGATTGCTTTAGGCCCTATTCTGCTTCCGGGCGGCAGACTGAGCCTGTGGTTAATTCTTCTTCCTGATGGGAAAATAGTGTGACCTGTGCCTGTCCCAACACCTAGAGCTAGTCTCTCATTGGTTCCCCGTCTTCCCGTTCACCCTCAGTTCAAATTGCCACCTGTATGGAACAGGAGGTTAAAGGTGCTGATTCTCCAAGGAGGGAGATTGCTAGTAAAGCGGCTGGAATGGCGAACACGAGCACAAGGAGATGAGAAATGAGGTGCGTTTTAGAAACCTTTCCCGATCACTCGGTGGACCATCTTCTGGGTTTCTCATGCATGCTTTCGATGTAGGAAGATGCCCTTGAACCTGGAGATTTGGGACCCATGGGATGGGTACCACGCAGTATTACTTTAAAGCGTCTGCGTTTGCTCACCCAACCTCACCAAACCCCTCAGCCCCAAGAGTGTCCACCCTTATGTCTCAATCAGCTGCGGGTCTAGATTTGGTCAATCCAGGTGGCATCACAGCGCCTGAACGAATTTTGTAAGAATTTCTCTTTCTTTCAGTGTCTTTGTTTCACGGGTTTTTAAAATTAATTGAGTTTTATAATGGGGTTTAGCTGCTTTTCACTGCTGTGTTTATGCAGCTTTACACCCACTTGACTCACTTACAGAGAGATATCAATACATAAGTTTTAAGATTCTTACTAGTCAGATATATTCTTGGGCGGTAAATAGGGGGTGTTGAGTCCAGTTCCCTGAGCAAGGAGTAGGTCTTTTCTATTACGTATTGGGTTTATGGAACGGTATCTGAGCTAATTTGAAACCCTTGTTTTATGCATCACCCCACCTCATCTTTCCCGTTAGGCAGCCATAGTGTGTTTTCTAACCGTGTGACTCTGTTCTGTTTTGTAATTCAGTTCAAGGGCAGCGGTTTTTACATTCCCTCTATCGGTGATATCTTATGATAAGTGTCTTTTTCTGTGTGACTTATTTGACTTAGAATCGTCGTACCTAAATCCACTCATCATGCTGCTACTAGCATTATGACGTTGATTTCATGGCTGAGTGATATTCCATTGTACATAAGGACCACAACTTCTTTATCCATTTTTCTCTTTCCTGGGATATTTAAGGTGTAACGAAGTGGAGGTTCTTGTCAACAGAGCAGCCCTAAACTTTGGGGTGCTTGTGTCTTGCTGATTTTTAGTTTTCCCAATTTATACGCCCATGAGTGGAAGTGCCCTATGCTCTCTAAGCTGAGTTTTGTAAATGTTTCAGGACACACCGTACACTTCTCCAGAGTGGCTGTTGGCAATTTACATCCCGCCCATCAGCGTAGCAAGGCTCCCGTTTCTCCGTGGCCTGTCCTGCATTTCTGGTTTTGACACTTTATTCAGCATGGCCCTTTTGACCGATGGGAAGCGAGACTTCTTTGTAGCGCTGATTTGCCTTTCCAGGTTGCTTGGTTGGCCAAAAAGGGCGTATGCGTTTTTTCCTGAATATATTCAGGAAAAAACGCATACGCCCTTTTTGGCCAAGGGCATCATTGTCGAGGTTTTGCCGCTTTTCCTGTGCTTTAAAGGCGATTCGAATCTGCCTCCTGAAATCTGTTTCCTGCAATTCTGCCTTGCTTTCAAATCCTCTTTGTTGCCTTCCCTCAATATATTTGTAGACGAGAGTTATCATTTATAAGTCTGCAGGTTTGTGAATTGCAGTGCCCCTGAGCTCCATTTTTCAACTCGCTCTCTTGGGAGCTGGCCGCAAAAGCGCAGGATTGCTTTAGGCCCTATTCTGCTTCCGGGCGGCAGACTGAGCCTGTGGTTAATTCTTCTTCCTGATGGGAAAATAGAGTGACCTGTGCCTGTCCCAACACCTAGAGCTAGTCTCTCATTGGTTCCCCGTCTTCCCGTTCACCCTCAGTTCAAATTGCCACCTGTATGGAACAGGAGGTTAAAGGTGCTGATTCTCCAAGGAGGGAGATTGCTAGTAAAGCGGCTGGAATGGCGAACCCGAGCACAAGGAGACGAGAAATGAGGTGCGTTTTAGAAACCTTTCCCGATCACTCGGTGGACCATCTTCTGGGTTTCTCATGCATGTTTTCGATGTAGGAAGATGCCCTTGAACCTGGAGATTTGGGACCCATGGGATGGGTACCACGCAGTATTACTTTAAAGCGTCTGCGTTTGCTCACCGAACCTCACCAAACCCCTCAGCCCCAAGAGTGTCCACCCTTATGTCTCAATCAGCTGCGGGTCTAGATATGGTCAATCCAGGTGGCATCACAGCGCCTGAACGAATTTTGTAAGAATTTCTCTCCCTTTCACTGTCTTTGTTTCACGGGTTTTTAAAATTAATTGAGTTTTATAATGGGGTTTAGCTGCTTTTCACTGCTGTGTTTATGCAGCTTTACACCCACTTGACTCACTTACAGAGAGATATCAATACATAGGTTTTAAGATTCTTACTAGTCAGATATACTCTTGGGCGGTGAATAGGGGGTGTTGAGTCCAGTTCCCTGAGCAAGGAGTAGGTCTTGTCTATTACGTATTGGGTTTATGGAACGGTATCTGAGCTAATTTGAAACCCTTGTTTTATGCATCACCCCACCTCACCTTTGCCGTTAGGCAGCCATAGTGTGTTTTCTAACCGTGTGACTCTGTTCTGTTTTGTAATTCAGTTCAAGGGCAGCGGTTTTTACATTCCCTCTATAGGTGATATCTTATGATAAGTGTCTTTTTCTGTGTGACTTATTTGACTTAGAATCGTCGTACCTATATCCACTCATCATGCTGCTACTAGCCTTAAGACGTTGATTTCATAGCTGAGTGATATTCCATTGTACATACGGACCACAACTTCTTTATCCATTTTTCTCTTCCCTGGGATATTTAAGGTGTAACGAAGTGGAGGTTCTTGTCAACAGAGCAGCCCTAAACTTTGGGGTGCTTGTGTCTTGCTGATTTTTAGTTTTCCCAATTTATACGCCCATGAGTGGAAGTGCCCTATGCTCTCTAAGCTGAGTTTTGTAAATGTTTCAGGACACACCGTACACTTCTCCAGAGTGGCTGTTGGCAATTTACATCCCGCCCATCAGCGTAGCAAGGCTCCCGTTTCTCCGTGGCCTGTCCTGCATTTCTGGTTTTGACACTTTATTCAGCATGGCCCTTTTGATCGATGGGAAGCGAGACTTCTTTGTAGCGCTGATTTGCCTTTCCAGGTTGCTTGGTTGGCCAAAAAGGGCGTATGCGTTTTTTCCTGAATATATTCAGGAAAAAACGCATACGTCCTTTTTGGCCAAGGGCATCATTGTCGAGGTTTTGCCGCTTTTCCTGTGCTTTAAAGGCGATTTGAAACTGCCTCCTGAAATCTGTTTCCTGCAATTCTGCCTTGCTTTCAAATCCTCTTTGTTGCCTTCCCTCAATATATTTGTAGACGAGAGTTATCATTTATAAGTCGGCAGGTTTGTGAATTGCAGTGCCCCTGAGCTCCATTTTTCAACTCGCTCTCTTGGGAGCTGGCCGCAAAAGCGCAGGATTGCTTTAGGCCCTATTCTGCTTCCGGGCGGCAGACTGAGCCTGTGGTTAATTCTTCTTCCTGATGGGAAAATAGTGTGACCTGTGCCTGTCCCAACACCTAGAGCTAGTCTCTCATTGGTTCCCCGTCTTCCCGTTCACCCTCAGTTCAAATTGCCACCTGTATGGAACAGGAGGTTAAAGGTGCTGATTCTCCAAGGAGGGAGATTGCTAGTAAAGCGGCTGGAATGGCGAACACGAGCACAAGGAGATGAGAAATGAGGTGCGTTTTAGAAACCTTTCCCGATCACTCGGTGGACCATCTTCTGGGTTTCTCATGCATGCTTTCGATGTAGGAAGATGCCCTTGAACCTGGAGATTTGGGACCCATGGGATGGGTACCACGCAGTATTACTTTAAAGCGTCTGCGTTTGCTCACCCAACCTCACCAAACCCCTCAGCCCCAAGAGTGTCCACCCTTATGTCTCAATCAGCTGCGGGTCTAGATTTGGTCAATCCAGGTGGCATCACAGCGCCTGAACGAATTTTGTAAGAATTTCTCTTTCTTTCACTGTCTTTGTTTCACGGGTTTTTAAAATTAATTGAGTTTTATAATGGGGTTTAGCTGCTTTTCACTGCTGTGTTTATGCAGCTTTACACCCACTTGACTCACTTACAGAGAGATATCAATACATAAGTTTTAAGATTCTTACTAGTCAGATATATTCTTGGGCGGTAAATAGGGGGTGTTGAGTCCAGTTCCCTGAGCAAGGAGTAGGTCTTTTCTATTACGTATTGGGTTTATGGAACGGTATCTGAGCTAATTTGAAACCCTTGTTTTATGCATCACCCCACCTCATCTTTCCCGTTAGGCAGCCATAGTGTGTTTTCTAACCGTGTGACTCTGTTCTGTTTTGTAATTCAGTTCAAGGGCAGCGGTTTTTACATTCCCTCTATCGGTGATATCTTATGATAAGTGTCTTTTTCTGTGTGACTTATTTGACTTAGAATCGTCGTACCTAAATCCACTCATCATGCTGCTACTAGCATTATGACGTTGATTTCATGGCTGAGTGATATTCCATTGTACATAAGGACCACAACTTCTTTATCCATTTTTCTCTTTCCTGGGATATTTAAGGTGTAACGAAGTGGAGGTTCTTGTCAACAGAGCAGCCCTAAACTTTGGGGTGCTTGTGTCTTGCTGATTTTTAGTTTTCCCAATTTATACGCCCATGAGTGGAAGTGCCCTATGCTCTCTAAGCTGAGTTTTGTAAATGTTTCAGGACACACCGTACACTTCTCCAGAGTGGCTGTTGGCAATTTACATCCCGCCCATCAGCGTAGCAAGGCTCCCGTTTCTCCATGGCCTGTCCTGCATTTCTGGTTTTGACACTTTATTCAGCATGGCCCTTTTGACCGATGGGAAGCGAGACTTCTTTGTAGCGCTGATTTGCCTTTCCAGGTTGCTTGGTTGGCCAAAAAGGGCGTATGCGTTTTTTCCTGAATATATTCAGGAAAAAACGCATACGCCCTTTTTGGCCAAGGGCATCATTGTCGAGGTTTTGCCGCTTTTCCTGTGCTTTAAAGGCGATTCGAATCTGCCTCCTGAAATCTGTTTCCTGCAATTCTGCCTTGCTTTCAAATCCTCTTTGTTGCCTTCCCTCAATATATTTGTAGACGAGAGTTATCATTTATAAGTCTGCAGGTTTGTGAATTGCAGTGCCCCTGAGCTCCATTTTTCAACTCGCTCTCTTGGGAGCTGGCCGCAAAAGCGCAAGATTGCTTTAGGCCCTATTCTGCTTCCGGGCGGCAGACTGAGCCTGTGGTTAATTCTTCTTCCTGATTGGAAAATAGTGTGACCTGTGCCTGTCCCAACACCTAGAGCTAGTCTCTCATTGGTTCCCCGTCTTCCCGTTCACCCTCAGTTCAAATTGCCACCTGTATGGAACAGGAGGTTAAAGGTGCTGATTCTCCAAGGAGGGAGATTGCTAGTAAAGCGGCTGGAATGGCGAACCCGAGCACAAGGAGATGAGAAATGAGGTGCGTTTTAGAAACCTTTCCCGATCACTCGGTGGACCATCTTCTGGGTTTCTCATGCATGCTTTCGATGTAGGAAGATGCCCTTGAACCTGGAGATTTGGGACCCATGGGATGGGTACCACGCAGTATTACTTTAAAGCGTCTGCGTTTGCTCACCGAACCTCACCAAACCCCTCAGCCCCAAGAGTGTCCACCCTTATGTCTCAATCAGCTGCGGGTCTAGATTTGGTCAATCCAGGTGGCATCACAGCCCCTGAACGAATTTTGTAAGAATTTCTCTTTCTTTCACTGTCTTTGTTTCACGGGTTTTTAAAATTAATTGAGTTTTATAATGGGGTTTAGCTGCTTTTCACTGCTGTGTTTATGCAGCTTTACACCCACTTGACTCACTTACAGAGAGATATCAATACATAAGTTTTAAGATTCTTACTAGTCAGATATATTCTTGGGCGGTAAATAGGGGGTGTTGAGTCCAGTTCCCTGAGCAAGGAGTAGGTCTTGTCTATTACGTATTGGGTTTATGGAACGGTATCTGAGCTAATTTGAAACCCTTGTTTTATGCATCACCCCACCTCATCTTTCCCGTTAGGCAGCCATAGTGTGTTTTCTAACCGTGTGACTCTGTTCTGTTTTGTAATTCAGTTCAAGGGCAGCGGTTTTTACATTCCCTCTATCGGTGATATCTTATGATAAGTGTCTTTTTCTGTGTGACTTATTTGACTTAGAATCGTCGTACCTAAATCCACTCATCATGCTGCTACTAGCATTATGACGTTGATTTCATGGCTGAGTGATATTCCATTTTACATAAGGACCACAACTTCTTTATCCATTTTTCTCTTTCCTGGGATATTTAAGGTGTAACGAAGTGGAGGTTCTTGTCAACAGAGCAGCCCTAAACTTTGGGGTGCTTGTGTCTTGCTGATTTTTAGTTTTCCCAATTTATACGCCCATGAGTGGAAGTGCCCTATGCTCTCTAAGCTGAGTTTTGTAAATGTTTCAGGACACACCGTACACTTCTCCAGAGTGGCTGTTGGCAATTTACATCCCGCCCATCAGCGTAGCAAGGCTCCCGTTTCTCCGTGGCCTGTCCTGCATTTCTGGTTTTGACACTTTATTCAGCATGGCCCTTTTGACCGATGGGAAGCGAGACTTCTTTGTAGCGCTGATTTGCCTTTCCAGGTTGCTTGGTTGGCCAAAAAGGGCGTATGCGTTTTTTCCTGAATATATTCAGGAAAAAACGCATACGCCCTTTTTGGCCAAGGGCATCATTGTCGAGGTTTTGCCGCTTTTCCTGTGCTTTAAAGGCGATTCGAATCTGCCTCCTGAAATCTGTTTCCTGCAATTCTGCCTTGCTTTCAAATCCTCTTTGTTGCCTTCCCTCAATATATTTGTAGACGAGAGTTATCATTTATAAGTCTGCAGGTTTGTGAATTGCAGTGCCCCTGAGCTCCATTTTTCAACTCGCTCTCTTGGGAGCTGGCCGCAAAAGCGCAGGATTGCTTTAGGCCCTATTCTGCTTCCGGGCGGCAGACTGAGCCTGTGGTTAATTCTTCTTCCTGATGGGAAAATAGAGTGACCTGTGCCTGTCCCAACACCTAGAGCTAGTCTCTCATTGGTTCCCCGTCTTCCCGTTCACCCTCAGTTCAAATTGCCACCTGTATGGAACAGGAGGTTAAAGGTGCTGATTCTCCAAGGAGGGAGATTGCTAGTAAAGCGGCTGGAATGGCGAACCCGAGCACAAGGAGACGAGAAATGAGGTGCGTTTTAGAAACCTTTCCCGATCACTCGGTGGACCATCTTCTGGGTTTCTCATGCATGTTTTCGATGTAGGAAGATGCCCTTGAACCTGGAGATTTGGGACCCATGGGATGGGTACCACGCAGTATTACTTTAAAGCGTCTGCGTTTGCTCACCGAACCTCACCAAACCCCTCAGCCCCAAGAGTGTCCACCCTTATGTCTCAATCAGCTGCGGGTCTAGATATGGTCAATCCAGGTGGCATCACAGCGCCTGAACGAATTTTGTAAGAATTTCTCTCCCTTTCACTGTCTTTGTTTCACGGGTTTTTAAAATTAATTGAGTTTTATAATGGGGTTTAGCTGCTTTTCACTGCTGTGTTTATGCAGCTTTACACCCACTTGACTCACTTACAGAGAGATATCAATACATAGGTTTTAAGATTCTTACTAGTCAGATATACTCTTGGGCGGTGAATAGGGGGTGTTGAGTCCAGTTCCCTGAGCAAGGAGTAGGTCTTGTCTATTACGTATTGGGTTTATGGAACGGTATCTGAGCTAATTTGAAACCCTTGTTTTATGCATCACCCCACCTCACCTTTGCCGTTAGGCAGCCATAGTGTGTTTTCTAACCGTGTGACTCTGTTCTGTTTTGTAATTCAGTTCAAGGGCAGCGGTTTTTACATTCCCTCTATAGGTGATATCTTATGATAAGTGTCTTTTTCTGTGTGACTTATTTGACTTAGAATCGTCGTACCTATATCCACTCATCATGCTGCTACTAGCCTTAAGACGTTGATTTCATAGCTGAGTGATATTCCATTGTACATACGGACCACAACTTCTTTATCCATTTTTCTCTTCCCTGGGATATTTAAGGTGTAACGAAGTGGAGGTTCTTGTCAACAGAGCAGCCCTAAACTTTGGGGTGCTTGTGTCTTGCTGATTTTTAGTTTTCCCAATTTATACGCCCATGAGTGGAAGTGCCCTATGCTCTCTAAGCTGAGTTTTGTAAATGTTTCAGGACACACCGTACACTTCTCCAGAGTGGCTGTTGGCAATTTACATCCCGCCCATCAGCGTAGCAAGGCTCCCGTTTCTCCGTGGCCTGTCCTGCATTTCTGGTTTTGACACTTTATTCAGCATGGCCCTTTTGATCGATGGGAAGCGAGACTTCTTTGTAGCGCTGATTTGCCTTTCCAGGTTGCTTGGTTGGCCAAAAAGGGCGTATGCGTTTTTTCCTGAATATATTCAGGAAAAAACGCATACGTCCTTTTTGGCCAAGGGCATCATTGTCGAGGTTTTGCCGCTTTTCCTGTGCTTTAAAGGCGATTCGAATCTGCCTCCTGAAATCTGTTTCCTGCAATTCTGCCTTGCTTTCAAATCCTCTTTGTTGCCTTCCCTCAATATATTTGTAGACGAGAGTTATCATTTATAAGTCTGCAGGTTTGTGAATTGCAGTGCCCCTGAGCTCCATTTTTCAACTCGCTCTCTTGGGAGCTGGCCGCAAAAGCGCAGGATTGCTTTAGGCCCTATTCTGCTTCCGGGCGGCAGACTGAGCCTGTGGTTAATTCTTCTTCCTGATGGGAAAATAGAGTGACCTGTGCCTGTCCCAACACCTAGAGCTAGTCTCTCATTGGTTCCCCGTCTTCCCGTTCACCCTCAGTTCAAATTGCCACCTGTATGGAACAGGAGGTTAAAGGTGCTGATTCTCCAAGGAGGGAGATTGCTAGTAAAGCGGCTGGAATGGCGAACCCGAGCACAAGGAGACGAGAAATGAGGTGCGTTTTAGAAACCTTTCCCGATCACTCGGTGGACCATCTTCTGGGTTTCTCATGCATGTTTTCGATGTAGGAAGATGCCCTTGAACCTGGAGATTTGGGACCCATGGGATGGGTACCACGCAGTATTACTTTAAAGCGTCTGCGTTTGCTCACCGAACCTCACCAAACCCCTCAGCCCCAAGAGTGTCCACCCTTATGTCTCAATCAGCTGCGGGTCTAGATATGGTCAATCCAGGTGGCATCACAGCGCCTGAACGAATTTTGTAAGAATTTCTCTCCCTTTCACTGTCTTTGTTTCACGGGTTTTTAAAATTAATTGAGTTTTATAATGGGGTTTAGCTGCTTTTCACTGCTGTGTTTATGCAGCTTTACACCCACTTGACTCACTTACAGAGAGATATCAATACATAGGTTTTAAGATTCTTACTAGTCAGATATACTCTTGGGCGGTGAATAGGGGGTGTTGAGTCCAGTTCCCTGAGCAAGGAGTAGGTCTTGTCTATTACGTATTGGGTTTATGGAACGGTATCTGAGCTAATTTGAAACCCTTGTTTTATGCATCACCCCACCTCACCTTTGCCGTTAGGCAGCCATAGTGTGTTTTCTAACCGTGTGACTCTGTTCTGTTTTGTAATTCAGTTCAAGGGCAGCGGTTTTTACATTCCCTCTATAGGTGATATCTTATGATAAGTGTCTTTTTCTGTGTGACTTATTTGACTTAGAATCGTCGTACCTATATCCACTCATCATGCTGCTACTAGCCTTAAGACGTTGATTTCATAGCTGAGTGATATTCCATTGTACATACGGACCACAACTTCTTTATCCATTTTTCTCTTCCCTGGGATATTTAAGGTGTAACGAAGTGGAGGTTCTTGTCAACAGAGCAGCCCTAAACTTTGGGGTGCTTGTGTCTTGCTGATTTTTAGTTTTCCCAATTTATACGCCCATGAGTGGAAGTGCCCTATGCTCTCTAAGCTGAGTTTTGTAAATGTTTCAGGACACACCGTACACTTCTCCAGAGTGGCTGTTGGCAATTTACATCCCGCCCATCAGCGTAGCAAGGCTCCCGTTTCTCCGTGGCCTGTCCTGCATTTCTGGTTTTGACACTTTATTCAGCATGGCCCTTTTGATCGATGGGAAGCGAGACTTCTTTGTAGCGCTGATTTGCCTTTCCAGGTTGCTTGGTTGGCCAAAAAGGGCGTATGCGTTTTTTCCTGAATATATTCAGGAAAAAACGCATACGTCCTTTTTGGCCAAGGGCATCATTGTCGAGGTTTTGCCGCTTTTCCTGTGCTTTAAAGGCGATTTGAAACTGCCTCCTGAAATCTGTTTCCTGCAATTCTGCCTTGCTTTCAAATCCTCTTTGTTGCCTTCCCTCAATATATTTGTAGACGAGAGTTATCATTTATAAGTCGGCAGGTTTGTGAATTGCAGTGCCCCTGAGCTCCATTTTTCAACTCGCTCTCTTGGGAGCTGGCCGCAAAAGCGCAGGATTGCTTTAGGCCCTATTCTGCTTCCGGGCGGCAGACTGAGCCTGTGGTTAATTCTTCTTCCTGATGGGAAAATAGTGTGACCTGTGCCTGTCCCAACACCTAGAGCTAGTCTCTCATTGGTTCCCCGTCTTCCCGTTCACCCTCAGTTCAAATTGCCACCTGTATGGAACAGGAGGTTAAAGGTGCTGATTCTCCAAGGAGGGAGATTGCTAGTAAAGCGGCTGGAATGGCGAACACGAGCACAAGGAGATGAGAAATGAGGTGCGTTTTAGAAACCTTTCCCGATCACTCGGTGGACCATCTTCTGGGTTTCTCATGCATGCTTTCGATGTAGGAAGATGCCCTTGAACCTGGAGATTTGGGACCCATGGGATGGGTACCACGCAGTATTACTTTAAAGCGTCTGCGTTTGCTCACCCAACCTCACCAAACCCCTCAGCCCCAAGAGTGTCCACCCTTATGTCTCAATCAGCTGCGGGTCTAGATTTGGTCAATCCAGGTGGCATCACAGCGCCTGAACGAATTTTGTAAGAATTTCTCTTTCTTTCAGTGTCTTTGTTTCACGGGTTTTTAAAATTAATTGAGTTTTATAATGGGGTTTAGCTGCTTTTCACTGCTGTGTTTATGCAGCTTTACACCCACTTGACTCACTTACAGAGAGATATCAATACATAAGTTTTAAGATTCTTACTAGTCAGATATATTCTTGGGCGGTAAATAGGGGGTGTTGAGTCCAGTTCCCTGAGCAAGGAGTAGGTCTTTTCTATTACGTATTGGGTTTATGGAACGGTATCTGAGCTAATTTGAAACCCTTGTTTTATGCATCACCCCACCTCATCTTTCCCGTTAGGCAGCCATAGTGTGTTTTCTAACCGTGTGACTCTGTTCTGTTTTGTAATTCAGTTCAAGGGCAGCGGTTTTTACATTCCCTCTATCGGTGATATCTTATGATAAGTGTCTTTTTCTGTGTGACTTATTTGACTTAGAATCGTCGTACCTAAATCCACTCATCATGCTGCTACTAGCATTATGACGTTGATTTCATGGCTGAGTGATATTCCATTGTACATAAGGACCACAACTTCTTTATCCATTTTTCTCTTTCCTGGGATATTTAAGGTGTAACGAAGTGGAGGTTCTTGTCAACAGAGCAGCCCTAAACTTTGGGGTGCTTGTGTCTTGCTGATTTTTAGTTTTCCCAATTTATACGCCCATGAGTGGAAGTGCCCTATGCTCTCTAAGCTGAGTTTTGTAAATGTTTCAGGACACACCGTACACTTCTCCAGAGTGGCTGTTGGCAATTTACATCCCGCCCATCAGCGTAGCAAGGCTCCCGTTTCTCCATGGCCTGTCCTGCATTTCTGGTTTTGACACTTTATTCAGCATGGCCCTTTTGACCGATGGGAAGCGAGACTTCTTTGTAGCGCTGATTTGCCTTTCCAGGTTGCTTGGTTGGCCAAAAAGGGCGTATGCGTTTTTTCCTGAATATATTCAGGAAAAAACGCATACGCCCTTTTTGGCCAAGGGCATCATTGTCGAGGTTTTGCCGCTTTTCCTGTGCTTTAAAGGCGATTCGAATCTGCCTCCTGAAATCTGTTTCCTGCAATTCTGCCTTGCTTTCAAATCCTCTTTGTTGCCTTCCCTCAATATATTTGTAGACGAGAGTTATCATTTATAAGTCTGCAGGTTTGTGAATTGCAGTGCCCCTGAGCTCCATTTTTCAACTCGCTCTCTTGGGAGCTGGCCGCAAAAGCGCAGGATTGCTTTAGGCCCTATTCTGCTTCCGGGCGGCAGACTGAGCCTGTGGTTAATTCTTCTTCCTGATTGGAAAATAGTGTGACCTGTGCCTGTCCCAACACCTAGAGCTAGTCTCTCATTGGTTCCCCGTCTTCCCGTTCACCCTCAGTTCAAATTGCCACCTGTATGGAACAGGAGGTTAAAGGTGCTGATTCTCCAAGGAGGGAGATTGCTAGTAAAGCGGCTGGAATGGCGAACCCGAGCACAAGGAGATGAGAAATGAGGTGCGTTTTAGAAACCTTTCCCGATCACTCGGTGGACCATCTTCTGGGTTTCTCATGCATGCTTTCGATGTAGGAAGATGCCCTTGAACCTGGAGATTTGGGACCCATGGGATGGGTACCACGCAGTATTACTTTAAAGCGTCTGCGTTTGCTCACCGAACCTCACCAAACCCCTCAGCCCCAAGAGTGTCCACCCTTATGTCTCAATCAGCTGCGGGTCTAGATTTGGTCAATCCAGGTGGCATCACAGCCCCTGAACGAATTTTGTAAGAATTTCTCTTTCTTTCACTGTCTTTGTTTCACGGGTTTTTAAAATTAATTGAGTTTTATAATGGGGTTTAGCTGCTTTTCACTGCTGTGTTTATGCAGCTTTACACCCACTTGACTCACTTACAGAGAGATATCAATACATAAGTTTTAAGATTCTTACTAGTCAGATATATTCTTGGGCGGTAAATAGGGGGTGTTGAGTCCAGTTCCCTGAGCAAGGAGTAGGTCTTGTCTATTACGTATTGGGTTTATGGAACGGTATCTGAGCTAATTTGAAACCCTTGTTTTATGCATCACCCCACCTCATCTTTCCCGTTAGGCAGCCATAGTGTGTTTTCTAACCGTGTGACTCTGTTCTGTTTTGTAATTCAGTTCAAGGGCAGCGGTTTTTACATTCCCTCTATCGGTGATATCTTATGATAAGTGTCTTTTTCTGTGTGACTTATTTGACTTAGAATCGTCGTACCTAAATCCACTCATCATGCTGCTACTAGCATTATGACGTTGATTTCATGGCTGAGTGATATTCCATTTTACATAAGGACCACAACTTCTTTATCCATTTTTCTCTTTCCTGGGATATTTAAGGTGTAACGAAGTGGAGGTTCTTGTCAACAGAGCAGCCCTAAACTTTGGGGTGCTTGTGTCTTGCTGATTTTTAGTTTTCCCAATTTATACGCCCATGAGTGGAAGTGCCCTATGCTCTCTAAGCTGAGTTTTGTAAATGTTTCAGGACACACCGTACACTTCTCCAGAGTGGCTGTTGGCAATTTACATCCCGCCCATCAGCGTAGCAAGGCTCCCGTTTCTCCGTGGCCTGTCCTGCATTTCTGGTTTTGACACTTTATTCAGCATGGCCCTTTTGACCGATGGGAAGCGAGACTTCTTTGTAGCGCTGATTTGCCTTTCCAGGTTGCTTGGTTGGCCAAAAAGGGCGTATGCGTTTTTTCCTGAATATATTCAGGAAAAAACGCATACGCCCTTTTTGGCCAAGGGCATCATTGTCGAGGTTTTGCCGCTTTTCCTGTGCTTTAAAGGCGATTCGAATCTGCCTCCTGAAATCTGTTTCCTGCAATTCTGCCTTGCTTTCAAATCCTCTTTGTTGCCTTCCCTCAATATATTTGTAGACGAGAGTTATCATTTATAAGTCTGCAGGTTTGTGAATTGCAGTGCCCCTGAGCTCCATTTTTCAACTCGCTCTCTTGGGAGCTGGCCGCAAAAGCGCAGGATTGCTTTAGGCCCTATTCTGCTTCCGGGCGGCAGACTGAGCCTGTGGTTAATTCTTCTTTCTGATGGGAAAATAGAGTGACCTGTGCCTGTCCCAACACCTAGAGCTAGTCTCTCATTGTTTCCCCGTCTTCCCGTTCACCCTCAGTTCAAATTGCCACCTGTATGGAACAGGAGGTTAAAGGTGCTGATTCTCCAAGGAGGGAGATTGCTAGTAAAGCGGCTGGAATGGCGAACCCGAGCACAAGGAGACGAGAAATGAGGTGCGTTTTAGAAACCTTTCCCGATCACTCGGTGGACCACCTTCTGGGTTTCTCATGCATGTTTTCGATGTAGGAAGATGCCCTTGAACCTGGAGATTTGGGACCCATGGGATGGGTACCACGCAGTATTACTTTAAAGCGTCTGCGTTTGCTCACCGAACCTCACCAAACCCCTCAGCCCCAAGAGTGTCCACCCTTATGTCTCAATCAGCTGCGGGTCTAGATATGGTCAATCCAGGTGGCATCACAGCGCCTGAACGAATTTTGTAAGAATTTCTCTCCCTTTCACTGTCTTTGTTTCACGGGTTTTTAAAATTAATTGAGTTTTATAATGGGGTTTAGCTGCTTTTCACTGCTGTGTTTATGCAGCTTTACACCCACTTGACTCACTTACAGAGAGATATCAATACATAGGTTTTAAGATTCTTACTAGTCAGATATACTCTTGGGTGGTGAATAGGGGGTGTTGAGTCCAGTTCCCTGAGGAAGGAGTAGGTCTTGTCTATTACGTATTGGGTTTATGGAACGGTATCTGAGCTAATTTGAAACCCTTCTTTTATGCATCACCCCACCTCACCTTTCCCGTTAGGCAGCCATAGTGTGTTTTCTAACCGTGTGACTCTGTTCTGTTTTGTAATTCAGTTCAAGGGCAGCGGTTTTTACATTCCCTCTATAGGTGATATCTTATGATAAGTGTCTTTTTCTGTGTGACTTATTTGACTTAGAATCGTCGTACCTAAATCCACTCATCATGCTGCTACTAGCCTTATGACGTTGATTTCATGGCTGAGTGATATTCCATTGTACATAAGGACCACAACTTCTTTATCCATTTTTCTCTTCCCTGGGATATTTAAGGTGTAACGAAGTGGAGGTTCTTGTCAACAGAGCAGCCCTAAACTTTGGGGTGCTTGAGTCTTGCTGATTTTTAGTTTTCCCAATTTATACGCCCATGAGTGGAAGTGCCCTATGCTCTCTAAGCTGAGTTTTGTAAATGTTTCAGGACACACCGTACACTTCTCCAGAGTGGCTGTTGGCAATTTACATCCCGCCCATCAGCGTAGCAAGGCTCCCGTTTCTCCGTGGCCTGTCCTGCATTTCTGGTTTTGACACTTTATTCAGCATGGCCCTTTTGACCGATGGGAAGCGAGACTTCTTTGTAGCGCTGATTTGCCTTTCCAGGTTGCTTGGTTGGCCAAAAAGGGCGTATGCGT
Organism: Eschrichtius robustus; assembly: GCF_028021215.1. Taxonomy (NCBI): domain Eukaryota; kingdom Metazoa; phylum Chordata; class Mammalia; order Artiodactyla; family Eschrichtiidae; genus Eschrichtius; species Eschrichtius robustus. Next base: position 50,060,547 of record NC_090830.1, read on the forward strand.
TTTTTCCTGAATATATTCAGGAAAAAACGCATACGCCCTTTTTGGCCAAGGGCATCATTGTCGAGGTTTTGCCGCTTTTCCTGTGCTTTAAAGGCGATTCGAATCTGCCTCCTGAAATCTGTTTCCTGCAATTCTGCCTTGCTTTCAAATCCTCTTTGTTGCCTTCCCTCAATATATTTGTAGACGAGAGTTATCATTTATAAGTCTGCAGGTTTGTGAATTGCAGTGCCCCTGAGCTCCATTTTTCAACTCGCTCTCTTGGGAGCTGGCCGCAAAAGCGCAGGATTGCTTTAGGCCCTATTCTGCTTCCGGGCGGCAGACTGAGCCTGTGGTTAATTCTTCTTCCTGATGGGAAAATAGTGTGACCTGTGCCTGTCCCAACACCTAGAGCTAGTCTCTCATTGGTTCCCCGTCTTCCCGTTCACCCTCAGTTCAAATTGCCACCTGTATGGAACAGGAGGTTAAAGGTGCTGATTCTCCAAGGAGGGAGATTGCTAGTAAAGCGGCTGGAATGGCGAACCCGAGCACAAGGAGATGAGAAATGAGGTGCGTTTTAGAAACCTTTCCCGATCACTCGGTGGACCATCTTCTGGGTTTCTCATGCATGCTGTCGATTTAGGAAGATGCCCTTGAACCTGGAGATTTGGGACCCATTGGATGGGTACCACGCAGTATTACTTTAAAGCGTCTGCGTTTGCTCACCCAACCTCACCAAACCCCTCAGCCCCAAGAGTGTCCACCCTTATGTCTCAATCAGCTGCGGGTCTAGATTTGGTCAATCCAGGTGGCATCACAGCCCCTGAACGAATTTTGTAAGAATTTCTCTTTCTTTCACTGTCTTTGTTTCACGGGTTTTTAAAATTAATTGAGTTTTATAATGGGGTTTAGCTGCTTTTCACTGCTGTGTTTATGCAGCTTTACACCCACTTGACTCACTTACAGAGAGATATCAATACATAGGTTTTAAGATTCTTACTAGTCAGATATACTCTTTGGCGGTGAATAGGGGGTGTTGAGTCCAGTTCCCTGAGGAAGGAGTAGGTCTTGTCTATTACGTATTGGGTTTATGGAACGGTATCTGAGCTAATTTGAAACCCTTCTTTTATGCATCACCCCACCTCACCTTTCCCGTTAGGCAGCCATAGTGTGTTTTCTAACCGTGTGACTCTGTTCTGTTTTGTAATTCAGTTCAAGGGCAGCGGTTTTTACATTCCCTCTATAGGTGATATCTTATGATAAGTGTCTTTTTCTGTGTGACTTATTTGACTTAGAATCGTCGTACCTAAATCCACTCATCATGCTGCTACTAGCCTTATGACGTTGATTTCATGGCTGAGTGATATTCCATTGTACATAAGGACCACAACTTCTTTATCCATTTTTCTCTTCCCTGGGATATTTAAGGTGTAACGAAGTGGAGGTTCTTGTCAACAGAGCAGCCCTAAACTTTGGGGTGCTTGAGTCTTGCTGATTTTTAGTTTTCCCAATTTATACGCCCATGAGTGGAAGTGCCCTATGCTCTCTAAGCTGAGTTTTGTAAATGTTTCAGGACACACCGTACACTTCTCCAGAGTGGCTGTTGGCAATTTACATCCCGCCCATCAGCGTAGCAAGGCTCCCGTTTCTCCGTGGCCTGTCCTGCATTTCTGGTTTTGACACTTTATTCAGCATGGCCCTTTTGACCGATGGGAAGCGAGACTTCTTTGTAGCGCTGATTTGCCTTTCCAGGTTGCTTGGTTGGCCAAAAAGGGCGTATGCGTTTTTTCCTGAATATATTCAGGAAAAAACGCATACGCCCTTTTTGGCCAAGGGCATCATTGTCGAGGTTTTGCCGCTTTTCCTGTGCTTTAAAGGCGATTCGAATCTGCCTCCTGAAATCTGTTTCCTGCAATTCTGCCTTGCTTTCAAATCCTCTTTGTTGCCTTCCCTCAATATATTTGTAGACGAGAGTTATCATTTATAAGTCTGCAGGTTTGTGAATTGCAGTGCCCCTGAGCTCCATTTTTCAACTCGCTCTCTTGGGAGCTGGCCGCAAAAGCGCAGGATTGCTTTAGGCCCTATTCTGCTTCCGGGCGGCAGACTGAGCCTGTGGTTAATTCTTCTTCCTGATGGGAAAATAGTGTGACCTGTGCCTGTCCCAACACCTAGAGCTAGTCTCTCATTGGTTCCCCGTCTTCCCGTTCACCCTCAGTTCAAATTGCCACCTGTATGGAACAGGAGGTTAAAGGTGCTGATTCTCCAAGGAGGGAGATTGCTAGTAAAGCGGCTGGAATGGCGAACCCGAGCACAAGGAGATGAGAAATGAGGTGCGTTTTAGAAACCTTTCCCGATCACTCGGTGGACCATCTTCTGGGTTTCTCATGCATGCTGTCGATTTAGGAAGATGCCCTTGAACCTGGAGATTTGGGAACCATGGGATGGGTACCACGCAGTATTACTTTAAAGCGTCTGCGTTTGCTCACCCAACCTCACCAAACCCCTCAGCCCCAAGAGTGTCCACCCTTATGTCTCAATCAGCTGCGGGTCTAGATTTGGTCAATCCAGGTGGCATCACAGCCCCTGAACGAATTTTGTAAGAATTTCTCTTTCTTTCACTGTCTTTGTTTCACGGGTTTTTAAAATTAATTGAGTTTTATAATGGGGTTTAGCTGCTTTTCACTGCTGTGTTTATGCAGCTTTACACCCACTTGACTCACTTACAGAGAGATATCAATACATAAGTTTTAAGATTCTTACTAGTCAGATATATTCTTGGGCGGTAAATAGGGGGTGTTGGGTCCAGTTCCCTGAGCAAGGAGTAGGTCTTTTCTATTACGTATTGGGTTTATGGAACGGTATCTGAGCTAATTTGAAACCCTTGTTTTATGCATCACCCCACCTCACCTTTCCCGTTAGGCAGCCATAGTGTGTTTTCTAACCGTGTGACTCTGTTCTGTTTTGTAATTCAGTTCAAGGGCAGCGGTTTTTACATTCCCTCTATCGGTGATATCTTATGATAAGGGTCTTTTTCTGTGTGACTTATTTGACTTAGAATCGTCGTACCTAAATCCACTCATCATGCTGCTACTAGCATTATGACGTTGATTTCATGGCTGAGTGATATTCCATTGTACATAAGGACCACAACTTCTTTATCCATTTTTCTCTTTCCTGGGATATTTAAGGTGTAACGAAGTGGAGGTTCTTGTCAACAGAGCAGCCCTAAACTTTGGGGTGCTTGTGTCTTGCTGATTTTTAGTTTTCCCAATTTATACGCCCATGAGTGGAAGTGCCCTATGCTCTCTAAGCTGAGTTTTGTAAATGTTTCAGGACACACCGTACACTTCTCCAGAGTGGCTGTTGGCAATTTACATCCCGCCCATCAGCGTAGCAAGGCTCCCGTTTCTCCGTGGCCTGTCCTGCATTTCTGGTTTTGACACTTTATTCAGCATGGCCCTTTTGACCGATGGGAAGCGAGACTTCTTTGTAGCGCTGATTTGCCTTTCCAGGTTGCTTGGTTGGCCAAAAAGGGCGTATGCGTTTTTTCCTGAATATATTCAGGAAAAAACGCATACGCCCTTTTTGGCCAAGGGCATCATTGTCGAGGTTTTGCCGCTTTTCCTGTGCTTTAAAGGCGGTTCGAATCTGCCTCCTGAAATCTGTTTCCTGCAATTCTGCCTTGCTTTCAAATCCTCTTTGTTGCCTTCCCTCAATATATTTGTAGACGAGAGTTATCATTTATAAGTCTGCAGGTTTGTGAATTGCAGTGCCCCTGAGCTCCATTTTTCAACTCGCTCTCTTGGGAGCTGGCCGCAAAAGCGCAGGATTGCTTTAGGCCCTATTCTGCTTCCGGGCGGCAGACTGAGCCTGTGGTTAATTCTTCTTCCTGATGGGAAAATAGAGTGACCTGTGCCTGTCCCAACACCTAGAGCTAGTCTCTCATTGGTTCCCCGTCTTCCCGTTCACCCTCAGTTCAAATTGCCACCTGTATGGAACAGGAGGTTAAAGGTGCTGATTCTCCAAGGAGGGAGATTGCTAGTAAAGCGGCTGGAATGGCGAACCCGAGCACAAGGAGACGAGAAATGAGGTGCGTTTTAGAAACCTTTCCCGATCACTCGGTGGACCATCTTCTGGGTTTCTCATGCATGTTTTCGATGTAGGAAGATGCCCTTGAACCTGGAGATTTGGGACCCATGGGATGGGTACCACGCAGTATTACTTTAAAGCGTCTGCGTTTGCTCACCGAACCTCACCAAACCCCTCAGCCCCAAGAGTGTCCACCCTTATGTCTCAATCAGCTGCGGGTCTAGATATGGTCAATCCAGGTGGCATCACAGCGCCTGAACGAATTTTGTAAGAATTTCTCTCCCTTTCACTGTCTTTGTTTCACGGGTTTTTAAAATTAATTGAGTTTTATAATGGGGTTTACCTGCTTTTCACTGCTGTGTTTATGCAGCTTTACACCCACTTGACTCACTTACAGAGAGATATCAATACATAGGTTTTAAGATTCTTACTAGTCAGATATATTCTTGGGCGGTAAATAGGGGGTGTTGAGTCCAGTTCCCTGAGCAAGGAGTAGGTATTTTCTATTACGTATTGGGTTTATGGAACGGTATCTGAGCTAATTTGAAACCCTTGTTTTATGCATCACCCCACCTCACCTTTCCCGTTAGGCAGCCATAGTGTGTTTTATAACCGTGTGACTCTGTTCTGTTTTGTAATTCAGTTCAAGGGCAGCGGTTTTTACATTCCCTCTATCGGTGATATCTTATGATAAGGGTCTTTTTCTGTGTGACTTATTTGACTTAGAATCGTCGTACCTAAATCCACTCATCATGCTGCTACTAGCATTATGACGTTGATTTCATGGCTGAGTGATATTCCATTGTACATAAGGACCACAACTTCTTTATCCATTTTTCTCTTTCCTGGGATATTTAAGGTGTAACGAAGTGGAGGTTCTTGTCAACAGAGCAGCCCTAAACTTTGGGGTGCTTGTGTCTTGCTGATTTTTAGTTTTCCCAATTTATACGCCCATGAGTGGAAGTGCCCTATGCTCTCTAAGCTGAGTTTTGTAAATGTTTCAGGACACACCGTACACTTCTCCAGAGTGGCTGTTGGCAATTTACATCCCGCCCATCAGCGTAGCAAGGCTCCCGTTTCTCCGTGGCCTGTCCTGCATTTCTGGTTTTGACACTTTATTCAGCATGGCCCTTTTGACCGATGGGAAGCGAGACTTCTTTGTAGCGCTGATTTGCCTTTCCAGGTTGCTTGGTTGGCCAAAAAGGGCGTATGCTTTTTTTCCTGAATATATTCAGGAAAAAACGCATACGCCCTTTTTGGCCAAGGGCATCATTGTCGAGGTTTTGCCGCTTTTCCTGTGCTTTAAAGGCGATTCGAATCTGCCTCCTGAAATCTGTTTCCTGCAATTCTGCCTTGCTTTCAAATCCTCTTTGTTGCCTTGCCTCAATATATTTGTAGACGAGAGTTATCATTTATAAGTCTGCAGGTTTGTGAATTGCAGTGCCCCTGAGCTCCATTGTTCAACTCGCTCTCTTGGGAGCTGGCCGCAAAAGCGCAGGATTGCTTTAGGCCCTATTCTGCTTCCGGGCGGCAGACTGAGCCTGTGGTTAATTCTTCTTCCTGATGGGAAAATAGAGTGACCTGTGTCTGTCCCAACACCTAGAGCTAATCTCTCATTGGTTCCCCGTCTTCCCGTTCACCCTCAGTTCAAATTGCCACCTGTATGGAACAGGAGGTTAAAGGTGCTGATTCTCCAAGGAGGGAGATTGCTAGTAAAGCGGCTGGAATGGCGAACCCGAGCACAAGGAGATGAGAAATGAGGTGCGTTTTAGAAACCTTTCCCGATCACTCGGTGGACCATCTTCTGGGTTTCTCATGCATGTTTTCGATGTAGGAAGATGCCCTTGAACCTGGAGATTTGGGACCCATGGGATGGGTACCACGCAGTATTACTTTAAAGCGTCTGCGTTTGCTCACCGAACCTCACCAAACCCCTCAGCCGCAAGAGTGTCCACCCTTATGTCTCAATCAGCTGCGGGTCTAGATATGGACAATCCAGGTGGCATCACAGCGCCTGAACGAATTTTGTAAGAATTTCTCTCCCTTTCACTGTCTTTGTTTCACGGGTTTTTAAAATTAATTGAGTTTTATAATGGGGTTTAGCTGCTTTTCACTGCTGTGTTTATGCAGCTTTACACCCACTTGACTCACTTACAGAGAGATATCAATACATAGGTTTTAAGATTCTTACTAGTCAGATATACTCTTGGGCGGTGAATAGGGGGTGTTGAGTCCAGTTCCCTGAGGAAGGAGTAGGTCTTGTCTATTACTTATTGGGTTTATGGAACGGTATCTGAGCTAATTTGAAACCCTTGTTTTATGCATCACCCCACCTCACCTTTCCCGTTAGGCAGCCATAGTGTGTTTTCTAACCGTGTGACTCTGTTCTGTTTTGTAATTCAGTTCAAGGGCAGCGGTTTTTACATTCCCTCTATAGGTGATATCTTATGATAAGTGTCTTTTTCTGTGTGACTTATTTGACTTAGAATCGTCGTACCTAAATCCACTCATCATGCTGCTACTAGCCTTATGACGTTGATTTCATGGCTGAGTGATATTCCATTGTACATAAGGACCACAACTTCTTTATCCATTTTTCTCTTCCCTGGGATATTTAAGGTGTAACGAAGTGGAGGTTCTTGTCAACAGAGCAGCCCTAAACTTTGGGGTGCTTGAGTCTTGCTGATTTTTAGTTTTCCCAATTTATACGCCCATGAGTGGAAGTGCCCTATGCTCTCTAAGCTGAGTTTTGTAAATGTTTCAGGACACACCGTACACTTCTCCAGAGTGGCTGTTGGCAATTTACATCCCGCCCATCAGCGTAGCAAGGCTCCCGTTTCTCCGTGGCCTGTCCTGCATTTCTGGTTTTGACACTTTATTCAGCATGGCCCTTTTGACCGATGGGAAGCGAGACTTCTTTGTAGCGCTGATTTGCCTTTCCAGGTTGCTTGGTTGGCCAAAAAGGGCGTATGCGTTTTTTCCTGAATATATTCAGGAAAAAACGCATACGCCCTTTTTGGCCAACGGCATCATTGTCGAGGTTTTGCCGCTTTTCCTGTGCTTTAAAGGCGATTCGAATCTGCCTCCTGAAATCTGTTTCCTGCAATTCTGCCTTGCTTTCAAATCCTCTTTGTTGCCTTCCCTCAATATATTTGTAGACGAGAGTTATCATTTATAAGTCTGCAGGTTTGTGAATTGCAGTGCCCCTGAGCTCCATTTTTCAACTCGCTCTCTTGGGAGCTGGCCGCAAAAGTGCAGGATTGCTTTAGGCCCTATTCTGCTTCCGGGCGGCAGACTGAGCCTGTGGTTAATTCTTCTTCCTGATGGGAAAATAGAGTGACCTGTGCCTGTCCCAACACCTAGAGCTAGTCTCTCATTGGTTCCCCGTATCCCCTTCACCCTCAGTTCAAATTGCCACCTGTATGGAACAGGAGGTTAAAGGTGCTGATTCTCCAAGGAGGGAGATTGCTAGTAAAGCGGCTGGAATGGCGAACCCGAGCACAAGGAGACGAGAAATGAGGTGCGTTTTAGAAACCTTTCCCGATCACTCGGTGGACCATCTTCTGGGTTTCTCATGCATGTTTTCGATGTAGGAAGATGCCCTTGAACCTGGAGATTTGGGACCCATGGGATGGGTACCACGCAGTATTACTTTAAAGCGTCTGCGTTTGCTCACCGAACCTCACCAAACCCCTCAGCCGCAAGAGTGTCCACCCTTATGTCTCAATCAGCTGCGGGTCTAGATATGGTCAATCCAGGTGGCATCACAGCGCCTGAACGAATTTTGTAAGAATTTCTCTCCCTTTCACTGTCTTTGTTTCACGGGTTTTTAAAATTAATTGAGTTTTATAATGGGGTTTACCTGCTTTTCACCGCTGTGTTTATGCAGCTTTACACCCACTTGACTCACTTACAGAGAGATATCAATACATAGGTTTTAAGATTCTTACTAGTCAGATATACTCTTGGGCGGTGAATAGGGGGTGTTGAGTCCAGTTCCCTGAGCAAGGAGTAGGTCTTGTCTATTACGTATTGGGTTTATGGAACGGTATCTGAGCTAATTTGAAACCCTTGTTTTATGCATCACCCCACCTCACCTTTGCCGTTAGGCAGCCATAGTGTGTTTTCTAACCGTGTGACTCTGTTCTGTTTTGTAATTCAGTTCAAGGGCAGCGGTTTTTACATTCCCTCTATCGGTGATATCTTATGATAAGTGTCTTTTTCTGTGTGACTTATTTGACTTAGAATCGTCGTACCTAAATCCACTCATCATGCTGCTACTAGCCTTATGACGTTGATTTCATGGCTGAGTGATATTCCATTGTACATAAGGACCACAACTTCTTTATCCATTTTTCTCTTTCCTGGGATATTTAAGGTGTAACGAAGTGGAGGTTCTTGTCAACAGAGCAGCCCTAAACTTTGGGGTGCTTGTGTCTTGCTGATTTTTAGTTTTCCCAATTTATACGCCCATGAGTGGAAGTGCCCTATGCTCTCTAAGCTGAGTTTTGTAAATGTTTCAGGACACACCGTACACTTCTCCAGAGTGGCTGTTGGCAATTTACATCCCGCCCATCAGCGTAGCAAGGCTCCCGTTTCTCCGTGGCCTGTCCTGCATTTCTGGTTTTGACACTTTATTCAGCATGGCCCTTTTGACCGATGGGAAGCGAGACTTCTTTGTAGCGCTGATTTGCCTTTCCAGGTTGCTTGGTTGGCCAAAAAGGGCGTATGCGTTTTTTCCTGAATATATTCAGGAAAAAACGCATACGCCCTTTTTGGCCAAGGGCATCATTGTCGAGGTTTTGCCGCTTTTCCTGTGCTTTAAAGGCGATTCGAATCTGCCTCCTGAAATCTGTTTCCTGCAATTCTGCCTTGCTTTCAAATCCTCTTTGTTGCCTTCCCTCAATATATTTGTAGACGAGAGTTATCATTTATAAGTCTGCAGGTTTGTGAATTGCAGTGCCCCTGAGCTCCATTTTTCAACTCGCTCTCTTGGGAGCTGGCCGCAAAAGCGCAGGATTGCTTTAGGCCCTATTCTGCTTCCGGGCGGCAGACTGAGCCTGTGGTTAATTCTTCTTCCTGATGGGAAAATAGAGTGACCTGTGCCTGTCCCAACACCTAGAGCTAGTCTCTCATTGGTTCCCCGTCTTCCCGTTCACCCTCAGTTCAAATTGCCACCTGTATGGAACAGGAGGTTAAAGGTGCTGATTCTCCAAGGAGGGAGATTGCTAGTAAAGCGGCTGGAATGGCGAACCCGAGCACAAGGAGACGAGAAATGAGGTGCGTTTTAGAAACCTTTCCCGATCACTCGGTGGACCATCTTCTGGGTTTCTCATGCATGTTTTCGATGTAGGAAGATGCCCTTGAACCTGGAGATTTGGGACCCATGGGATGGGTACCACGCAGTATTACTTTAAAGCGTCTGCGTTTGCTCACCGAACCTCACCAAACCCCTCAGCCCCAAGAGTGTCCACCCTTATGTCTCAATCAGCTGCGGGTCTAGATATGGTCAATCCAGGTGGCATCACAGCGCCTGAACGAATTTTGTAAGAATTTCTCTCCCTTTCACTGTCTTTGTTTCACGGGTTTTTAAAATTAATTGAGTTTTATAATGGGGTTTACCTGCTTTTCACTGCTGTGTTTATGCAGCTTTACACCCACTTGACTCACTTACAGAGAGATATCAATACATAGGTTTTAAGATTCTTACTAGTCAGATATACTCTTGGGCGGTGAATAGGGGGTGTTGAGTCCAGTTCCCTGAGCAAGGAGTAGGTCTTGTCTATTACGTATTGGGTTTATGGAACGGTATCTGAGCTAATTTGAAACCCTTGTTTTATGCATCACCCCACCTCACCTTTGCCGTTAGGCAGCCATAGTGTGTTTTCTAACCGTGTGACTCTGTTCTGTTTTGTATTTCAGTTCAAGGGCAGCGGTTTTTACATTCCCTCTATCGGTGATATCTTATGATAAGTGTCTTTTTCTGTGTGACTTATTTGACTTAGAATCGTCGTACCTAAATCCACTCATCATGCTGCTACTAGCCTTATGACGTTGATTTCATGGCTGAGTGATATTCCATTGTACATAAGGACCACAACTTCTTTATCCATTTTTCTCTTCCCTGGGATATTTAAGGTGTAACGAAGTGGAGGTTCTTGTCAACAGAGCAGCCCTAAACTTTGGGGTGCTTGAGTCTTGCTGATTTTTAGTTTTCCCAATTTATACGCCCATGAGTGGAAGTGCCCTATGCTCTCTAAGCTGAGTTTTGTAAATGTTTCAGGACACACCGTACACTTCTCCAGAGTGGCTGTTGGCAATTTACATCCCGCCCATCAGCGTAGCAAGGCTCCCGTTTCTCCGTGGCCTGTCCTGCATTTCTGGTTTTGACACTTTATTCAGCATGGCCCTTTTGACCGATGGGAAGCGAGACTTCTTTGTAGCGCTGATTTGCCTTTCCAGGTTGCTTGGTTGGCCAAAAAGGGCGTATGCGTTTTTTCCTGAATATATTCAGGAAAAAACGCATACGCCCTTTTTGGCCAAGGGCATCATTGTCGAGGTTTTGCCGCTTTTCCTGTGCTTTAAAGGCGATTCGAAACTGCCTCCTGAAATCTGTTACCTGCAATTCTGCCTTGCTTTCAAATCCTCTTTGTTGCCTTCCCTCAATATATTTGTAGATGAGAGTTATCATTTATAAGTCTGCAGGTTTGTGAATTGCAGTGCCCCTGAGCTCCATTTTTCAACTCGCTCTCTTGGGAGCTGGCCGCAAAAGCGCAGGATTGCTTTAGGCCCTATTCTGCTTCCGGGCGGCAGACTGAGCCTGTGGTTAATTCTTCTTCCTGATGGGAAAATAGAGTGACCTGTGCCTGTCCCAACACCTAGAGCTAGTCTCTCATTGGTTCCCCGTCTTCCCGTTCACCCTCCGTTCAAATTGCCACCTGTATGGAACAGGAGGTTAAAGGTGCTGATTCTCCAAGGAGGGAGATTGCTAGTAAAGCGGCTGGAATGGCGAACACGAGCACAAGGAGATGAGAAATGAGGTGCGTTTTAGAAACCTTTCCCGATCACTCGGTGGACCATCTTCTGGGTTTCTCATGCATGTTTTCGATGTAGGAAGATGCCCTTGAACCTGGAGATTTGGGACCCATGGGATGGGTACCACGCAGTATTACTTTAAAGCGTCTGCGTTTGCTCACCCAACCTCACCAAACCCCTCAGCCCCAAGAGTGTCCACCCTTATGTCTCAATCAGCTGCGGGTCTAGATTTGGTCAATCCAGGTGGCATCACAGCCCCTGAACGAATTTTGTAAGAATTTCTCTCTCTTTCACTGTCTTTGTTTCACGGGTTTTTAAAATTAATTGAGTTTTATAATGGGGTTTAGCTGCTTTTCACTGCTGTGTTTATGCAGCTTTACACCCACTTGACTCACTTACAGAGAGATATCAATACATAAGTTTTAAGATTCTTACTAGTCAGATATATTCTTGGGCGGTGAATAGGGGGTGTTGAGTCCAGTTCCCTGAGCAAGGAGTAGGTCTTTTCTATTACGTATTGGGTTTATGGAACGGTATCTGAGCTAATTTGAAACCCTTGTTTTATGCATCACCCCACCTCACCTTTGCCGTTAGGCAGCCATAGTGTGTTTTCTAACCGTGTGACTCTGTTCTGTTTTGTAATTCAGTTCAAGGGCAGCGGTTTTTACATTCCCTCTATCGGTGATATCTTATGATAAGTGTCTTTTTCTGTGTGACTTATTTGACTTAGAATCGTCGTACCTAAATCCACTCATCATGCTGCTACTAGCCTTATGACGTTGATTTCATGGCTGAGTGATATTCCATTGTACATAAGGACCACAACTTCTTTATCCATTTTTCTCTTTCCTGGGATATTTAAGGTGTAACGAAGTGGAGGTTCTTGTCAACAGAGCAGCCCTAAACTTTGGGGTGCTTGTGTCTTGCTGATTTTTAGTTTTCCCAATTTATACGCCCATGAGTGGAAGTGCCCTATGCTCTCTAAGCTGAGATTTGTAAATGTTTCAGGACACACCGTACACTTCTCCAGAGTGGCTGTTGGCAATTTACATCCCGCCCATCAGCGTAGCAAGGCTCCCGTTTCTCCGTGGCCTGTCCTGCATTTCTGGTTTTGACACTTTATTCAGCATGGCCCTTTTGACCGATGGGAAGCGAGACTTCTTTGTAGCGCTGATTTGCCTTTCCAGGTTGCTTGGTTGGCCAAAAAGGGCGTATGCGTTTTTTCCTGAATATATTCAGGAAAAAACGCATACGCCCTTTTTGGCCAAGGGCATCATTGTCGAGGTTTTGCCGCTTTTCCTGTGCTTTAAAGGCGATTCGAATCTGCCTCCTGAAATCTGTTTCCTGCAATTCTGCCTTGCTTTCAAATCCTCTTTGTTGCCTTCCCTCAATATATTTGTAGACGAGAGTTATCATTTATAAGTCTGCAGGTTTGTGAATTGCAGTGCCCCTGAGCTCCATTTTTCAACTCGCTCTCTTGGGAGCTGGCCGCAAAAGCGCAGGATTGCTTTAGGCCCTATTCTGCTTCCGGGCGGCAGACTGAGCCTGTGGTTAATTCTTCTTCCTGATGGGAAAATAGAGTGACCTGTGCCTGTCCCAACACCTAGAGCTAGTCTCTCATTGGTTCCCCGTCTTCCCGTTCACCCTCAGTTCAAATTGCCACCTGTATGGAACAGGAGGTTAAAGGTGCTGATTCTCCAAGGAGGGAGATTGCTAGTAAAGCGGCTGGAATGGCGAACCCGAGCACAAGGAGACGAGAAATGAGGTGCGTTTTAGAAACCTTTCCCGATCACTCGGTGGACCATCTTCTGGGTTTCTCATGCATGTTTTCGATGTAGGAAGATGCCCTTGAACCTGGAGATTTGGGACCCATGGGATGGGTACCACGCAGTATTACTTTAAAGCGTCTGCGTTTGCTCACCGAACCTCACCAAACCCCTCAGCCCCAAGAGTGTCCACCCTTATGTCTCAATCAGCTGCGGGTCTAGATATGGTCAATCCAGGTGGCATCACAGCGCCTGAACGAATTTTGTAAGAATTTCTCTCCCTTTCACTGTCTTTGTTTCACGGGTTTTTAAAATTAATTGAGTTTTATAATGGGGTTTACCTGCTTTTCACTGCTGTGTTTATGCAGCTTTACACCCACTTGACTCACTTACAGAGAGATATCAATACATAGGTTTTAAGATTCTTACTAGTCAGATATATTCTTGGGCGGTAAATAGGGGGTGTTGAGTCCAGTTCCCTGAGCAAGGAGTAGGTCTTTTCTATTACGTATTGGGTTTATGGAACGGTATCTGAGCTAATTTGAAACCCTTGTTTTATGCATCACCCCACCTCACCTTTCCCGTTAGGCAGCCATAGTGTGTTTTCTAACCGTGTGACTCTGTTCTGTTTTGTAATTCAGTTCAAGGGCAGCGGTTTTTACATTCCCTCTATCGGTGATATCTTATGATAAGGGTCTTTTTCTGTGTGACTTATTTGACTTAGAATCGTCGTACCTAAATCCACTCATCATGCTGCTACTAGCATTATGACGTTGATTTCATGGCTGAGTGATATTCCATTGTACATAAGGACCACAACTTCTTTATCCATTTTTCTCTTTCCTGGGATATTTAAGGTGTAACGAAGTGGAGGTTCTTGTCAACAGAGCAGCCCTAAACTTTGGGGTGCTTGTGTCTTGCTGATTTTTAGTTTTCCCAATTTATACGCCCATGAGTGGAAGTGCCCTATGCTCTCTAAGCTGAGTTTTGTAAATGTTTCAGGACACACCGTACACTTCTCCAGAGTGGCTGTTGGCAATTTACATCCCGCCCATCAGCGTAGCAAGGCTCCCGTTTCTCCGTGGCCTGTCCTGCATTTCTGGTTTTGACACTTTATTCAGCATGGCCCTTTTGACCAATGGGAAGCGAGACTTCTTTGTAGCGCTGATTTGCCTTTCCAGGTTGCTTGGTTGGCCAAAAAGGGCGTATGCTTTTTTTCCTGAATATATTCAGGAAAAAACGCATACGCCCTTTTTGGCCAAGGGCATCATTGTCGAGGTTTTGCCGCTTTTCCTGTGCTTTAAAGGCGATTCGAATCTGCCTCCTGAAATCTGTTTCCTGCAATTCTGCCTTGCTTTCAAATCCTCTTTGTTGCCTTCCCTCAATATATTTGTAGACGAGAGTTATCATTTATAAGTCTGCAGGTTTGTGAATTGCAGTGCCCCTGAGCTCCATTTTTCAACTCGCTCTCTTGGGAGCTGGCCGCAAAAGCGCAGGATTGCTTTAGGCCCTATTCTGCTTCCGGGCGGCAGACTGAGCCTGTGGTTAATTCTTCTTCCTGATGGGAAAATAGAGTGACCTGTGTCTGTCCCAACACCTAGAGCTAGTCTCTCATTGGTTCCCCGTCTTCCCGTTCACCCTCAGTTCAAATTGCCACCTGTATGGAACAGGAGGTTAAAGGTGCTGATTCTCCAAGGAGGGAGATTGCTAGTAAAGCGGCTGGAATGGCGAACCCGAGCACAAGGAGACGAGAAATGAGGTGCGTTTTAGAAACCTTTCCCGATCACTCGGTGGACCATCTTCTGGGTTTCTCATGCATGTTTTCGATGTAGGAAGATGCCCTTGAACCTGGAGATTTGGGACCCATGGGATGGGTACCACGCAGTATTACTTTAAAGCGTCTGCGTTTGCTCACCGAACCTCACCAAACCCCTCAGCCGCAAGAGTGTCCACCCTTATGTCTCAATCAGCTGCGGGTCTAGATATGGACAATCCAGGTGGCATCACAGCGCCTGAACGAATTTTGTAAGAATTTCTCTCCCTTTCACTGTCTTTGTTTCACGGGTTTTTAAAATTAATTGAGTTTTATAATGGGGTTTAGCTGCTTTTCACTGCTGTGTTTATGCAGCTTTACACCCACTTGACTCACTTACAGAGAGATATCAATACATAGGTTTTAAGATTCTTACTAGTCAGATATACTCTTGGGCGGTGAATAGGGGGTGTTGAGTCCAGTTCCCTGAGGAAGGAGTAGGTCTTGTCTATTACTTATTGGGTTTATGGAACGGTATCTGAGCTAATTTGAAACCCTTGTTTTATGCATCACCCCACCTCACCTTTCCCGTTAGGCAGCCATAGTGTGTTTTCTAACCGTGTGACTCTGTTCTGTTTTGTAATTCAGTTCAAGGGCAGCGGTTTTTACATTCCCTCTATAGGTGATATCTTATGATAAGTGTCTTTTTCTGTGTGACTTATTTGACTTAGAATCGTCGTACCTAAATCCACTCATCATGCTGCTACTAGCCTTATGACGTTGATTTCATGGCTGAGTGATATTCCATTGTACATAAGGACCACAACTTCTTTATCCATTTTTCTCTTCCCTGGGATATTTAAGGTGTAACGAAGTGGAGGTTCTTGTCAACAGAGCAGCCCTAAACTTTGGGGTGCTTGAGTCTTGCTGATTTTTAGTTTTCCCAATTTATACGCCCATGAGTGGAAGTGCCCTATGCTCTCTAAGCTGAGTTTTGTAAATGTTTCAGGACACACCGTACACTTCTCCAGAGTGGCTGTTGGCAATTTACATCCCGCCCATCAGCGTAGCAAGGCTCCCGTTTCTCCGTGGCCTGTCCTGCATTTCTGGTTTTGACACTTTATTCAGCATGGCCCTTTTGACCGATGGGAAGCGAGACTTCTTTGTAGCGCTGATTTGCCTTTCCAGGTTGCTTGGTTGGCCAAAAAGGGCGTATGCGTTTTTTCCTGAATATATTCAGGAAAAAACGCATACGCCCTTTTTGGCCAACGGCATCATTGTCGAGGTTTTGCCGCTTTTCCTGTGCTTTAAAGGCGATTCGAATCTGCCTCCTGAAATCTGTTTCCTGCAATTCTGCCTTGCTTTCAAATCCTCTTTGTTGCCTTCCCTCAATATATTTGTAGACGAGAGTTATCATTTATAAGTCTGCAGGTTTGTGAATTGCAGTGCCCCTGAGCTCCATTTTTCAACTCGCTCTCTTGGGAGCTGGCCGCAAAAGTGCAGGATTGCTTTAGGCCCTATTCTGCTTCCGGGCGGCAGACTGAGCCTGTGGTTAATTCTTCTTCCTGATGGGAAAATAGAGTGACCTGTGCCTGTCCCAACACCTAGAGCTAGTCTCTCATTGGTTCCCCGTCTTCCCGTTCACCCTCAGTTCAAATTGCCACCTGTATGGAACAGGAGGTTAAAGGTGCTGATTCTCCAAGGAGGGAGATTGCTAGTAAAGCGGCTGGAATGGCGAACCCGAGCACAAGGAGACGAGAAATGAGGTGCGTTTTAGAAACCTTTCCCGATCACTCGGTGGACCATCTTCTGGGTTTCTCATGCATGTTTTCGATGAAGGAAGATGCCCTTGAACCTGGAGATTTGGGACCCATGGGATGGGTACCACGCAGTATTACTTTAAAGCGTCTGCGTTTGCTCACCGAACCTCACCAAACCCCTCAGCCGCAAGAGTGTCCACCCTTATGTCTCAATCAGCTGCGGGTCTAGATATGGTCAATCCAGGTGGCATCACAGCGCCTGAACGAATTTTGTAAGAATTTCTCTCCCTTTCACTGTCTTTGTTTCACGGGTTTTTAAAATTAATTGAGTTTTATAATGGGGTTTACCTGCTTTTCACCGCTGTGTTTATGCAGCTTTACACCCACTTGACTCACTTACAGAGAGATATCAATACATAGGTTTTAAGATTCTTACTAGTCAGATATACTCTTGGGCGGTGAATAGGGGGTGTTGAGTCCAGTTCCCTGAGCAAGGAGTAGGTCTTGTCTATTACGTATTGGGTTTATGGAACGGTATCTGAGCTAATTTGAAACCCTTGTTTTATGCATCACCCCACCTCACCTTTGCCGTTAGGCAGCCATAGTGTGTTTTCTAACCGTGTGACTCTGTTCTGTTTTGTAATTCAGTTCAAGGGCAGCGGTTTTTACATTCCCTCTATCGGTGATATCTTATGATAAGTGTCTTTTTCTGTGTGACTTATTTGACTTAGAATCGTCGTACCTAAATCCACTCATCATGCTGCTACTAGCCTTATGACGTTGATTTCATGGCTGAGTGATATTCCATTGTACATAAGGACCACAACTTCTTTATCCATTTTTCTCTTTCCTGGGATATTTAAGGTGTAACGAAGTGGAGGTTCTTGTCAACAGAGCAGCCCTAAACTTTGGGGTGCTTGTGTCTTGCTGATTTTTAGTTTTCCCTATTTATACGCCCATGAGTGGAAGTGCCCTATGCTCTCTAAGCTGAGTTTTGTAAATGTTTCAGGACACACCGTACACTTCTCCAGAGTGGCTGTTGGCAATTTACATCCCGCCCATCAGCGTAGCAAGGCTCCCGTTTCTCCGTGGCCTGTCCTGCATTTCTGGTTTTGACACTTTATTCAGCATGGCCCTTTTGACCGATGGGAAGCGAGACTTCTTTGTAGCGCTGATTTGCCTTTCCAGGTTGCTTGGTTGGCCAAAAAGGGCGTATGCGTTTTTTCCTGAATATATTCAGGAAAAAACGCATACGCCCTTTTTGGCCAAGGGCATCATTGTCGAGGTTTTGCCGCTTTTCCTGTGCTTTAAAGGCGATTCGAATCTGCCTCCTGAAATCTGTTTCCTGCAATTCTGCCTTGCTTTCAAATCCTCTTTGTTGCCTTCCCTCAATATATTTGTAGACGAGAGTTATCATTTATAAGTCTGCAGGTTTGTGAATTGCAGTGCCCCTGAGCTCCATTTTTCAACTCGCTCTCTTGGGAGCTGGCCGCAAAAGCGCAGGATTGCTTTAGGCCCTATTCTGCTTCCGGGCGGCAGACTGAGCCTGTGGTTAATTCTTCTTCCTGATGGGAAAATAGAGTGACCTGTGCCTGTCCCAACACCTAGAGCTAGTCTCTCATTGGTTCCCCGTCTTCCCGTTCACCCTCAGTTCAAATTGCCACATGTATGGAACAGGAGGTTAAAGGTGCTGATTCTCCAAGGAGGGAGATTGCTAGTAAAGCGGCTGGAATGGCGAACCCGAGCACAAGGAGACGAGAAATGAGGTGCGTTTTAGAAACCTTTCCCGATCACTCGGTGGACCATCTTCTGGGTTTCTCATGCATGTTTTCGATGTAGGAAGATGCCCTTGAACCTGGAGATTTGGGACCCATGGGATGGGTACCACGCAGTATTACTTTAAAGCGTCTGCGTTTGCTCACCGAACCTCACCAAACCCCTCAGCCCCAAGAGTGTCCACCCTTATGTCTCAATCAGCTGCGGGTCTAGATATGGTCAATCCAGGTGGCATCACAGCGCCTGAACGAATTTTGTAAGAATTTCTCTCCCTTTCACTGTCTTTGTTTCACGGGTTTTTAAAATTAATTGAGTTTTATAATGGGGTTTACCTGCTTTTCACTGCTGTGTTTATGCAGCTTTACACCCACTTGACTCACTTACAGAGAGATATCAATACATAGGTTTTAAGATTCTTACTAGTCAGATATACTCTTGGGCGGTGAATAGGGGGTGTTGAGTCCAGTTCCCTGAGCAAGGAGTAGGTCTTGTCTATTACGTATTGGGTTTATGGAACGGTATCTGAGCTAATTTGAAACCCTTGTTTTATGCATCACCCCACCTCACCTTTGCCGTTAGGCAGCCATAGTGTGTTTTCTAACCGTGTGACTCTGTTCTGTTTTGTATTTCAGTTCAAGGGCAGCGGTTTTTACATTCCCTCTATCGGTGATATCTTATGATAAGTGTCTTTTTCTGTGTGACTTATTTGACTTAGAATCGTCGTACCTAAATACACTCATCATGCTGCTACTAGCCTTATGACGTTGATTTCATGGCTGAGTGATATTCCATTGTACATAAGGACCACAACTTCTTTATCCATTTTTCTCTTCCCTGGGATATTTAAGGTGTAACGAAGTGGAGGTTCTTGTCAACAGAGCAGCCCTAAACTTTGGGGTGCTTGAGTCTTGCTGATTTTTAGTTTTCCCAATTTATACGCCCATGAGTGGAAGTGCCCTATGCTCTCTAAGCTGAGTTTTGTAAATGTTTCAGGACACACCGTACACTTCTCCAGAGTGGCTGTTGGCAATTTACATCCCGCCCATCAGCGTAGCAAGGCTCCCGTTTCTCCGTGGCCTGTCCTGCATTTCTGGTTTTGACACTTTATTCAGCATGGCCCTTTTGACCGATGGGAAGCGAGACTTCTTTGTAGCGCTGATTTGCCTTTCCAGGTTGCTTGGTTGGCCAAAAAGGGCGTATGCGTTTTTTCCTGAATATATTCAGGAAAAAACGCATACGCCCTTTTTGGCCAAGGGCATCATTGTCGAGGTTTTGCCGCTTTTCCTGTGCTTTAAAGGCGATTCGAAACTGCCTCCTGAAATCTGTTTCCTGCAATTCTGCCTTGCTTTCAAATCCTCTTTGTTGCCTTCCCTCAATATATTTGTAGATGAGAGTTATCATTTATAAGTCTGCAGGTTTGTGAATTGCAGTGCCCCTGAGCTCCATTTTTCAACTCGCTCTCTTGGGAACTGGCCGCAAAAGCGCAGGATTGCTTTAGGCCCTATTCTGCTTCCGGGCGGCAGACTGAGCCTGTGGTTAATTCTTCTTCCTGATGGGAAAATAGAGTGACCTGTGCCTGTCCCAACACCTAGAGCTAGTCTCTCATTGGTTCCCCGTCTTCCCGTTCACCCTCCGTTCAAATTGCCACCTGTATGGAACAGGAGGTTAAAGGTGCTGATTCTCCAAGGAGGGAGATTGCTAGTAAAGCGGCTGGAATGGCGAACACGAGCACAAGGAGATGAGAAATGAGGTGCGTTTTAGAAACCTTTCCCGATCACTCGGTGGACCATCTTCTGGGTTTCTCATGCATGTTTTCGATGTAGGAAGATGCCCTTGAACCTGGAGATTTGGGACCCATGGGATGGGTACCACGCAGTATTACTTTAAAGCGTCTGCGTTTGCTCACCCAACCTCACCAAACCCCTCAGCCCCAAGAGTGTCCACCCTTATGTCTCAATCAGCTGCGGGTCTAGATTTGGTCAATCCAGGTGGCATCACAGCCCCTGAACGAATTTTGTAAGAATTTCTCTCTCTTTCACTGTCTTTGTTTCACGGGTTTTTAAAATTAATTGAGTTTTATAATGGGGTTTAGCTGCTTTTCACTGCTGTGTTTATGCAGCTTTACACCCACTTGACTCACTTACAGAGAGATATCAATACATAAGTTTTAAGATTCTTACTAGTCAGATATATTCTTGGGCGGTGAATAGGGGGTGTTGAGTCCAGTTCCCTGAGCAAGGAGTAGGTCTTGTCTATTACGTATTGGGTTTATGGAACGGTATCTGAGCTAATTTGAAACCCTTGTTTTATGCATCACCCCACCTCACCTTTGCCGTTAGGCAGCCATAGTGTGTTTTCTAACCGTGTGACTCTGTTCTGTTTTGTAATTCAGTTCAAGGGCAGCGGTTTTTACATTCCCTCTATCGGTGATATCTTATGATAAGTGTCTTTTTCTGTGTGACTTATTTGACTTAGAATCGTCGTACCTAAATCCACTCATCATGCTGCTACTAGCCTTATGACGTTGATTTCATGGCTGAGTGATATTCCATTGTACATAAGGACCACAACTTCTTTATCCATTTTTCTCTTTCCTGGGATATTTAAGGTGTAACGAAGTGGAGGTTCTTGTCAACAGAGCAGCCCTAAACTTTGGGGTGCTTGTGTCTTGCTGATTTTTAGTTTTCCCAATTTATACGCCCATGAGTGGAAGTGCCCTATGCTCTCTAAGCTGAGATTTGTAAATGTTTCAGGACACACCGTACACTTCTCCAGAGTGGCTGTTGGCAATTTACATCCCGCCCATCAGCGTAGCAAGGCTCCCGTTTCTCCGTGGCCTGTCCTGCATTTCTGGTTTTGACACTTTATTCAGCATGGCCCTTTTGACCGATGGGAAGCGAGACTTCTTTGTAGCGCTGATTTGCCTTTCCAGGTTGCTTGGTTGGCCAAAAAGGGCGTATGCGTTTTTTCCTGAATATATTCAGGAAAAAACGCATACGCCCTTTTTGGCCAAGGGCATCATTGTCGAGGTTTTGCCGCTTTTCCTGTGCTTTAAAGGCGATTCGAATCT
The DNA here is from genome assembly GCF_028021215.1 of Eschrichtius robustus. Classification (NCBI taxonomy): domain Eukaryota; kingdom Metazoa; phylum Chordata; class Mammalia; order Artiodactyla; family Eschrichtiidae; genus Eschrichtius; species Eschrichtius robustus. The sequence continues at coordinate 50,081,772 of NC_090830.1, forward strand.
GCCTCCTGAAATCTGTTTCCTGCAATTCTGCCTTGCTTTCAAATCCTCTTTGTTGCCTTCCCTCAATATATTTGTAGACGAGAGTTATCATTTATAAGTCTGCAGGTTTGTGAATTGCAGTGCCCCTGAGCTCCATTTTTCAACTCGCTCTCTTGGGAGCTGGCCGCAAAAGCGCAGGATTGCTTTAGGCCCTATTCTGCTTCCGGGCGGCAGACTGAGCCTGTGGTTAATTCTTCTTCCTGATGGGAAAATAGAGTGACCTGTGCCTGTCCCAACACCTAGAGCTAGTCTCTCATTGGTTCCCCGTCTTCCCGTTCACCCTCAGTTCAAATTGCCACCTGTATGGAACAGGAGGTTAAAGGTGCTGATTCTCCAAGGAGGGAGATTGCTAGTAAAGCGGCTGGAATGGCGAACCCGAGCACAAGGAGACGAGAAATGAGGTGCGTTTTAGAAACCTTTCCCGATCACTCGGTGGACCATCTTCTGGGTTTCTCATGCATGTTTTCGATGTAGGAAGATGCCCTTGAACCTGGAGATTTGGGACCCATGGGATGGGTACCACGCAGTATTACTTTAAAGCGTCTGCGTTTGCTCACCGAACCTCACCAAACCCCTCAGCCCCAAGAGTGTCCACCCTTATGTCTCAATCAGCTGCGGGTCTAGATATGGTCAATCCAGGTGGCATCACAGCGCCTGAACGAATTTTGTAAGAATTTCTCTCCCTTTCACTGTCTTTGTTTCACGGGTTTTTAAAATTAATTGAGTTTTATAATGGGGTTTAGCTGCTTTTCACTGCTGTGTTTATGCAGCTTTACACCCACTTGACTCACTTACAGAGAGATATCAATACATAGGTTTCAAGATTCCTACTAGTCAGATATACTCTTGGGCGGTGAATAGGGGGTGTTGAGTCCAGTTCCCTGAGGAAGGAGTGGGTCTTGTCTATTACGTATTGGGTTTATGGAACGGTATCTGAGCTAATTTGAAACCCTTCTTTTATGCATCACCCCACCTCACCTTTGCCGTTAGGCAGCCATAGTGTGTTTTCTAACCGTGTGACTCTGTTCTGTTTTGTAATTCAGTTCAAGGGCAGCGGTTTTTACATTCCCTCTATAGGTGATATCTTATGATAAGTGTCTTTTTCTGTGTGACTTATTTGACTTAGAATCGTCGTACCTAAATCCACTCATCATGCTGCTACTAGCCTTATGACGTTGATTTCATGGCTGAGTGATATTCCATTGTACATAAGGACCACAACTTCTTTATCCATTTTTCTCTTCCCTGGGATAATTAAGGTGTAACGAAGTGGAGGTTCTTGTCAACAGAGCAGCCCTAAACTTTGGGGTGCTTGAGTCTTGCTGATTTTTAGTTTTCCCAATTTATACGCCCATGAGTGGAAGTGCCCTATGCTCTCTAAGCTGAGTTTTGTAAATGTTTCAGGACACACCGTACACTTCTCGAGAGTGGCTGTTGGCAATTTACATCCCGCCCATCAGCGTAGCAAGGCTCCCGTTTCTCCGTGGCCTGTCCTGCATTTCTGGTTTTGACACTTTATTCAGCATGGCCCTTTTGACCGATGGGAAGCGAGACTTCTTTGTAGCGCTGATTTGCCTTTCCAGGTTGCTTGGTTGGCCAAAAAGGGCGTATGCGTTTTTTCCTGAATATATTCAGGAAAAAACGCATACGCCCTTTTTGGCCAAGGGCATCATTGTCGAGGTTTTGCCGCTTTTCCTGTGCTTTAAAGGCGATTCGAAACTGCCTCCTGAAATCTGTTTCCTGCAATTCTGCCTTGCTTTCAAATCCTCTTTGTTGCCTTCCCTCAATATATTTGTAGACAAGAGTTATCATTTATAAGTCTGCAGGTTTGTGAATTGCAGTGCCCCTGAGCTCCATTTTTCAACTCGCTCTCTTGGGAGCTGGCCGCAAAAGCGCAGGATTGCTTTAGGCCCTATTCTGCTTCCGGGCGGCAGACTGAGCCTGTGGTTAATTCTTCTTCCTGATGGGAAAATAGTGTGACCTGTGCCTGTCCCAACACCTAGAGCTAGTCTCTCATTGGTTCCCCGTCTTCCCGTTCACCCTCAGTTCAAATTGCCACCTGTATGGAACAGGAGGTTAAAGGTGCTGATTCTCCAAGGAGGGAGATTGCTAGTAAAGCGGCTGGAATGGCGAACCCGAGCACAAGGAGACGAGAAATGAGGTGCGTTTTAGAAACCTTTCCCGATCACTCGGTGGACCATCTTCTGGGTTTCTCATGCATGCTGTCGATGTAGGAAGATGCCCTTGAACCTGCAGATTTGGGACCCATGGGATGGGTACCACGCAGTATTACTTTAAAGCGTCTGCGTTTGCTCACCCAACCTCACCAAACCCCTCAGCCCCAAGAGTGTCCACCCTTATGTCTCAATCAGCTGCGGGTCTAGATTTGGTCAATCCAGGTGGCATCACAGCCCCTGAACGAATTTTGTAAGAATTTCTCTTTCTTTCACTGTCTTTGTTTCACGGGTTTTTAAAATTAATTGAGTTTTATAATGGGGTTTAGCTGCTTTTCACTGCTGTGTTTATGCAGCTTTACACCCACTTGACTCACTTACAGAGAGATATCAATACATAAGTTTTAAGATTCTTACTAGTCAGATATATTCTTGGGCGGTAAATAGGGGGTGTTGAGTCCAGTTCCCTGAGCAAGGAGTAGGTCTTTTCTATTACGTATTGGGTTTATGGAACGGTATCTGAGCTAATTTGAAACCCTTGTTTTATGCATCACCCCACCTCACCTTTCCCGTTAGGCAGCCATAGTGTGTTTTCTAACCGTGTGACTCTGTTCTGTTTTGTAATTCAGTTCAAGGGCAGCGGTTTTTACATTCCCTCTATCGGTGATATCTTATGATAAGTGTCTTTTTCTGTGTGACTTATTTGACTTAGAATCGTCGTACCTAAATCCACTCATCATGCTGCTACTAGCATTATGACGTTGATTTCATGGCTGAGTGATATTCCATTGTACATAAGGACCACAACTTCTTTATCCATTTTTCTCTTTCCTGGGATATTTAAGGTGTAACGAAGTGGAGGTTCTTGTCAACAGAGCAGCCCTAAACTTTGGGGTGCTTGTGTCTTGCTGATTTTTAGTTTTCCCAATTTATACGCCCATGAGTGGAAGTGCCCTATGCTCTCTAAGCTGAGTTTTGTAAATGTTTCAGGACACACCGTACACTTCTCCAGAGTGGCTGTTGGCAATTTACATCCCGCCCATCAGCGTAGCAAGGCTCCCGTTTCTCCGTGGCCTGTCCTGCATTTCTGGTTTTGACATTTTATTCAGCATGGCCCTTTTGACCGATGGGAAGCGAGACTTCTTTGTAGCGCTGATTTGCCTTTCCAGGTTGCTTGGTTGGCCAAAAAGGTCGTATGCGTTTTTTCCTGAATATATTCAGGAAAAAACGCATACGCCCATTTTGGCCAAGGGCATCATTGTCGAGGTTTTGCCGCTTTTCCTGTGCTTTAAAGGCGATTCGAATCTGCCTCCTGAAATGGGTTTCCTGCAATTCTGCCTTGCTTTCAAATCCTCTTTGTTGCCTTGCCTCAATATATTTGTAGACGAGAGTTATCATTTATAAGTCTGCAGGTTTGTGAATTGCAGTGCCCCTGAGCTCCATTTTTCAACTCGCTCTCTTGGGAGCTGGCCGCAAAAGCGCAGGATTGCTTTAGGCCCTATTCTGCTTCCGGGCGGCAGACTGAGCCTGTGGTTAATTCTTCTTCCTGATGGGAAAATAGAGTGACCTGTGCCTGTCCCAACACCTAGAGCTAGTCTCTCATTGGTTCCCCGTCTTCCCGTTCACCCTCAGTTCAAATTGCCACCTGTATGGAACAGGAGGTTAAAGGTGCTGATTCTCCAAGGAGGGAGATTGCTAGTAAAGCGGCTGGAATGGCGAACCCGAGCACAAGGAGACGAGAAATGAGGTGCGTTTTAGAAACCTTTCCCGATCACTCGGTGGACCATCATCTGGGTTTCTCATGCATGCTTTCGATGTAGGAAGATGCCCTTGAACCTGGAGATTTGGGACCCATGGGATGGGTACCACGCAGTATTACTTTAAAACGTCTGCGTTTGCTCACCCAACCTCACCAAACCCCTCAGCCCCAAGAGTGTCCACCCTTATGTCTCAATCAGCTGCGGGTCTAGATTTGGTCAATCCAGGTGGCATCACAGCCCCTGAACGAATTTTGTAAGAATTTCTCTTTCTTTCACTGTCTTTGTTTCACGGGTTTTTAAAATTAATTGAGTTTTATAATGGGGTTTAGCTGCTTTTCACTGCTGTGTTTATGCAGCTTTACACCCACTTGACTCACTTACAGAGAGATATCAATACATAAGTTTTAAGATTCTTACTAGTCAGATATATTCTTGGGCGGTAAATAGGGGGTGTTGAGTCCAGTTCCCTGAGCAAGGAGTAGGTCTTTTCTATTACGTATTGGGTTTATGGAACGGTATCTGAGCTAATTTGAAACCCTTGTTTTATGCATCACCCCACCTCATCTTTCCCGTTAGGCAGCCATAGTTTGTTTTCTAACCGTGTGACTCTGTTCTGTTTTGTAATTCAGTTCAAGGGCAGCGGTTTTTACATTCCCTCTATTGGTGATATCTTATGATAAGTGTCTTTTTCTGTGTGACTTATTTGACTTAGAATCGTCGTACCTAAATCCACTCATCATGCTGCTACTAGCATTATGACGTTGATTTCATGGCTGAGTGATATTCCATTGTACATAAGGACCACAACTTCTTTATCCATTTTTCTCTTTCCTGGGATATTTAAGGTGTAACGAAGTGGAGGTTCTTGTCAACAGAGCAGCCCTAAACTTTGGGGTGCTTGTGTCTTGCTGATTTTTAGTTTTCCCAATTTATACGCCCATGAGTGGAAGTGCCCTATGCTCTCTAAGCTGAGTTTTGTAAATGTTTCAGGACACACCGTACACTTCTCCAGAGTGGCTGTTGGCAATTTACATCCCGCCCATCAGCGTAGCAAGGCTCCCGTTTCTCCGTGGCCTGTCCTGCATTTCTGGTTTTGACACTTTATTCAGCATGGCCCTTTTGACCGATGGGAAGCGAGACTTCTTTGTAGCGCTGATTTGCCTTTCCAGGTTGCTTGGTTGGCCAAAAAGGGCGTATGCGTTTTTTCCTGAATATATTCAGGAAAAAACGCATACGCCCTTTTTGGCCAACGGCATCATTGTCGAGGTTTTGCCGCTTTTCCTGTGCTTTAAAGGCGATTCGAATCTGCCTCCTGAAATGGGTTTCCTGCAATTCTGCCTTGCTTTCAAATCCTCTTTGTTGCCTTGCCTCAATATATTTGTAGACGAGAGTTATCATTTATAAGTCTGCAGGTTTGTGAATTGCAGTGCCCCTGAGCTCCATTTTTCAACTCGCTCTCTTGGGAGCTGGCCGCAAAAGCGCAGGATTGCTTTAGGCCCTATTCTGCTTCCGGGCGGCAGACTGAGCCTGTGGTTAATTCTTCTTCCTGATGGGAAAATAGAGTGACCTGTGCCTGTCCCAACACCTAGAGCTAGTCTCTCATTGGTTCCCCGTCTTCCCGTTCACCCTCAGTTCAAATTGCCACCTGTATGGAACAGGAGGTTAAAGGTGCTGATTCTCCAAGGAGGGAGATTGCTAGTAAAGCGGCTGGAATGGCGAACCCGAGCACAAGGAGACGAGAAATGAGGTGCGTTTTAGAAACCTTTCCCGATCACTCGGTGGACCATCTTCTGGGTTTCTCATGCATGCTTTCGATGTAGGAAGATGCCCTTGAACCTGGAGATTTGGGACCCATGGGATGGGTACCACGCAGTATTACTTTAAAACGTCTGCGTTTGCTCACCCAACCTCACCAAACCCCTCAGCCCCAAGAGTGTCCACCCTTATGTCTCAATCAGCTGCGGGTCTAGATTTGGTCAATCCAGGTGGCATCACAGCCCCTGAACGAATTTTGTAAGAATTTCTCTTTCTTTCACTGTCTTTGTTTCACGGGTTTTTAAAATTAATTGAGTTTTATAATGGGGTTTAGCTGCTTTTCACTGCTGTGTTTATGCAGCTTTACACCCACTTGACTCACTTACAGAGAGATATCAATACATAAGTTTTAAGATTCTTACTAGTCAGATATATTCTTGGGCGGTAAATAGGGGGTGTTGAGTCCAGTTCCCTGAGCAAGGAGTAGGTCTTTTCTATTACGTATTGGGTTTATGGAACGGTATCTGAGCTAATTTGAAACCCTTGTTTTATGCATCACCCCACCTCATCTTTCCCGTTAGGCAGCCATAGTTTGTTTTCTAACCGTGTGACTCTGTTCTGTTTTGTAATTCAGTTCAAGGGCAGCGGTTTTTACATTCCCTCTATCGGTGATATCTTATGATAAGTGTCTTTTTCTGTGTGACTTATTTGACTTAGAATCGTCGTACCTAAATCCACTCATCATGCTGCTACTAGCATTATGACGTTGATTTCATGGCTGAGTGATATTCCATTGTACATAAGGACCACAACTTCTTTATCCATTTTTCTCTTTCCTGGGATATTTAAGGTGTAACGAAGTGGAGGTTCTTGTCAACAGAGCAGCCCTAAACTTTGGGGTGCTTGTGTCTTGCTGATTTTTAGTTTTCCCAATTTATACGCCCATGAGTGGAAGTGCCCTATGCTCTCTAAGCTGAGTTTTGTAAATGTTTCAGGACACACCGTACACTTCTCCAGAGTGGCTGTTGGCAATTTACATCCCGCCCATCAGCGTAGCAAGGCTCCCGTTTCTCCGTGGCCTGTCCTGCATTTCTGGTTTTGACACTTTATTCAGCATGGCCCTTTTGACCGATGGGAAGCGAGACTTCTTTGTAGCGCTGATTTGCCTTTCCAGGTTGCTTGGTTGGCCAAAAAGGGCGTATGCGTTTTTTCCTGAATATATTCAGGAAAAAACGCATACGCCCTTTTTGGCCAACGGCATCATTGTCGAGGTTTTGCCGCTTTTCCTGTGCTTTAAAGGCGATTCGAATCTGCCTCCTGAAATCTGTTTCCTGCAATTCTGCCTTGCTTTCAAATCCTCTTTGTTGCCTTCCCTCAATATATTTGTAGACGAGAGTTATCATTTATAAGTCTGCAGGTTTGTGAATTGCAGTGCCCCTGAGCTCCATTTTTCAACTCGCTCTCTTGGGAGCTGGCCGCAAAAGCGCAGGATTGCTTTAGGCCCTATTCTGCTTCCGGGCGGCAGACTGAGCCTGTGGTTAATTCTTCTTCCTGATGGGAAAATAGAGTGACCTGTGCCTGTCCCAACACCTAGAGCTAGTCTCTCATTGGTTCCCCGTCTTCCCGTTCACCCTCAGTTCAAATTGCCACCTGTATGGAACAGGAGGTTAAAGGTGCTGATTCTCCAAGGAGGGAGATTGCTAGTAAAGCGGCTGGAATGGCGAACCCGAGCACAAGGAGACGAGAAATGAGGTGCGTTTTAGAAACCTTTCCCGATCACTCGGTGGACCATCTTCTGGGTTTCTCATGCATGTTTTCGATGTAGGAAGATGCCCTTGAACCTGGAGATTTGGGACCCATGGGATGGGTACCACGCAGTATTACTTTAAAGCGTCTGCGTTTGCTCACCGAACCTCACCAAACCCCTCAGCCCCAAGAGTGTCCACCCTTATGTCTCAATCAGCTGCGGGTCTAGATATGGTCAATCCAGGTGGCATCACAGCGCCTGAACGAATTTTGTAAGAATTTCTCTCCCTTTCACTGTCTTTGTTTCACGGGTTTTTAAAATTAATTGAGTTTTATAATGGGGTTTAGCTGCTTTTCACTGCTGTGTTTATGCAGCTTTACACCCACTTGACTCACTTACAGAGAGATATCAATACATAGGTTTTAAGATTCTTACTAGTCAGATATACTCTTGGGCGGTGAATAGGGGGTGTTGAGTCCAGTTCCCTGAGCAAGGAGTAGGTCTTGTCTATTACGTATTGGGTTTATGGAACGGTATCTGAGCTAATTTGAAACCCTTCTTTTATGCATCACCCCACCTCACCTTTCCCGTTAGGCAGCCATAGTGTGTTTTCTAACCGTGTGACTCTGTTCTGTTTTGTAATTCAGTTCAAGGGCAGCGGTTTTTACATTCCCTCTATAGGTGATATCTTATGATAAGTGTCTTTTTCTGTGTGACTTATTTGACTTAGAATCGTCGTACCTAAATCCACTCATCATGCTGCTACTAGCCTTATGACGTTGATTTCATGGCTGAGTGATATTCCATTGTACATAAGGACCACAACTTCTTTATCCATTTTTCTCTTCCCTGGGATATTTAAGGTGTAACGAAGTGGAGGTTCTTGTCAACAGAGCAGCCCTAAACTTTGGGGTGCTTGGGTCTTGCTGATTTTTAGTTTTCCCAATTTATACGCCCATGAGTGGAAGTGCCCTATGCTCTCTAAGCTGAGTTTTGTAAATGTTTCAGGACACACCGTACACTTCTCCAGAGTGGCTGTTGGCAATTTACATCCCGCCCATCAGCGTAGCAAGGCTCCCGTTTCTCCGTGGCCTGTCCTGCATTTCTGGTTTTGACACTTTATTCAGCATGGCCCTTTTGACCGATGGGAAGCGAGACTTCTTTGTAGCGCTGATTTGCCTTTCCAGGTTGCTTGGTTGGCCAAAAAGGGCGTATGCGTTTTTTCCTGAATATATTCAGGAAAAAACGCATACGCCCTTTTTGGCCAAGGGCATCATTGTCGAGGTTTTGCCGCTTTTCCTGTGCTTTAAAGGCGATTCGAAACTGCCTCCTGAAATCTGTTTCCTGCAATTCTGCCTTGCTTTCAAATCCTCTTTGTTGCCTTCCCTCAATATATTTGTAGATGAGAGTTATCATTTATAAGTCTGCAGGTTTGTGAATTGCAGTGCCCCTGAGCTCCATTTTTCAACTCGCTCTCTTGGGAGCTGGCCGCAAAAGCGCAGGATTGCTTTAGGCCCTATTCTGCTTCCGGGCGGCAGACTGAGCCTGTGGTTAATTCTTCTTCCTGATGGGAAAATAGAGTGACCTGTGCCTGTCCCAACACCTAGAGCTAGTCTCTCATTGGTTCCCCGTCTTCCCGTTCACCCTCCGTTCAAATTGCCACCTGTATGGAACAGGAGGTTAAAGGTGCTGATTCTCCAAGGAGGGAGATTGCTAGTAAAGCGGCTGGAATGGCGAACACGAGCACAAGGAGATGAGAAATGAGGTGCGTTTTAGAAACCTTTCCCGATCACTCGGTGGACCATCTTCTGGGTTTCTCATGCATGTTTTCGATGTAGGAAGATGCCCTTGAACCTGGAGATTTGGGACCCATGGGATGGGTACCACGCAGTATTACTTTAAAGCGTCTGCGTTTGCTCACCCAACCTCACCAAACCCCTCAGCCCCAAGAGTGTCCACCCTTATGTCTCAATCAGCTGCGGGTCTAGATTTGGTCAATCCAGGTGGCATCACAGCCCCTGAACGAATTTTGTAAGAATTTCTCTCTCTTTCACTGTCTTTGTTTCACGGGTTTTTAAAATTAATTGAGTTTTATAATGGGGTTTAGCTGCTTTTCACTGCTGTGTTTATACAGCTTTACACCCACTTGACTCACTTACAGAGAGATATCAATACATAAGTTTTAAGATTCCTACTAGTCAGATATATTCTTGGGCGGTGAATAGGGGGTGTTGAGTCCAGTTCCCTGAGCAAGGAGTAGGTCTTTTCTATTACGTATTGGGTTTATGGAACGGTATCTGAGCTAATTTGAAACCCTTGTTTTATGCATCACCCCACCTCACCTTTCCCGTTAGGCAGCCATAGTGTGTTTTCTAACCGTGTGACTCTGTTCTGTTTTGTAATTCAGTTCAAGGGCAGCGGTTTTTACATTCCCTCTATCGGTGATATCTTATGATAAGTGTCTTTTTCTGTGTGACTTATTTGACTTAGAATCGTCGTACCTAAATCCACTCATCATGCTGCTACTAGCCTTATGACGTTGATTTCATGGCTGAGTGATATTCCATTGTACATAAGGACCACAACTTCTTTATCCATTTTTCTCTTTCCTGGGATATTTAAGGTGTAACGAAGTGGAGGTTCTTGTCAACAGAGCAGCCCTAAACTTTGGGGTGCTTGTGTCTTGCTGATTTTTAGTTTTCCCAATTTATACGCCCATGAGTGGAAGTGCCCTATGCTCTCTAAGCTGAGATTTGTAAATGTTTCAGGACACACCGTACACTTCTCCAGAGTGGCTGTTGGCAATTTACATCCCGCCCATCAGCGTAGCAAGGCTCCCGTTTCTCCGTGGCCTGTCCTGCATTTCTGGTTTTGACACTTTATTCAGCATGGCCCTTTTGACCGATGGGAAGCGAGACTTCTTTGTAGCGCTGATTTGCCTTTCCAGGTTGCTTGGTTGGCCAAAAAGGGCGTATGCGTTTTTTTCCTGAATATATTCAGGAAAAAACGCATACGCCCTTTTTGGCCAAGGGCATCATTGTCGAGGTTTTGCCGCTTTTCCTGTGCTTTAAAGGCGATTCGAATCTGCCTCCTGAAATCTGTTTCCTGCAATTCTGCCTTGCTTTCAAATCCTCTTTGTTGCCTTCCCTCAATATATTTGTAGACGAGAGTTATCATTTATAAGTCTGCAGGTTTGTGAATTGCAGTGCCCCTGAGCTCCATTTTTCAACTCGCTCTCTTGGGAGCTGGCCGCAAAAGCGCAGGATTGCTTTAGGCCCTATTCTGCTTCCGGGCGGCAGACTGAGCCTGTGGTTAATTCTTCTTCCTGATGGGAAAATAGAGTGACCTGTGCCTGTCCCAACACCTAGAGCTAGTCTCTCATTGGTTCCCCATCTTCCCGTTCACCCTCAGTTCAAATTGCCACCTGTATGGAACAGGAGGTTAAAGGTGCTGATTCTCCAAGGAGGGAGATTGCTAGTAAAGCGGCTGGAATGGCGAACCCGAGCACAAGGAGACGAGAAATGAGGTGCGTTTTAGAAACCTTTCCCGATCACTCGGTGGACCATCTTCTGGGTTTCTCATGCATGTTTTCGATGTAGGAAGATGCCCTTGAACCTGGAGATTTGGGACCCATGGGATGGGTACCACGCAGTATTACTTTAAAGCGTCTGCGTTTGCTCACCGAACCTCACCAAACCCCTCAGCCCCAAGAGTGTCCACCCTTATGTCTCAATCAGCTGCGGGTCTAGATATGGTCAATCCAGGTGGCATCACAGCGCCTGAACGAATTTTGTAAGAATTTCTCTCCCTTTCACTGTCTTTGTTTCACGGGTTTTTAAAATTAATTGAGTTTTATAATGGGGTTTAGCTGCTTTTCACTGCTGTGTTTATGCAGCTTTACACCCACTTGACTCACTTACAGAGAGATATCAATACATAGGTTTTAAGATTCTTACTAGTCAGATATACTCTTGGGCGGTGAATAGGGGGTGTTGAGTCCAGTTCCCTGAGGAAGGAGTAGGTCTTGTCTATTACGTATTGGGTTTATGGAACGGTATCTGAGCTAATTTGAAACCCTTCTTTTATGCATCACCCCACCTCACCTTTGCCGTTAGGCAGCCATAGTGTGTTTTCTAACCGTGTGACTCTGTTCTGTTTTGTAATTCAGTTCAAGGGCAGCGGTTTTTACATTCCCTCTATAGGTGATATCTTATGATAAGTGTCTTTTTCTGTGTGACTTATTTGACTTAGAATCGTCGTACCTAAATCCACTCATCATGCTGCTACTAGCCTTATGACGTTGATTTCATGGCTGAGTGATATTCCATTGTACATAAGGACCACAACTTCTTTATCCATTTTTCTCTTCCCTGGGATATTTAAGGTGTAACGAAGTGGAGGTTCTTGTCAACAGAGCAGCCCTAAACTTTGGGGTGCTTGAGTCTTGCTGATTTTTAGTTTTCCCAATTTATACGCCCATGAGTGGAAGTGCCCTATGCTCTCTAAGCTGAGTTTTGTAAATGTTTCAGGACACACCGTACACTTCTCCAGAGTGGCTGTTGGCAATTTACATCCCGCCCATCAGCGTAGCAAGGCTCCCGTTTCTCCGTGGCCTGTCCTGCATTTCTGGTTTTGACACTTTTTTCAGCATGGCCCTTTTGACCGATGGGAAGCGAGACTTGTTTGTAGCGCTGATTTGCCTTTCCAGGTTGCTTGGTTGGCCAAAAAGGGCGTATGCGTTTTTTCCTGAATATATTCAGGAAAAAACGCATACGCCCTTTTTGGCCAAGGGCATCATTGTCGAGGTTTTGCCGCTTTTCCTGTGCTTTAAAGGCGATTCGAAACTGCCTCCTGAAATCTGTTTCCTGCAATTCTGCCTTGCTTTCAAATCCTCTTTGTTGCCTTCCCTCAATATATTTGTAGACAAGAGTTATCATTTATAAGTCTGCAGGTTTGTGAATTGCAGTGCCCCTGAGCTCCATTTTTCAACTCGCTCTCTTGGGAGCTGGCCGCAAAAGCGCAGGATTGCTTTAGGCCCTATTCTGCTTCCGGGCGGCAGACTGAGCCTGTGGTTAATTCTTCTTCCTGATGGGAAAATAGTGTGACCTGTGCCTGTCCCAACACCTAGAGCTAGTCTCTCATTGGTTCCCCGTCTTCCCGTTCACCCTGAGTTCAAATTGCCACCTTTATGGACCAGGAGGTTAAAGGTGCTGATTCTCCAAGGAGGGAGATTGCTAGTAAAGCGGCTGGAATGGCGAACCCGAGCACAAGGAGATGAGAAATGAGGTGCGTTTTAGAAACCTTTCCCGATCACTCGGTGGACCATCTTCTGGGTTTCTCATGCATGCTTTCGATGTAGGAAGATGCCCTTGAACCTGGAGATTTGGGACCCATGGGATGGGTACCACGCAGTATTACTTTAAAGCGTCTGCGTTTGCTCACCCAACCTCACCAAACCCCTCAGCCCCAAGAGTGTCCACCCTTATGTCTCAATCAGCTGCGGGTCTAGATTTGGTCAATCCAGGTGGCATCACAGCCCCTGAACGAATTTTGTAAGAATTTCTCTTTCTTTCACTGTCTTTGTTTCACGGGTTTTTAAAATTAATTGAGTTTTATAATGGGGTTTAGCTGCTTTTCACTGCTGTGTTTATGCAGCTTTACACCCACTTGACTCACTTACAGAGAGATATCAATACATAAGTATTAAGATTCTTACTAGTCAGATATATTCTTGGGCGGTAAATAGGGGGTGTTGAGTCCAGTTCCCTGAGCAAGGAGTAGGTCTTTTCTATTACGTATTGGGTTTATGGAACGGTATCTGAGCTAATTTGAAACCCTTGTTTTATGCATCACCCCACCTCACCTTTCCCGTTAGGCAGCCATAGTGTGTTTTCTAACCGTGTGACTCTGTTCTGTTTTGTAATTCAGTTCAAGGGCAGCGGTTTTTACATTCCCTCTATCGGTGATATCTTATGATAAGTGTCTTTTTCTGTGTGACTTATTTGACTTAGAATCGTCGTACCTAAATCCACTCATCATGCTGCTACTAGCCTTATGACGTTGATTTCATGGCTGAGTGATATTCCATTGTACATAAGGACCACAACTTCTTTATCCATTTTTCTCTTTCCTGGGATATTTAAGGTGTAACGAAGTGGAGGTTCTTGTCAACAGAGCAGCCCTAAACTTTGGGGTGCTTGTGTCTTGCTGATTTTTAGTTTTCCCAATTTATACGCCCATGAGTGGAAGTGCCCTATGCTCTCTAAGCTGAGTTTTGTAAATGTTTCAGGACACACCGTACACTTCTCCAGAGTGGCTGTTGGCAATTTACATCCCGCCCATCAGCGTAGCAAGGCTCCCGTTTCTCCGTGGCCTGTCCTGCATTTCTGGTTTTGACACTTTATTCAGCATGGCCCTTTTGACCGATGGGAAGCGAGACTTCTTTGTAGCGCTGATTTGCCTTTCCAGGTTGCTTGGTTGGCCAAAAAGGGCGTATGCGTTTTTTCCTGAATATATTCAGGAAAAAACGCATACGCCCTTTTTGGCCAAGGGCATCATTGTCGAGGTTTTGCCGCTTTTCCTGTGCTTTAAAGGCGATTCGAATCTGCCTCCTGAAATCTGTTTCCTGCAATTCTGCCTTGCTTTCAAATCCTCTTTGTTGCCTTGCCTCAATATATTTGTAGACGAGAGTTATCATTTATAAGTCTGCAGGTTTGTGAATTGCAGTGCCCCTGAGCTCCATTTTTCAACTCGCTCTCTTGGGAGCTGGCCGCAAAAGCGCAGGATTGCTTTAGGCCCTATTCTGCTTCCGGGCGGCAGACTGAGCCTGTGGTTAATTCTTCTTCCTGATGGGAAAATAGAGTGACCTGTGCCTGTCCCAACACCTAGAGCTAGTCTCTCATTGCTTCCCCGTCTTCCCGTTCACCCTCAGTTCAAATTGCCACCTGTATGGAACAGGAGGTTAAAGGTGCTGATTCTCCAAGGAGGGAGATTGCTAGTAAAGCGGCTGGAATGGCGAACCCGAGCACAAGGAGACGAGAAATGAGGTGCGTTTTAGAAACCTTTCCCGATCACTCGGTGGACCATCTTCTGGGTTTCTCATGCATGTTTTCGATGTAGGAAGATGCCCTTGAACCTGGAGATTTGGGACCCATGGGATGGGTACCACGCAGTATTACTTTAAAGCGTCTGCGTTTGCTCACCGAACCTCACCAAACCCCTCAGCCCCAAGAGTGTCCACCCTTATGTCTCAATCAGCTGCGGGTCTAGATATGGTCAATCCAGGTAGCATCACAGCGCCTGAACGAATTTGGTAAGAATTTCTCTCCCTTTCACTGTCTTTGTTTCACGGGTTTTTAAAATTAATTGAGTTTTATAATGGGGTTTAGCTGCTTTTCACTGCTGTGTTTATGCAGCTTTACACCCACTTGACTCACTTACAGAGAGATATCAATACATAGGTTTTAAGATTCTTACTAGTCAGATATACTCTTGGGCGGTGAATAGGGGGTGTTGAGTCCAGTTCCCTGAGCAAGGAGTAGGTCTTTTCTATTACGTATTGGGTTTATGGAACGGTATCTGAGCTAATTTGAAACCCTTGTTTTATGCATCACCCCACCTCACCTTTCCCGTTAGGCAGCCATAGTGTGTTTTCTAACCGTGTGACTCTGTTCTGTTTTGTAATTCAGTTCAAGGGCAGCGGTTTTTACATTCCCTCTATCGGTGATATCTTATGATAAGTGTCTTTTTCTGTGTGACTTATTTGACTTAGAATCGTCGTACCTAAATCCACTCATCATGCTGCTACTAGCCTTATGACGTTGATTTCATGGCTGAGTGATATTCCATTGTACATAAGGACCACAACTTCTTTATCCATTTTTCTCTTTCCTGGGATATTTAAGGTGTAACGAAGTGGAGGTTCTTGTCAACAGAGCAGCCCTAAACTTTGGGGTGCTTGTGTCTTGCTGATTTTTAGTTTTCCCAATTTATACGCCCATGAGTGGAAGTGCCCTATGCTCTCTAAGCTGAGTTTTGTAAATGTTTCAGGACACACCGTACACTTCTCCAGAGTGGCTGTTGGCAATTTACATCCCGCCCATCAGCGTAGCAAGGCTCCCGTTTCTCCGTGGCCTGTCCTGCATTTCTGGTTTTGACACTTTATTCAGCATGGCCCTTTTGACCGATGGGAAGCGAGACTTCTTTGTAGCGCTGATTTGCCTTTCCAGGTTGCTTGGTTGGCCAAAAAGGGCGTATGCGTTTTTTCCTGAATATATTCAGGAAAAAACGCATACGCCCTTTTTGGCCAAGGGCATCTTTGTCGAGGTTTTGCCGCTTTTCCTGTGCTTTAAAGGCGATTCGAATCTGCCTCCTGAAATCTGTTTCCTGCAATTCTGCCTTGCTTTCAAATCCTCTTTGTTGCCTTCCCTCAATATATTTGTAGACGAGAGTTATCATTTATAAGTCTGCAGGTTTGTGAATTGCAGTGCCCCTGAGCTCCATTTTTCAACTCGCTCTCTTGGGAGCTGGCCGCAAAAGTGCAGGATTGCTTTAGGCCCTATTCTGCTTCCGGGCGGCAGACTGAGCCTGTGGTTAATTCTTCTTCCTGATGGGAAAATAGAGTGACCTGTGCCTGTCCCAACACCTAGAGCTAGTCTCTCATTGGTTCCCCGTCTTCCCGTTCACCCTCAGTTCAAATTGCCACCTGTATGGAACAGGAGGTTAAAGGTGCTGATTCTCCAAGGAGGGAGATTGCTAGTAAAGCGGCTGGAATGGCGAACCCGAGCACAAGGAGACGAGAAATGAGGTGCGTTTTAGAAACCTTTCCCGATCACTCGGTGGACCATCTTCTGGGTTTCTCATGCATGTTTTCGATGTAGGAAGATGCCCTTGAACCTGGAGATTTGGGACCCATGGGATGGGTACCACGCAGTATTACTTTAAAGCGTCTGCGTTTGCTCACCGAACCTCACCAAACCCCTCAGCCCCAAGAGTGTCCACCCTTATGTCTCAATCAGCTGCGGGTCTAGATATGGACAATCCAGGTAGCATCACAGCGCCTGAACGAATTTGGTAAGAATTTCTCTCCCTTTCACTGTCTTTGTTTCACGGGTTTTTAAAATTAATTGAGTTTTATAATGGGGTTTAGCTGCTTTTCACTGCTGTGTTTATGCAGCTTTACACCCACTTGACTCACTTACAGAGAGATATCAATACATAGGTTTTAAGATTCTTACTAGTCAGATATACTCTTGGGCGGTGAATAGGGGGTGTTGAGTCCAGTTCCCTGAGCAAGGAGTAGGTCTTTTCTATTACGTATTGGGTTTATGGAACGGTATCTGAGCTAATTTGAAACCCTTGTTTTATGCATCACCCCACCTCACCTTTCCCGTTAGGCAGCCATAGTGTGTTTTCTAACCGTGTGACTCTGTTCTGTTTTGTAATTCAGTTCAAGGGCAGCGGTTTTTACATTCCCTCTATCGGTGATATCTTATGATAAGTGTCTTTTTCTGTGTGACTTATTTGACTTAGAATCGTCGTACCTAAATCCACTCATCATGCTGCTACTAGCCTTATGACGTTGATTTCATGGCTGAGTGATATTCCATTGTACATAAGGACCACAACTTCTTTATCCATTTTTCTCTTTCCTGGGATATTTAAGGTGTAACGAAGTGGAGGTTCTTGTCAACAGAGCAGCCCTAAACTTTGGGGTGCTTGTGTCTTGCTGATTTTTAGTTTTCCCAATTTATACGCCCATGAGTGGAAGTGCCCTATGCTCTCTAAGCTGAGTTTTGTAAATGTTTCAGGACACACCGTACACTTCTCCAGAGTGGCTGTTGGCAATTTACATCCCGCCCATCAGCGTAGCAAGGCTCCCGTTTCTCCGTGGCCTGTCCTGCATTTCTGGTTTTGACACTTTATTCAGCATGGCCCTTTTGACCGATGGGAAGCGAGACTTCTTTGTAGCGCTGATTTGCCTTTCCAGGTTGCTTGGTTGGCCAAAAAGGGCGTATGCGTTTTTTCCTGAATATATTCAGGAAAAAACGCATACGCCCTTTTTGGCCAAGGGCATCTTTGTCGAGGTTTTGCCGCTTTTCCTGTGCTTTAAAGGCGATTCGAATCTGCCTCCTGAAATCTGTTTCCTGCAATTCTGCCTTGCTTTCAAATCCTCTTTGTTGCCTTCCCTCAATATATTTGTAGACGAGAGTTATCATTTATAAGTCTGCAGGTTTGTGAATTGCAGTGCCCCTGAGCTCCATTTTTCAACTCGCTCTCTTGGGAGCTGGCCGCAAAAGCGCAGGATTGCTTTAGGCCCTATTCTGCTTCCGGGCGGCAGACTGAGCCTGTGGTTAATTCTTCTTCCTGATGGGAAAATAGAGTGACCTGTGCCTGTCCCAACACCTAGAGCTAGTCTCTCATTGGTTCCCCGTCTTCCCGTTCACCCTCAGTTCAAATTGCCACCTGTATGGAACAGGAGGTTAAAGGTGCTGATTCTCCAAGGAGGGAGATTGCTAGTAAAGCGGCTGGAATGGCGAACCCGAGCACAAGGAGACGAGAAATGAGGTGCGTTTTAGAAACCTTTCCCGATCACTCGGTGGACCATCTTCTGGGTTTCTCATGCATGTTTTCGATGTAGGAAGATGCACTTGAACCTGGAGATTTGGGACCCATGGGATGGGTACCACGCAGTATTACTTTAAAGCGTCTGCGTTTGCTCACCGAACTTCACCAAACCCCTCAGCCCCAAGAGTGTCCACCCTTATGTCTCAATCAGCTGCGGGTCTAGATATGGTCAATCCAGGTGGCATCACAGCGCCTGAACGAATTTTGTAAGAATTTCTCTCCCTTACACTGTCTTTGTTTCACGGGTTTTTTAAAATTAATTGAGTTTTATAATGGGGTTTAGCTGCTTTTCACTGCTGTGTTTATGCAGCTTTACACCCACTTGACTCACTTACAGAGAGATATCAATACATAGGTTTTAAGATTCTTACTAGTCAGATATACTCTTGGGTGGTGAATAGGGGGTGTTGAGTCCAGTTCCCTGAGCAAGGAGTAGGTCTTGTCTATTACGTATTGGGTTTATGGAACGGTATCTGAGCTAATTTGAAACCCTTGTTTTATGCATCACCCCACCTCACCTTTGCCGTTAGGCAGCCATAGTGTGTTTTCTAACCGTGTGACTCTGTTCTGTTTTGTAATTCAGTTCAAGGGCAGCGGTTTTTACATTCCCTCTATAGGTGATATCTTATGTTAAGTGTCTTTTTCTGTGTGACTTATTTGACTTAGAATCGTCGTACCTAAATCCACTCATCATGCTGCTACTAGCCTTACGACGTTGATTTCATGGCTGAGTGATATTCCATTGTACATAAGGACCACAACTTCTTTATCCATTTTTCTCTTTCCTGGGATATTTAAGGTGTAACGAAGTGGAGGTCCTTGTCAACAGAGCAGCCCTAAACTTTGGGGTGCTTGTGTCTTGCTGATTTTTAGTTTTCCCAATTTATACGCCCATGAGTGGAAGTGCCCTATGCTCTCTAAGCTGAGTTTTGTAAATGTTTCAGGACACACCGTACACTTCTCCAGAGTGGCTGTTGGCAATTTACATCCCGCCCATCAGCGTAGCAAGGCTCCCGTTTCTCCGTGGCCTGTCCTGCATTTCTGGTTTTGACACTTTATTCAGCATGGCCCTTTTGACCGATGGGAAGCGAGACTTCTTTGTAGCGCTGATTTGCCTTTCCAGGTTGCTTGGTTGGCCAAAAAGGGCGTATGCGTTTTTTCCTGAATATATTCAGGAAAAAACGCATACGCCCTTTTTGGCCAAGGGCATCATTGTCGAGGTTTTGCCGCTTTTCCTGTGCTTTAAAGGCGATTCGAATCTGCCTCCTGAAATCTGTTTCCTGCAATTCTGCCTTGCTTTCAAATCCTCTTTGTTGCCTTGCCTCAATATATTTGTAGACGAGAGTTATCATTTATAAGTCTGCAGGTTTGTGAATTGCAGTGCCCCTGAGCTCCATTTTTCAACTCGCTCTCTTGGGAGCTGGCCGCAAAAGCGCAGGATTGCTTTAGGCCCTATTCTGCTTCCGGGCGGCAGACTGAGCCTGTGGTTAATTCTTCTTCCTGATGGGAAAATAGAGTGACCTGTGCCTGTCCCAACACCTAGAGCTAGTCTCTCATTGGTTCCCCGTCTTCCCGTTCACCCTCAGTTCAAATTGCCACCTGTATGGAACAGGAGGTTAAAGGTGCTGATTCTCCAAGGAGGGAGATTGCTAGTAAAGCGGCTGGAATGGCGAACCCGAGCACAAGGAGACGAGAAATGAGGTGCGTTTTAGAAACCTTTCCCGATCACTCGGTGGACCATCTTCTGGGTTTCTCATGCATGTTTTCGATGTAGGAAGATGCCCTTGAACCTGGAGATTTGGGACCCATGGGATGGGTACCACGCAGTATTACTTTAAAGCGTCTGCGTTTGCTCACCGAACCTCACCAAACCCCTCAGCCCCAAGAGTGTCCACCCTTATGTCTCAATCAGCTGCGGGTCTAGATATGGTCAATCCAGGTGGCATCACAGCGCCTGAACGAATTTTGTAAGAATTTCTCTCCCTTTCACTGTCTTTGTTTCACGGGTTTTTAAAATTAATTGAGTTTTATAATGGGGTTTAGCTGCTTTTCACTGCTGTGTTTATGCAGCTTTACACCCACTTGACTCACTTACAGAGAGATATCAATACATAGGTTTTAAGATTCTTACTAGTCAGATATACTCTTGGGCGGTGAATAGGGGGTGTTGAGTCCAGTTCCCTGAGCAAGGAGTAGGTCTTGTCTATTACGTATTGGGTTTATGGAACGGTATCTGAGCTAATTTGAAACCCTTGTTTTATGCATCACCCCACCTCACCTTTCCCGTTAGGCAGCCATAGTGTGTTTTCTAACCGTGTGACTCTGTTCTGTTTTGTAATTCAGTTCAAGGGCAGCGGTTTTTACATTCCCTCTATAGGTGATATCTTATGATAAGTGTCTTTTTCTGTGTGACTTATTTGACTTAGAATCGTCGTACCTAAATCCACTCATCATGCTGCTACTAGCCTTACGACGTTGATTTCATGGCTGAGTGATATTCCATTGTACATAAGGACCACAACTTCTTTATCCATTTTTCTCTTTCCTGGGATATTTAAGGTGTTACGAAGTGGAGGTTCTTGTCAACAGAGCAGCCCTAAACTTTGGGGTGCTTGTGTCTTGCTGATTTTTAGTTTTCCCAATTTATACGCCCATGAGTGGAAGTGCCCTATGCTCTCTAAGCTGAGTTTTGTAAATGTTTCAGGACACACCGTACACTTCTCCAGAGTGGCTGTTGGCAATTTACATCCCGCCCATCAGCGTAGCAAGGCTCCCGTTTCTCCGTGGCCTGTCCTGCATTTCTGGTTTTGACACTTTATTCAGCATGGCCCTTTTGACCGATGGGAAGCGAGACTTCTTTGTAGCGCTGATTTGCCTTTCCAGGTTGCTTGGTTGGCCAAAAAGGGCGTATGCGTTTTTTCCTGAATATATTCAGGAAAAAACGCATACGCCCTTTTTGGCCAAGGGCATCATTGTCGAGGTTTTGCCGCTTTTCCTGTGCTTTAAAGGCGATTCGAATCTGCCTCCTGAAATCTGTTTCCTGCAATTCTGCCTTGCTTTCAAATCCTCTTTGTTGCCTTCCCTCAATATATTTGTAGACGAGAGTTATCATTTATAAGTCTGCAGGTTTGTGAATTGCAGTGCCCCTGAGCTCCATTTTTCAACTCGCTCTCTTGGGAGCTGGCCGCAAAAGCGCAGGATTGCTTTAGGCCCTATTCTGCTTCCGGGCGGCAGACTGAGCCTGTGGTTAAATCTTCTTCCTGATGGGAAAATAGAGTGACCTGTGCCTGTCCCAACACCTAGAGCTAGTCTCTCATTGGTTCCCCGTCTTCCCGTTCACCCTCAGTTCAAATTGCCACCTGTATGGAACAGGAGGTTAAAGGTGCTGATTCTCCAAGGAGGGAGATTGCTAGTAAAGCGGCTGGAATGGCGAACCCGAGCACAAGGAGACGAGAAATGAGGTGCGTTTTAGAAACCTTTCCCGATCACTCGGTGGACCATCTTCTGGGTTTCTCATGCATGTTTTCGATGTAGGAAGATGCCCTTGAACCTGGAGATTTGGGACCCATGGGATGGGTACCACGCAGTATTACTTTAAAGCGTCTGCGTTTGCTCACCGAACCTCACCAAACCCCTCAGCCCCAAGAGTGTCCACCCTTATGTCTCAATCAGCTGCGGGTCTAGATATGGTCAATCCAGGTGGCATCACAGCGCCTGAACGAATTTTGTAAGAATTTCTCTCCCTTTCACTGTCTTTGTTTCACGGGTTTTTAAAATTAATTGAGTTTTATAATGGGGTTTAGCTGCTTTTCACTGCTGTGTTTATGCAGCTTTACACCCACTTGACTCACTTACAGAGAGATATCAATACATAGGTTTTAAGATTCTTACTAGTCAGATATACTCTTGGGCGGTGAATAGGGGGTGTTGAGTCCAGTTCCCTGAGCAAGGAGTAGGTCTTGTCTATTACGTATTGGGTTTATGGAACGGTATCTGAGCTAATTTGAAACCCTTGTTTTATGCATCACCCCACCTCACCTTTGCCGTTAGGCAGCCATAGTGTGTTTTGTAACCGTGTGACTCTGTTCTGTTTTGTAATTCAGTTCAAGGGCAGCGGTTTTTACATTCCCTCTATCGGTGATATCTTATGATAAGTGTCTTTTTCTGTGTGACTTATTTCACTTAGAATCGTCGTACCTAAATCCACTCATCATGCTGCTACTAGCCTTATGACGTTGATTTCATGGCTGAGTGATATTCCATTGTACATAAGGACCACAACTTCTTTATCCATTTTTCTCTTTCCTGGGATATTTAAGGTGTAACGAAGTGGAGGTTCTTGTCAACAGAGCAGCCCTAAACTTTGGGGTGCTTGTGTCTTGCTGATTTTTAGTTTTCCCAATTTATACGCCCATGAGTGGAAGTGCCCTATGCTCTCTAAGCTGAGTTTTGTAAATGTTTCAGGACACACCGTACACTTCTCCAGAGTGGCTGTTGGCAATTTACATCCCGCCCATCAGCGTAGCAAGGCTCCCGTTTCTCCGTGGCCTGTCCTTCATTTCTGCTTTTGACACTTTATTCAGCATGGCCCTTTTGACCGATGGGAAGCGAGACTTCTTTGTAGCGCTGATTTGCCTTTCCAGGTTGCTTGGTTGGCCAAAAAGGGCGTATGCGTTTTTTCCTGAATATATTCAGGAAAAAACGCATACGCCCTTTTTGGCCAAGGGCATCATTGTCGAGGTTTTGCCGTTTTTCCTGTGCTTTAAAGGCGATTCGAATCTGCCTCCTGAAATCTGTTTCCTGCAATTCTGCCTTGCTTTCAAATCCTCTTTGTTGCCTTCCCTCAATATATTTGTAGACGAGAGTTATCATTTATAAGTCTGCAGGTTTGTGAATTGCAGTGCCCCTGAGCTCCATTTTTCAACTCGCTCTCTTGGGAGCTGGCCGCAAAAGCGCAGGATTGCTTTAGGCCCTATTCTGCTTCCGGGCGGCAGACTGAGCCTGTGGTTAATTCTTCTTCCTGATGGGAAAATAGACTGACCTGTGCCTGTCCCAACACCTAGAGCTAGTCTCTCATTGGTTCCCCGTCTTCCCGTTCACCCTCAGTTCAAATTGCCACCTGTATGGAACAGGAGGTTAAAGGTGCTGATTCTCCAAGGAGGGAGATTGCTAGTAAAGCGGCTGGAATGGCGAACCCGAGCACAAGGAGACGAGAAATGAGGTGCGTTTTAGAAACCTTTCCCGATCACTCGGTGGACCATCTTCTGGGTTTCTCATGCATGTTTTCGATGTAGGAAGATGCCCTTGAACCTGGAGATTTGGGACCCATGGGATGGGTACCACGCAGTATTACTTTAAAGCGTCTGCGTTTGCTCACCGAACCTCACCAAACCCCTCAGCCCCAAGAGTGTCCACCCTTATGTCTCAATCAGCTGCGGGTCTAGATATGGTCAATCCAGGTGGCATCACAGCGCCTGAACGAATTTTGTAAGAATTTCTCTCCCTTTCACTGTCTTTGTTTCACGGGTTTTTAAAATTAATTGAGTTTTATAATGGGGTTTAGCTGCTTTTCACTGCTGTGTTTATGCAGCTTTACACCCACTTGACTCACTTACAGAGAGATATCAATACATAGGTTTTAAGATTCTTACTAGTCAGGTATACTCTTGGGCGGTGAATAGGGGGTGTTGAGTCCAGTTCCCTGAGCAAGGAGTATGTCTTGTCTATTACGTATTGGGTTTATGGAACGGTATCTGAGCTAATTTGAAACCCTTGTTTTATGCATCACCCCACCTCACCTTTCCCGTTAGGCAGCCATAGTGTGTTTTCTAATCGTGTGACTCTGTTCTGTTTTGTAATTCAGTTCAAGGGCAGCGGTTTTTACATTCCCTCTATAGGTGATATCTTATGATAAGTGTCTTTTTCTGTGTGACTCATTACACTTAGAATCGTCGTACCTAAATCCACTCATCATGCTGCTACTAGCCTTATGACATTGATTTCATGGCTGAGTGATATTCCATTGTACATAAGGACCATAACTTCTTTATCCATTTTTCTCTTTCCTGGGATATTTAAGGTGTAACGAAGTGGAGGTTCTTGTCAATAGAGCAGCCCTAAACTTTGGGGTGCTTGTGTCTTGCTGATTTTTAGTTTTCCCAATTTATACGCCCATGAGTGGAAGTGCCCTATGCTCTCTAAGCTGAGATTTGTAAATGTTTCAGGACACACCGTACACTTCTCCAGAGTGGCTGTTGGCAATTTACATCCCGCCCATCAGCGTAGCAAGGCTCCCGTTTCTCCGTGGCCTGTCCTGCATTTCTGGTTTTGACACTTTATTCAGCATGGCCCTTTTGACCGATGGGAAGCGAGACTTCTTTGTAGCGCTGATTTGCCTTTCCAGGTTGCTTGGTTGGCCAAAAAGGGCGTATGCGTTTTTTCCTGAATATATTCCGGAAAAAACGCATACGCCCTTTTTGGCCAAGGGCATCTTTGTCGAGGTTTTGCCGCTTTTCCTGTGCTTTAAAGGCGATTCGAATCTGCCTCCTGAAATCTGTTTCCTGCAATTCTGCCTTGCTTTCAAATCCTCTTTGTTGCCTTCCCTCAATATATTTGTAGACGAGAGTTATCATTTATAAGTCTGCAGGTTTGTGAATTGCAGTGCCCCTGAGCTCCATTTTTCAACTCGCTCTCTTGGGAGCTGGCCGCAAAAGCGCAGGATTGCTTTAGGCCCTATTCTGCTTCCGGGCGGCAGACTGAGCCTGTGGTTAATTCTTCTTCCTGATGGGAAAATAGAGTGACCTGTGCCTGTCCCAACACCTAGAGCTAGTCTCTCATTGGTTCCCCGTCTTCCCGTTCACCCTCAGTTCAAATTGCCACCTGTATGGAACAGGAGGTTAAAGGTGCTGATTCTCCAAGGAGGGAGATTGCTAGTAAAGCGGCTGGAATGGCGAACCCGAGCACAAGGAGACGAGAAATGAGGTGCGTTTTAGAAACCTTTCCCGATCACTCGGTGGACCATCTTCTGGGTTTCTCATGCATGTTTTCGATGTAGGAAGATGCCCTTGAACCTGGAGATTTGGGACCCATGGGATGGGTACCACGCAGTATTACTTTAAAGCGTCTGCGTTTGCTCACCGAACTTCACCAAACCCCTCAGCCCCAAGAGTGTCCACCCTTATGTCTCAATCAGCTGCGGGTCTAGATATGGTCAATCCAGGTGGCATCACAGCGCCTGAACGAATTTTGTAAGAATTTCTCTCCCTTTCACTGTCTTTGTTTCACGGGTTTTTTAAAATTAATTGAGTTTTATAATGGGGTTTAGCTGCTTTTCACTGCTGTGTTTATGCAGCTTTACACCCACTTGACTCACTTACAGAGAGATATCAATACATAGGTTTTAAGATTCTTACTAGTCAGATATACTCTTGGGTGGTGAATAGGGGGTGTTGAGTCCAGTTCCCTGAGCAAGGAGTAGGTCTTGTCTATTACGTATTGGGTTTATGGAACGGTATCTGAGCTAATTTGAAACCCTTGTTTTATGCATCACCCCACCTCACCTTTGCCGTTAGGCAGCCATAGTGTGTTTTCTAACCGTGTGACTCTGTTCTGTTTTGTAATTCAGTTCAAGGGCAGCGGTTTTTACATTCCCTCTATAGGTGATATCTTATGTTAAGTGTCTTTTTCTGTGTGACTTATTTGACTTAGAATCGTCGTACCTAAATCCACTCATCATGCTGCTACTAGCCTTATGACGTTGATTTCATGGCTGAGTGATATTCCATTGTACATAAGGACCACAACTTCTTTATCCATTTTTCTCTTTCCTGGGATATTTAAGGTGTAACGAAGTGGAGGTCCTTGTCAACAGAGCAGCCCTAAACTTTGGGGTGCTTGTGTCTTGCTGATTTTTAGTTTTCCCAATTTATACGCCCATGAGTGGAAGTGCCCTACGCTCTCTAAGCTGAGTTTTGTAAATGTTTCAGGACACACCGTACACTTCTCCAGAGTGGCTGTTGGCAATTTACATCCCGCCCATCAGCGTAGCAAGGCTCCCGTTTCTCCGTGGCCTGTCCTGCATTTCTGGTTTTGACACTTTATTCAGCATGGCCCTTTTGACCGATGGGAAGCGAGACTTCTTTGTAGCGCTGATTTGCCTTTCCAGGTTGCTTGGTTGGCCAAAAAGGGCGTATGCGTTTTTTCCTGAATATATTCAGGAAAAAACGCATACGCCCTTTTTGGCCAAGGGCATCATTGTCGAGGTTTTGCCGCTTTTCCTGTGCTTTAAAGGCGATTCGAATCTGCCTCCTGAAATCTGTTTCCTGCAATTCTGCCTTGCTTTCAAATCCTCTTTGTTGCCTTGCCTCAATATATTTGTAGACGAGAGTTATCATTTATAAGTCTGCAGGTTTGTGAATTGCAGTGCCCCTGAGCTCCATTTTTCAACTCGCTCTCTTGGGAGCTGGCCGCAAAAGCGCAGGATTGCTTTAGGCCCTATTCTGCTTCCGGGCGGCAGACTGAGCCTGTGGTTAATTCTTCTTCCTGATGGGAAAATAGAGTGACCTGTGCCTGTCCCAACACCTAGAGCTAGTCTCTCATTGGTTCCCCGTCTTCCCGTTCACCCTCAGTTCAAATTGCCACCTGTATGGAACAGGAGGTTAAAGGTGCTGATTCTCCAAGGAGGGAGATTGCTAGTAAAGCGGCTGGAATGGCGAACCCGAGCACAAGGAGACGAGAAATGAGGTGCGTTTTAGAAACCTTTCCCGATCACTCGGTGGACCATCTTCTGGGTTTCTCATGCATGTTTTCGATGTAGGAAGATGCCCTTGAACCTGGAGATTTGGGACCCATGGGATGGGTACCACGCAGTATTACTTTAAAGCGTCTGCGTTTGCTCACCGAACCTCACCAAACCCCTCAGCCCCAAGAGTGTCCACCCTTATGTCTCAATCAGCTGCGGGTCTAGATATGGTCAATCCAGGTGGCATCACAGCGCCTGAACGAATTTTGTAAGAATTTCTCTCCCTTTCACTGTCTTTGTTTCACGGGTTTTTAAAATTAATTGAGTTTTATAATGGGGTTTAGCTGCTTTTCACTGCTGTGTTTATGCAGCTTTACACCCACTTGACTCACTTACAGAGAGATATCAATACATAGGTTTTAAGATTCTTACTAGTCAGATATACTCTTGGGCGGTGAATAGGGGGTGTTGAGTCCAGTTCCCTGAGCAAGGAGTAGGTCTTGTCTATTACGTATTGGGTTTATGGAACGGTATCTGAGCTAATTTGAAACCCTTGTTTTATGCATCACCCCACCTCACCTTTGCCGTTAGGCAGCCATAGTGTGTTTTCTAACCGTGTGACTCTGTTCTGTTTTGTAATTCAGTTCAAGGGCAGCGGTTTTTACATTCCCTCTATCGGTGATATCTTATGATAAGTGTCTTTTTCTGTGTGACTTATTTGACTTAGAATCGTCGTACCTAAATCCACTCATCATGCTGCTACTAGCCTTACGACGTTGATTTCATGGCTGAGTGATATTCCATTGTACATAAGGACCACAACTTCTTTATCCATTTTTCTCTTTCCTGGGATATTTAAGGTGTTACGAAGTGGAGGTTCTTGTCATCAGAGCAGCCCTAAACTTTGGGGTGCTTGTGTCTTGCTGATTTTTAGTTTTCCCAATTTATACGCCCATGAGTGGAAGTGCCCTATGCTCTCTAAGCTGAGTTTTGTAAATGTTTCAGGACACACCGTACACTTCTCCAGAGTGGCTGTTGGCAATTTACATCCCGCCCATCAGCGTAGCAAGGCTCCCGT
The DNA here is from genome assembly GCF_028021215.1 of Eschrichtius robustus. NCBI lineage: Eukaryota > Metazoa > Chordata > Mammalia > Artiodactyla > Eschrichtiidae > Eschrichtius > Eschrichtius robustus. The sequence continues at coordinate 50,109,691 of NC_090830.1, forward strand.
TTCTCCGTGGCCTGTCCTGCATTTCTGGTTTTGACACTTTATTCAGCATGGCCCTTTTGACCGATGGGAAGCGAGACTTCTTTGTAGCGCTGATTTGCCTTTCCAGGTTGCTTGGTTGGCCAAAAAGGGCGTATGCGTTTTTTCCTGAATATATTCAGGAAAAAACGCATACGCCCTTTTTGGCCAAGGGCATCATTGTCGAGGTTTTGCCGCTTTTCCTGTGCTTTAAAGGCGATTCGAATCTGCCTCCTGAAATCTGTTTCCTGCAATTCTGCCTTGCTTTCAAATCCTCTTTGTTGCCTTCCCTCAATATATTTGTAGACGAGAGTTATCATTTATAAGTCTGCAGGTTTGTGAATTGCAGTGCCCCTGAGCTCCATTTTTCAACTCGCTCTCTTGGGAGCTGGCCGCAAAAGCGCAGGATTGCTTTAGGCCCTATTCTGCTTCCGGGCGGCAGACTGAGCCTGTGGTTAAATCTTCTTCCTGATGGGAAAATAGAGTGACCTGTGCCTGTCCCAACACCTAGAGCTAGTCTCTCATTGGTTCCCCGTCTTCCCGTTCACCCTCAGTTCAAATTGCCACCTGTATGGAACAGGAGGTTAAAGGTGCTGATTCTCCAAGGAGGGAGATTGCTAGTAAAGCGGCTGGAATGGCGAACCCGAGCACAAGGAGACGAGAAATGAGGTGCGTTTTAGAAACCTTTCCCGATCTCTCGGTGGACCATCTTCTGGGTTTCTCATGCATGTTTTCGATGTAGGAAGATGCCCTTGAACCTGGAGATTTGGGACCCATGGGATGGGTACCACGCAGTATTACTTTAAAGCGTCTGCGTTTGCTCACCGAACCTCACCAAACCCCTCAGCCCCAAGAGTGTCCACCCTTATGTCTCAATCAGCTGCGGGTCTAGATATGGTCAATCCAGGTGGCATCACAGCGCCTGAACGAATTTTGTAAGAATTTCTCTCCCTTTCACTGTCTTTGTTTCACGGGTTTTTAAAATTAATTGAGTTTTATAATGGGGTTTAGCTGCCTTTCACTGCTGTGTTTATGCAGCTTTACACCCACTTGACTCACTTACAGAGAGATATCAATACATAGGTTTTAAGATTCTTACTAGTCAGGTATACTCTTGGGCGGTGAATAGGGGGTGTTGAGTCCAGTTCCCTGAGCAAGGAGTAGGTCTTGTCTATTACGTATTGGGTTTATGGAACGGTATCTGAGCTAATTTGAAACCCTTGTTTTATGCATCACCCCACCTCACCTTTCCCGTTAGGCAGCCATAGTGTGTTTTGTAACCGTGTGACTCTGTTCTGTTTTGTAATTCAGTTCAAGGGCAGCGGTTTTTACATTCCCTCTATCGGTGATATCTTATGATAAGTGTCTTTTTCTGTGTGACTTATTTCACTTAGAATCGTCGTACCTAAATCCACTCATCATGCTGCTACTAGCCTTATGACGTTGATTTCATGGCTGAGTGATATTCCATTGTACATAAGGACCACAACTTCTTTATCCATTTTTCTCTTTCCTGGGATATTTAAGGTGTAACGAAGTGGAGGTTCTTGTCAACAGAGCAGCCCTAAACTTTGGGGTGCTTGTGTCTTGCTGATTTTTAGTTTTCCCAATTTATACGCCCATGAGTGGAAGTGCCCTATGCTCTCTAAGCTGAGTTTTGTAAATGTTTCAGGACACACCGTACACTTCTCCAGAGTGGCTGTTGGCAATTTACATCCCGCCCATCAGCGTAGCAAGGCTCCCGTTTCTCCGTGGCCTGTCCTTCATTTCTGGTTTTGACACTTTATTCAGCATGGCCCTTTTGACCGATGGGAAGCGAGACTTCTTTGTAGCGCTGATTTGCCTTTCCAGGTTGCTTGGTTGGCCAAAAAGGGCGTATGCGTTTTTTCCTGAATATATTCAGGAAAAAACGCATACGCCCTTTTTGGCCAAGGGCATCATTGTCGAGGTTTTGCCGTTTTTCCTGTGCTTTAAAGGCGATTCGAATCTGCCTCCTGAAATCTGTTTCCTGCAATTCTGCCTTGCTTTCAAATCCTCTTTGTTGCCTTCCCTCAATATATTTGTAGACGAGAGTTATCATTTATAAGTCTGCAGGTTTGTGAATTGCAGTGCCCCTGAGCTCCATTTTTCAACTCGCTCTCTTGGGAGCTGGCCGCAAAAGCGCAGGATTGCTTTAGGCCCTATTCTGCTTCCGGGCGGCAGACTGAGCCTGTGGTTAATTCTTCTTCCTGATGGGAAAATAGACTGACCTGTGCCTGTCCCAACACCTAGAGCTAGTCTCTCATTGGTTCCCCGTCTTCCCGTTCACCCTCAGTTCAAATTGCCACCTGTATGGAACAGGAGGTTAAAGGTGCTGATTCTCCAAGGAGGGAGATTGCTAGTAAAGCGGCTGGAATGGCGAACCCGAGCACAAGGAGACGAGAAATGAGGTGCGTTTTAGAAACCTTTCCCGATCACTCGGTGGACCATCTTCTGGGTTTCTCATGCATGTTTTCGATGTAGGAAGATGCCCTTGAACCTGGAGATTTGGGACCCATGGGATGGGTACCACGCAGTATTACTTTAAAGCGTCTGCGTTTGCTCACCGAACCTCACCAAACCCCTCAGCCCCAAGAGTGTCCACCCTTATGTCTCAATCAGCTGCGGGTCTAGATATGGTCAATCCAGGTGGCATCACAGCGCCTGAACGAATTTTGTAAGAATTTCTCTCCCTTTCACTGTCTTTGTTTCACGGGTTTTTAAAATTAATTGAGTTTTATAATGGGGTTTAGCTGCTTTTCACTGCTGTGTTTATGCAGCTTTACACCCACTTGACTCACTTACAGAGAGATATCAATACATAGGTTTTAAGATTCTTACTAGTCAGATATATTCTTGGGCGGTGAATAGGGGGTGTTGAGTCCAGTTCCTTGAGCAAGGAGTAGGTCTTGTCTATTACGTATTGGGTTTATGGAACGGTATCTGAGCTAATTTGAAACCCTTGTTTTATGCATCACCCCACCTCACCTTTGCCGTTAGGCAGCCATAGTGTGTTTTCTAACCGTGTGACTCTGTACTGTTTTGTAATTCATTTCAAGGGTAGCGGTTTTTACATTCCCTCTATAAGTGATATCTTACGATAAGTGTCTTTTTCTGTGTGACTTATTTCACTTAGAATCGTCGTACCTAAATCCACTCATCATGCTGCTACTAGCCTTATGATGTTGATTTCATGGCTGAGTGATATTCCATTGTACATAAGGACCACAACTTCTTTATCAATTTTTCCCTTTCCTGGGATATTTAAGGTGTAACGAAGTGGAGGTTCTTGTCAACAGAGCAGCCCTAAACTTTGGGGTGCTTGTGTCCTGCTGATTTTTAGTTTTCCCAATTTATACGCCCATGAGTGGAAGTGCCCTATGCTCTCTAAGCTGAGTTTTGTAAATGTTTCAGGACACACCGTACACTTCTCCAGAGTGGCTGTTGGCAATTTACATCCCGCCCATCAGCGTAGCAAGGCTCCCGTTTCTCCGTGGCCTGTCCTGCATTTCTGGTTTTGACACTTTATTCAGCATGGCCCTTTTGACCGATGGGAAGCGAGACTTCTTTGTAGCGCTGATTTGCCTTTCCAGGTTGCTTGGTTGGCCAAAAAGGGCGTATGCGTTTTTTCCTGAATATATTCAGGAAAAAACGCATACGCCCTTTTTGGCCAAGGGCATCATTGTCGAGGTTTTGCCGCTTTTCCTGTGCTTTAAAGGCGATTCGAATCTGCCTCCTGAAATCTGTTTCCTGCAATTCTGCCTTGCTTTCAAATCCTCTTTGTTGCCTTGCCTCAATATATTTGTAGACGAGAGTTATCATTTATAAGTCTGCAGGTTTGTGAATTGCAGTGCCCCTGAGCTCCATTTTTCAACTCGCTCTCTTGGGAGCTGGCCGCAAAAGCGCAGGATTGCTTTAGGCCCTATTCTGCTTCCGGGCGGCAGACTGAGCCTGTGGTTAATTCTTCTTCCTGATGGGAAAATAGAGTGACCTGTGCCTGTCCCAACACCTAGAGCTAGTCTCTCATTGGTTCCCCGTCTTCCCGTTCACCCTCAGTTCAAATTGCCACCTGTATGGAACAGGAGGTTAAAGGTGCTGATTCTCCAAGGAGGGAGATTGCTAGTAAAGCGGCTGGAATGGCGAACCCGAGCACAAGGAGACGAGAAATGAGGTGCGTTTTAGAAACCTTTCCCGATCACTCGGTGGACCATCTTCTGGGTTTCTCATGCATGTTTTCGATGTAGGAAGATGCCCTTGAACCTGGAGATTTGGGACCCATGGGATGGGTACCACGCAGTATTACTTTAAAGCGTCTGCGTTTGCTCACCGAACCTCACCAAACCCCTCAGCCCCAAGAGTGTCCACCCTTATGTCTCAATCAGCTGCGGGTCTAGATATGGTCAATCCAGGTGGCATCACAGCGCCTGAACGAATTTTGTAAGAATTTCTCTCCCTTTCACTGTCTTTGTTTCACGGGTTTTTAAAATTAATTGAGTTTTATAATGGGGTTTAGCTGCTTTTCACTGCTGTGTTTATGCAGCTTTACACCCACTTGACTCACTTACAGAGAGATATCAATACATAGGTTTTAAGATTCTTACTAGTCAGGTATACTCTTGGGCGGTGAATAGGGGGTGTTGAGTCCAGTTCCCTGAGCAAGGAGTATGTCTTGTCTATTACGTATTGGGTTTATGGAACGGTATCTGAGCTAATTTGAAACCCTTGTTTTATGCATCACCCCACCTCACCTTTCCCGTTAGGCAGCCATAGTGTGTTTTCTAATCGTGTGACTCTGTTCTGTTTTGTAATTCAGTTCAAGGGCAGCGGTTTTTACATTCCCTCTATAGGTGATATCTTATGATAAGTGTCTTTTTCTGTGTGACTTATTACACTTAGAATCGTCGTACCTAAATCCACTCATCATGCTGCTACTAGCCTTATGACATTGATTTCATGGCTGAGTGATATTCCATTGTACATAAGCACCATAACTTCTTTATCCATTTTTCTCTTTCCTGGGATATTTAAGGTGTAACGAAGTGGAGGTTCTTGTCAATAGAGCAGCCCTAAACTTTGGGGTGCTTGTGTCTTGCTGATTTTTAGTTTTCCCAATTTATACGCCCATGAGTGGAAGTGCCCTATGCTCTCTAAGCTGAGATTTGTAAATGTTTCAGGACACACCGTACACTTCTCCAGAGTGGCTGTTGGCAATTTACATCCCGCCCATCAGCGTAGCAAGGCTCCCGTTTCTCCGTGGCCTGTCCTGCATTTCTGGTTTTGACACTTTATTCAGCATGGCCCTTTTGACCGATGGGAAGCGAGACTTCTTTGTAGCGCTGATTTGCCTTTCCAGGTTGCTTGGTTGGCCAAAAAGGGCGTATGCGTTTTTTCCTGAATATATTCCGGAAAAAACGCATACGCCCTTTTTGGCCAAGGGCATCATTGTCGAGGTTTTGCCGCTTTTCCTGTGCTTTAAAGGCGATTCGAATCTGCCTCCTGAAATCTGTTTCCTGCAATTCTGCCTTGCTTTCAAATCCTCTTTGTTGCCTTCCCTGAATATATTTGTAGACGAGAGTTATCATTTATAAGTCTGCAGGTTTGTGAATTGCAGTGCCCCTGAGCTCCATTTTTCAACTCGCTCTCTTGGGAGCTGGCCGCAAAAGCGCAGGATTGCTTTAGGCCCTATTCTGCTTCCGGGCGGCAGACTGAGCCTGTGGTTAATTCTTCTTCCTGATGGGAAAATAGACTGACCTGTGCCTGTCCCAACACCTAGAGCTAGTCTCTCATTGGTTCCCCGTCTTCCCGTTCACCCTCAGTTCAAATTGCCACCTGTATGGAACAGGAGGTTAAAGGTGCTGATTCTCCAAGGAGGGAGATTGCTAGTAAAGCGGCTGGAATGGCGAACCCGAGCACAAGGAGACGAGAAATGAGGTGCGTTTTAGAAACCTTTCCCGATCACTCGGTGGACCATCTTCTGGGTTTCTCATGCATGTTTTCGATGTAGGAAGATGCCCTTGAACCTGGAGATTTGGGACCCATGGGATGGGTACCACGCAGTATTACTTTAAAGCGTCTGCGTTTGCTCACCGAACCTCACCAAACCCCTCAGCCCCAAGAGTGTCCACCCTTATGTCTCAATCAGCTGCGGGTCTAGATATGGTCAATCCAGGTGGCATCACAGCGCCTGAACGAATTTTGTAAGAATTTCTCTCCCTTTCACTGTCTTTGTTTCACGGGTTTTTAAAATTAATTGAGTTTTATAATGGGGTTTAGCTGCTTTTCACTGCTGTGTTTATGCAGCTTTACACCCACTTGACTCACTTACAGAGAGATATCAATACATAGGTTTTAAGATTCTTACTAGTCAGGTATACTCTTGGGCGGTGAATAGGGGGTGTTGAGTCCAGTTCCCTGAGCAAGGAGTAGGTCTTGTCTATTACGTATTGGGTTTATGGAACGGTATCTGAGCTAATTTGAAACCCTTGTTTTATGCATCACCCCACCTCACCTTTCCCGTTAGGCAGCCATAGTGTGTTTTCTAATCGTGTGACTCTGTTCTGTTTTGTAATTCAGTTCAAGGGCAGCGGTTTTTACATTCCCTCTATAGGTGATATCTTATGATAAGTGTCTTTTTCTGTGTGACTTATTACACTTAGAATCGTCGTACCTAAATCCACTCATCATGCTGCTACTACCCTTATGACATTGATGTCATGGCTGAGTGATATTCCATTGTACATAAGGACCACAACTTCTTTATCCATTTTTCTCTTTCCTGGGATATTTAAGGTGTAACGAAGTGGAGGTTCTTGTGAACAGAGCAGCCCTAAACTTTGGGGTGCTTGTGTCTTGCTGATTTTTAGTTTTCCCAATTTATACGCCCATGAGTGGAAGTGCCCTATGCTCTCTAAGATGAGATTTGTAAATGTTTCAGGACACACCGTACACTTCTCCAGAGTGGCTGTTGGCAATTTACATCCCGCCCATCAGCGTAGCAAGGCTCCCGTTTCTCCGTGGCCTGTCCTGCATTTCTGGTTTTGACACTTTATTCAGCATGGCCCTTTTGACCGATGGGAAGCGAGACTTCTTTGTAGCGCTGATTTGCCTTTCCAGGTTGCTTGGTTGGCCAAAAAGGGCGTATGCGTTTTTTCCTGAATATATTCAGGAAAAAACGCATACGCCCTTTTTGGCCAAGGGCATCATTGTCGAGGTTTTGCCGCTTTTCCTGTGCTTTAAAGGCGATTCGAATCTGCCTCCTGAAATCTGTTTCCTGCAATTCTGCCTTGCTTTCAAATCCTCTTTGTTGCCTTCCCTCAATATATTTGTAGACGAGAGTTATCATTTATAAGTCTGCAGGTTTGTAAATTGCAGTGCCCCTGAGCTCCATTTTTCAACTCGCTCTCTTGGGAGCTGGCCGCAAAAGCGCAGGATTGCTTTAGGCCCTATTCTGCTTCCGGGCGGCAGACTGAGCCTGTGGTTAATTCTTCTTCCTGATGGGAAAATAGAGTGACCTGTGCCTGTCCCAACACCTAGAGCTAGTCTCTCATTGGTTCCCCGTCTTCCCGTTCACCCTCAGTTCAAATTGCCACCTGTATGGAACAGGAGGTTAAAGGTGCTGATTCTCCAAGGAGGGAGATTGCTAGTAAAGCGGCTGGAATGGCGAACCCGAGCACAAGGAGACGAGAAATGAGGTGCGTTTTAGAAACCTTTCCCGATCACTCGGTGGACCGTCTTCTGGGGTTCTCATGCATGTTTTCGATGTAGGAAGAAGCCCTTGAACCTGGAGATTTGGGACCCATGGGATGGGTACCACGCAGTATTACTTTAAAGCGTCTGCGTTTGCTCACCGAACCTCACCAAACCCCTCAGCCCCAAGAGTGTCCACCCTTATGTCTCAATCAGCTGCGGGTCTAGATATGGTCAATCCAGGTGGCATCACAGCGCCTGAACGAATTTTGTAAGAATTTCTCTCCCTTTCACTGTCTTTGTTTCACGGGTTTTTAAAATTAATTGAGTTTTATAATGGGGTTTAGCTGCTTTTCACTGCTGTGTTTATGCAGCTTTACACCCACTTGACTCACTTACAGAGAGATATCAATACATAGGTTTTAAGATTCTTACTAGTCAGATATACTCTTGGGCGGTGAATAGGGGGTGTTGAGTCCAGTTCCCTGAGCAAGGAGTAGGTCTTGTCTATTATGTATTGGGTTTATGGAACGGTATCTGAGCTAATTTGAAACCCTTGTTTTATGCATCACCCCACCTCACCTTTCCCGTTAGGCAGCCATAGTGTGTTTTCTAACCCTGTGACTCTGTTCTGTTTTGTAATTCAGTTCAAGGGCAGCGGTTTTTACATTCCCTCTATAGGTGATATCTTATGATAAGTGTCTTTTTCTGTGTGACTTATTTCACTTAGAATCGTCGTACCTAAATCCACTCATCATGCTGCTACTAGCCTTATGACGTTGATTTCATGGCTGATTGATATTCCATTGTACATAAGGACCACAACTTCTTTATCCATTTTTCTCTTTCCTGGGATATTTAAGGTGTAACGAAGTGGAGGTTCTTGTCAACAGAGCAGCCCTAAACTTTGGGGTGCTTGTGTCTTGCTGATTTTTAGTTTTCCCAATTTATACGCCCATGAGTGGAAGTGCCCTATGCTCTCTAAGCTGAGATTTGTAAATGTTTCAGGACACACCGTACACTTCTCCAGAGTGGCTGTTGGCAATTTACATCCCGCCCATCAGCGTAGCAAGGCTCCCGTTTCTCCGTGGCCTGTCCTGCATTTCTGGTTTTGACACTTTATTCAGCATGGCCCTTTTGACCGATGGGAAGCGAGACTTCTTTGTAGCGCTGATTTGCCTTTCCAGGTTGCTTGGTTGGCCAAAAAGGGCGTATGCGTTTTTTCCTGAATATATTCAGGAAAAAACGCATACGCCCTTTTTGGCCAAGGGCATCATTGTCGAGGTTTTGCCACTTTTCCTGTGCTTTAAAGTCGATTCGAATCTGCCTCATGAAATCTGTTTCCTGCAATTCTGACTTGCTTTCAAATCCTCTTTGTTGCCTTCCCTCAATATATTTGTAGACGAGAGTTATCATTTATAAGTCTGCAGGTTTGTGAATTGCAGTGCCCCTGAGCTCCATTTTTCAACTCGCTCTCTTGGGAGCTGGCCGCAAAAGCGCAGGATTGCTTTAGGCCCTATTCTGCTTCCGGGCGGCAGACTGAGCCTGTGCTTAATTCTTCTTCCTGATGGGAAAATAGAGTGACCTGTGCCTGTCCCAACACCTAGAGCTAGTCTCTCATTGGTTCCCCCTCTTCCCGTTCATCCTCAGGACAAATTGCCACCTGTATGGAACAGGAGGTTAAAGGTGCTGATTCTCCAAGGAGGGAGATTGCTAGTAAAGCGGCTGGAATGGCGAACCCGAGCACAAGGAGATGAGAAATGAGGTGCGTTTTAGAAACCTTTCCCGATCACTCGGTGGACCATCTTCTGGGTTTCTCATGCATGTTTTCGATGTAGGAAGATGCCCTTGAACCTGGAGATTTGGGACCCATGGGATGGGTACCACACAGTATTACTTTAAAGCGTCTGCTTTTGCTCACCCAACCTCACCAAACCTCTCAGCCCCAAGAGTGTCCACCCTTATGTCTCAATCGGCTGCGGGTCTAGATATGGTCAATCGAGGTGGCATCACAGCCCCTGAACGAATTTTGTGAGAATTTCTCTCTCTTTCACTGTCTTTGTTTCACGGGTTTTTAAAATTAATTGAGTTTTATAATGGGGTTTAGCTGCTTTTCACTGCTGTGTTTATGCAGCTTTACACCCACTTGACTCACTTACAGAGAGATATCAATACATAGGTTTTAAGATTCTTACTAGTCAGATATATTCTTGGGCGGTGAATAGGGGGTGTTGAGTCCAGTTCCTTGAGCAAGGAGTAGGTCTTGTCTATTACGTATTGGGTTTATGGAACGGTATCTGAGCTAATTTGAAACCCTTGTTTTATGCATCACCCCACCTCACCTTTGCCGTTAGGCAGCCATAGTGTGTTTTCTAACCGTGTGACTCTGTACTGTTTTGTAATTCATTTCAAGGGTAGCGGTTTTTACATTCCCTCTATAAGTGATATCTTACGATAAGTGTCTTTTTCTGTGTGACTTATTTCACTTAGAATCGTCGTACCTAAATCCACTCATCATGCTGCTACTAGCCTTATGATGTTGATTTCATGGCTGAGTGATATTCCATTGTACATAAGGACCACAACTTCTTTATCAATTTTTCCCTTTCCTGGGATATTTAAGGTGTAACGAAGTGGAGGTTCTTGTCAACAGAGCAGGCCTAAACTTTGGGGTGCTTGTGTCCTGCTGATTTTTAGTTTTCCCAATTTATACGCCCATGAGTGGAAGTGCCCTATGCTCTCTAAGCTGAGTTTTGTAAATGTTTCAGGACACACCGTACACTTCTCCAGAGTGGCTGTTGGCAATTTACATCCCGCCCATCAGCGTAGCAAGGCTCCCGTTTCTCCGTGGCCTGTCCTGCATTTCTGGTTTTGACACTTTATTCAGCATGGCCCTTTTGACCGATGGGAAGCGAGACTTCTTTGTAGCGCTGATTTGCCTTTCCAGGTTGCTTGGTTGGCCAAAAAGGGCGTATGAGTTTTTTCCTGAATATATTCAGGAAAAAACGCATACGCCCTTTTTGGCCAAGGGCATCATTGTCGAGGTTTTGCCGCTTTTCCTGTGCTTTAAAGGCGATTCGAATCTGCCTCCTGAAATCTGTTTCCTGCAATTCTGCCTTGCTTTCAAATCCTCTTTGTTGCCTTCCCTCAATATATTTGTAGACGAGAGTTATCATTTATAAGTCTGCAGGTTTGTGAATTGCAGTGCCCCTGAGCTCCATTTTTCAACTCGCTCTCTTGGGAGCTGGCCGCAAAAGCGCAGGATTGCTTTAGGCCCTATTCTGCTTCCGGGCGGCAGACTGAGCCTGTGCTTAATTCTTCTTCCTGATGGGAAAATAGAGTGACCTGTGCCTGTCCCAACACCTAGAGCTAGTCTCTCATTGGTTCCCCGTCTTCCCGTTCACCCTCAGTTCAAATTGCCACCTGTATGGAACAGGAGGTTAAAGGTGCTGATTCTCCAAGGAGGGAGATTGCTAGTAAAGCGGCTGGAATGGCGAACCCGAGCACAAGGAGACGAGAAATGAGGTGCGTTTTAGAAACCTTTCCCGATCACTCGGTGGACCATTTTCTGCGTTTCTCATGCATGTTTTCGATGTAGGAAGATGCCCTTGAACCTGGAGATTTGGGACCCATGGGATGGGTACCACGCAGTATTACTTTAAAGCGTCTGCATTTGCTCACCGAACCTCACCAAACCCCTCAGCCCCAAGAGTGTCCACCCTTATGTCTCAATCGGCTGCGGGTCTAGATATGGTCAATCCAGGTGGCATCACAGCGCCTGAACGAATTTTGTAAGAATTTCTCTCCCTTTCACTGTCTTTGTTTCACGGGTTTTTAAAATTAATTGAGTTTTATAATGGGGTTTAGCTGCTTTTCACTGCTGTGTTTATGCAGCTTTACACCCACTTGACTCACTTACAGAGAGATATCAATACATAGGTATTAAGATTCTTACTAGTCAGATATAATCTTGGGCGGTGAATAGGGGGTGTTGAGTCCAGTTCCCTGAGCAAGGAGTAGGTCTTGTCTATTACGTATTGGGTTTATGGAACGGTATCTGAGCTAATTTGAAACCCTTGTTTTATGCATCACCCCACCTCACATTTCCCGTTAGGCAGCCATAGTGTGTTTTCTAACCGTGTGACTCTGTTCTGTTTTGTAATTCAGTTCAAGGGCAGCGGTTTTTACATTCCCTCTATAGGTGATATCTTACGGTAAGTGTGTTTTTCTGTGTGACTTATTTGACTTAGAATGGTCGTACCTAAATCCACTCATCATGCTGCTACTAGCCTTATGACGTTGATTTCATGACTGAGTGATATTCCATTGTACATAAGGACCACAACTTCTTTATCCATTTTTCTCTTTCCTGGGATATTTAAGGTGTAACGAAGTGGAGGTTCTTGTCAACAGAGCAGCCCTAAACTTTGGGGTGCTTGTGTCTTGCTGATTTTTAGTTTTCCCAATTTATACGCCCATGAGTGGAAGTGCCCTATGCTCTCTAAGCTGAGATTTGTAAATGTTTCAGGACACACCGTACACTTCTCCAGAGTGGCTGTTGGCAATTTACATCCCGCCCATCAGCGTAGCAAGGCTCCCGTTTCTCCGTGGCCTGTCCTGCATTTCTGGTTTTGACACTTTATTCAGCATGGCCCTTTTGACCGATGGGAAGCGAGACTTCTTTGTAGCGCTGATTTGCCTTTCCAGGTTGCTTGGTTGGCCAAAAAGGGCGTATGCGTTTTTTTCCTGAATATATTCAGGAAAAAACGCATACGCCCTTTTTGGCCAAGGGCATCATTGTCGAGGTTTTGCCGCTTTTCCTGTGCTTTAAAGGCGATTCGAATCTGCCTCCTGAAATCTGTTTCCTGCAATTCTGCCTTGCTTTCAAATCCTCTTTGTTGCCTTCCCTCAATATATTTGTAGACGAGAGTTATCATTTATAAGTCTGCAGGTTTGTGAATTGCAGTGCCCCTGAGCTCCATTTTTCAACTCGCTCTCTTGGGAGCTGGCCGCAAAAGCGCAGGATTGCTTTAGGCCCTATTCTGCTTCCGGGCGGCAGACTGAGCCTGTGGTTAATTCTTCTTCCTGATGGGAAAATAGAGTGACCTGTGCCTGTCCCAACACCTAGAGCTAGTCTCTCATTGGTTCCCCATCTTCCCGTTCACCCTCAGTTCAAATTGCCACCTGTATGGAACAGGAGGTTAAAGGTGCTGATTCTCCAAGGAGGGAGATTGCTAGTAAAGCGGCTGGAATGGCGAACCCGAGCACAAGGAGACGAGAAATGAGGTGCGTTTTAGAAACCTTTCCCGATCACTCGGTGGACCATCTTCTGGGTTTCTCATGCATGTTTTCGATGTAGGAAGATGCCCTTGAACCTGGAGATTTGGGACCCATGGGATGGGTACCACGCAGTATTACTTTAAAGCGTCTGCGTTTGCTCACCGAACCTCACCAAACCCCTCAGCCCCAAGAGTGTCCACCCTTATGTCTCAATCAGCTGCGGGTCTAGATATGGTCAATCCAGGTGGCATCACAGCGCCTGAACGAATTTTGTAAGAATTTCTCTCCCTTTCACTGTCTTTGTTTCACGGGTTTTTAAAATTAATTGAGTTTTATAATGGGGTTTAGCTGCTTTTCACTGCTGTGTTTATGCAGCTTTACACCCACTTGACTCACTTACAGAGAGATATCAATACATAGGTTTTAAGATTCTTACTAGTCAGATATACTCTTGGGCGGTGAATAGGGGGTGTTGAGTCCAGTTCCCTGAGGAAGGAGTAGGTCTTGTCTATTACGTATTGGGTTTATGGAACGGTATCTGAGCTAATTTGAAACCCTTCTTTTATGCATCACCCCACCTCACCTTTCCCGTTAGGCAGCCATAGTGTGTTTTCTAACCGTGTGACTCTGTTCTGTTTTGTAATTCAGTTCAAGGGCAGCGGTTTTTACATTCCCTCTATAGGTGATATCTTATGATAAGTGTCTTTTTCTGTGTGACTTATTTGACTTAGAATCGTCGTACCTAAATCCACTCATCATGCTGCTACTAGCCTTATGACGTTGATTTCATGGCTGAGTGATATTCCATTGTACATAAGGACCACAACTTCTTTATCCATTTTTCTCTTCCCTGGGATATTTAAGGTGTAACGAAGTGGAGGTTCTTGTCAACAGAGCAGCCCTAAACTTTGGGGTGCTTGAGTCTTGCTGATTTTTAGTTTTCCCAATTTATACGCCCATGAGTGGAAGTGCCCTATGCTCTCTAAGCTGAGTTTTGTAAATGTTTCAGGACACACCGTACACTTCTCCAGAGTGGCTGTTGGCAATTTACATCCCGCCCATCAGCGTAGCAAGGCTCCCGTTTCTCCGTGGCCTGTCCTGCATTTCTGGTTTTGACACTTTATTCAGCATGGCCCTTTTGACCGATGGGAAGCGAGACTTCTTTGTAGCGCTGATTTGCCTTTCCAGGTTGCTTGGTTGGCCAAAAAGGGCGTATGCGTTTTTTCCTGAATATATTCAGGAAAAAACGCATACGCCCTTTTTGGCCAAGGGCATCATTGTCGAGGTTTTGCCGCTTTTCCTGTGCTTTAAAGGCGATTCGAAACTGCCTCCTGAAATCTGTTTCCTGCAATTCTGCCTTGCTTTCAAATCCTCTTTGTTGCCTTCCCTCAATATATTTGTAGACAAGAGTTATCATTTATAAGTCTGCAGGTTTGTGAATTGCAGTGCCCCTGAGCTCCATTTTTCAACTCGCTCTCTTGGGAGCTGGCCGCAAAAGCGCAGGATTGCTTTAGGCCCTATTCTGCTTCCGGGCGGCAGACTGAGCCTGTGGTTAATTCTTCTTCCTGATGGGAAAATAGTGTGACCTGTGCCTGTCCCAACACCTAGAGCTAGTCTCTCATTGGTTCCCCGTCTTCCCGTTCACCCTCAGTTCAAATTGCCACCTTTATGGACCAGGAGGTTAAAGGTGCTGATTCTCCAAGGAGGGAGATTGCTAGTAAAGCGGCTGGAATGGCGAACCCGAGCACAAGGAGATGAGAAATGAGGTGCGTTTTAGAAACCTTTCCCGATCACTCGGTGGACCATCTTCTGTGTTTCTCATGCATGCTTTCGATGTAGGAAGATGCCCTTGAACCTGGAGATTTGGGACCCATGGGATGGGTACCACGCAGTATTACTTTAAAGCGTCTGCGTTTGCTCACCCAACCTCACCAAACCCCTCAGCCCCAAGAGTGTCCACCCTTATGTCTCAATCAGCTGCGGGTCTAGATTTGGTCAATCCAGGTGGCATCACAGCCCCTGAACGAATTTTGTAAGAATTTCTCTTTCTTTCACTGTCTTTGTTTCACGGGTTTTTAAAATTAATTGAGTTTTATAATGGGGTTTAGCTGCTTTTCACTGCTGTGTTTATGCAGCTTTACACCCACTTGACTCACTTACAGAGAGATATCAATACATAAGTATTAAGATTCTTACTAGTCAGATATATTCTTGGGCGGTAAATAGGGGGTGTTGAGTCCAGTTCCCTGAGCAAGGAGTAGGTCTTTTCTATTACGTATTGGGTTTATGGAACGGTATCTGAGCTAATTTGAAACCCTTGTTTTATGCATCACCCCACCTCACCTTTCCCGTTAGGCAGCCATAGTGTGTTTTCTAACCGTGTGACTCTGTTCTGTTTTGTAATTCAGTTCAAGGGCAGCGGTTGTTACATTCCCTCTATCGGTGATATCTTATGATAAGTGTCTTTTTCTGTGTGACTTATTTGACTTAGAATCGTCGTACCTAAATCCACTCATCATGCTGCTACTAGCCTTATGACGTTGATTTCATGGCTGAGTGATATTCCATTGTACATAAGGACCACAACTTCTTTATCCATTTTTCTCTTTCCTGGGATATTTAAGGTGTAACGAAGTGGAGGTTCTTGTCAACAGAGCAGCCCTAAACTTTGGGGTGCTTGTGTCTTGCTGATTTTTAGTTTTCCCAATTTATACGCCCATGAGTGGAAGTGCCCTATGCTCTCTAAGCTGAGTTTTGTAAATGTTTCAGGACACACCGTACACTTCTCCAGAGTGGCTGTTGGCAATTTACATCCCGCCCATCAGCGTAGCAAGGCTCCCGTTTCTCCGTGGCCTGTCCTGCATTTCTGGTTTTGACACTTTATTCAGCATGGCCCTTTTGACCGATGGGAAGCGAGACTTCTTTGTAGTGCTGATTTGCCTTTCCAGGTTGCTTGGTTGGCCAAAAAGGGCGTATGCGTTTTTTCCTGAATATATTCAGGAAAAAACGCATACGCCCTTTTTGGCCAAGGGCATCATTGTCGAGGTTTTGCCGCTTTTCCTGTGCTTTAAAGGCGATTCGAATCTGCCTCCTGAAATCTGTTTCCTGCAATTCTGCCTTGCTTTCAAATCCTCTTTGTTGCCTTCCCTCAATATATTTGTAGACGAGAGTTATCATTTATAAGTCTGCAGGTTTGTGAATTGCAGTGCCCCTGAGCTCCATTTTTCAACTCGCTCTCTTGGGAGCTGGCCGCAAAAGCGCAGGATTGCTTTAGGCCCTATTCTGCTTCCGGGCGGCAGACTGAGCCTGTGGTTAATTCTTCTTCCTGATGGGAAAATAGAGTGACCTGTGCCTGTCCCAACACCTAGAGCTAGTCTCTCATTGCTTCCCCGTCTTCCCGTTCACCCTCAGTTCAAATTGCCACCTGTATGGAACAGGAGGTTAAAGGTGCTGATTCTCCAAGGAGGGAGATTGCTAGTAAAGCGGCTGGAATGGCGAACCCGAGCACAAGGAGACGAGAAATGAGGTGCGTTTTAGAAACCTTTCCCGATCACTCGGTGGACCATCTTCTGGGTTTCTCATGCATGTTTTCGATGTAGGAAGATGCCCTTGAACCTGGAGATTTGGGACCCATGGGATGGGTACCACGCAGTATTACTTTAAAGCGTCTGCGTTTGCTCACCGAACCTCACCAAACCCCTCAGCCCCAAGAGTGTCCACCCTTATGTCTCAATCAGCTGCGGGTCTAGATATGGTCAATCCAGGTAGCATCACAGCGCCTGAACGAATTTGGTAAGAATTTCTCTCCCTTTCACTGTCTTTGTTTCACGGGTTTTTAAAATTAATTGAGTTTTATAATGGGGTTTAGCTGCTTTTCACTGCTGTGTTTATGCAGCTTTACACCCACTTGACTCACTTACAGAGAGATATCAATACATAGGTTTTAAGATTCTTACTAGTCAGATATACTCTTGGGCGGTGAATAGGGGGTGTTGAGTCCAGTTCCCTGAGCAAGGAGTAGGTCTTTTCTATTACGTATTGGGTTTATGGAACGGTATCTGAGCTAATTTGAAACCCTTGTTTTATGCATCACCCCACCTCACCTTTCCCGTTAGGCAGCCATAGTGTGTTTTCTAACCGTGTGACTCTGTTCTGTTTTGTAATTCAGTTCAAGGGCAGCGGTTTTTACATTCCCTCTATCGGTGATATCTTATGATAAGTGTCTTTTTCTGTGTGACTTATTTGACTTAGAATCGTCGTACCTAAATCCACTCATCATGCTGCTACTAGCCTTATGACGTTGATTTCATGGCTGAGTGATATTCCATTGTACATAAGGACCACAACTTCTTTATCCATTTTTCTCTTTCCTGGGATATTTAAGGTGTAACGAAGTGGAGGTTCTTGTCAACAGAGCAGCCCTAAACTTTGGGGTGCTTGTGTCTTGCTGATTTTTAGTTTTCCCAATTTATACGCCCATGAGTGGAAGTGCCCTATGCTCTCTAAGCTGAGTTTTGTAAATGTTTCAGGACACACCGTACACTTCTCCAGAGTGGCTGTTGGCAATTTACATCCCGCCCATCAGCGTAGCAAGGCTCCCGTTTCTCCGTGGCCTGTCCTGCATTTCTGGTTTTGACACTTTATTCAGCATGGCCCTTTTGACCGATGGGAAGCGAGACTTCTTTGTAGCGCTGATTTGCCTTTCCAGGTTGCTTGGTTGGCCAAAAAGGGCGTATGCGTTTTTTCCTGAATATATTCAGGAAAAAACGCATACGCCCTTTTTGGCCAAGGGCATCTTTGTCGAGGTTTTGCCGCTTTTCCTGTGCTTTAAAGGCGATTCGAATCTGCCTCCTGAAATCTGTTTCCTGCAATTCTGCCTTGCTTTCAAATCCTCTTTGTTGCCTTCCCTCAATATATTTGTAGACGAGAGTTATCATTTATAAGTCTGCAGGTTTGTGAATTGCAGTGCCCCTGAGCTCCATTTTTCAACTCGCTCTCTTGGGAGCTGGCCGCAAAAGTGCAGGATTGCTTTAGGCCCTATTCTGCTTCCGGGCGGCAGACTGAGCCTGTGGTTAATTCTTCTTCCTGATGGGAAAATAGAGTGACCTGTGCCTGTCCCAACACCTAGAGCTAGTCTCTCATTGGTTCCCCGTCTTCCCGTTCACCCTCAGTTCAAATTGCCACCTGTATGGAACAGGAGGTTAAAGGTGCTGATTCTCCAAGGAGGGAGATTGCTAGTAAAGCGGCTGGAATGGCGAACCCGAGCACAAGGAGACGAGAAATGAGGTGCGTTTTAGAAACCTTTCCCGATCACTCGGTGGACCATCTTCTGGGTTTCTCATGCATGTTTTCGATGTAGGAAGATGCCCTTGAACCTGGAGATTTGGGACCCATGGGATGGGTACCACGCAGTATTACTTTAAAGCGTCTGCGTTTGCTCACCGAACCTCACCAAACCCCTCAGCCCCAAGAGTGTCCACCCTTATGTCTCAATCAGCTGCGGGTCTAGATATGGACAATCCAGGTAGCATCACAGCGCCTGAACGAATTTGGTAAGAATTTCTCTCCCTTTCACTGTCTTTGTTTCACGGGTTTTTAAAATTAATTGAGTTTTATAATGGGGTTTAGCTGCTTTTCACTGCTGTGTTTATGCAGCTTTACACCCACTTGACTCACTTACAGAGAGATATCAATACATAGGTTTTAAGATTCTTACTAGTCAGATATACTCTTGGGCGGTGAATAGGGGGTGTTGAGTCCAGTTCCCTGAGCAAGGAGTAGGTCTTTTCTATTACGTATTGGGTTTATGGAACGGTATCTGAGCTAATTTGAAACCCTTGTTTTATGCATCACCCCACCTCACCTTTCCCGTTAGGCAGCCATAGTGTGTTTTCTAACCGTGTGACTCTGTTCTGTTTTGTAATTCAGTTCAAGGGCAGCGGTTTTTACATTCCCTCTATCGGTGATATCTTATGATAAGTGTCTTTTTCTGTGTGACTTATTTGACTTAGAATCGTCGTACCTAAATCCACTCATCATCCTGCTACTAGCCTTATGACGTTGATTTCATGGCTGAGTGATATTCCATTGTACATAAGGACCACAACTTCTTTATCCATTTTTCTCTTTCCTGGGATATTTAAGGTGTAACGAAGTGGAGGTTCTTGTCAACAGAGCAGCCCTAAACTTTGGGGTGCTTGTGTCTTGCTGATTTTTAGTTTTCCCAATTTATACGCCCATGAGTGGAAGTGCCCTATGCTCTCTAAGCTGAGTTTTGTAAATGTTTCAGGACACACCGTACACTTCTCCAGAGTGGCTGTTGGCAATTTACATCCCGCCCATCAGCGTAGCAAGGCTCCCGTTTCTCCGTGGCCTGTCCTGCATTTCTGGTTTTGACACTTTATTCAGCATGGCCCTTTTGACCGATGGGAAGCGAGACTTCTTTGTAGCGCTGATTTGCCTTTCCAGGTTGCTTGGTTGGCCAAAAAGGGCGTATGCGTTTTTTCCTGAATATATTCAGGAAAAAACGCATACGCCCTTTTTGGCCAAGGGCATCTTTGTCGAGGTTTTGCCGCTTTTCCTGTGCTTTAAAGGCGATTCGAATCTGCCTCCTGAAATCTGTTTCCTGCAATTCTGCCTTGCTTTCAAATCCTCTTTGTTGCCTTCCCTCAATATATTTGTAGACGAGAGTTATCATTTATAAGTCTGCAGGTTTGTGAATTGCAGTGCCCCTGAGCTCCATTTTTCAACTCGCTCTCTTGGGAGCTGGCCGCAAAAGCGCAGGATTGCTTTAGGCCCTATTCTGCTTCCGGGCGGCAGACTGAGCCTGTGGTTAATTCTTCTTCCTGATGGGAAAATAGAGTGACCTGTGCCTGTCCCAACACCTAGAGCTAGTCTCTCATTGGTTCCCCGTCTTCCCGTTCACCCTCAGTTCAAATTGCCACCTGTATGGAACAGGAGGTTAAAGGTGCTGATTCTCCAAGGAGGGAGATTGCTAGTAAAGCGGCTGGAATGGCGAACCCGAGCACAAGGAGACGAGAAATGAGGTGCGTTTTAGAAACCTTTCCCGATCACTCGGTGGACCATCTTCTGGGTTTCTCATGCATGTTTTCGATGTAGGAAGATGCACTTGAACCTGGAGATTTGGGACCCATGGGATGGGTACCACGCAGTATTACTTTAAAGCGTCTGCGTTTGCTCACCGAACTTCACCAAACCCCTCAGCCCCAAGAGTGTCCACCCTTATGTCTCAATCAGCTGCGGGTCTAGATATGGTCAATCCAGGTGGCATCACAGCGCCTGAACGAATTTTGTAAGAATTTCTCTCCCTTTCACTGTCTTTGTTTCACGGGTTTTTTAAAATTAATTGAGTTTTATAATGGGGTTTAGCTGCTTTTCACTGCTGTGTTTATGCAGCTTTACACCCACTTGACTCACTTACAGAGAGATATCAATACATAGGTTTTAAGATTCTTACTAGTCAGATATACTCTTGGGTGGTGAATAGGGGGTGTTGAGTCCAGTTCCCTGAGCAAGGAGTAGGTCTTGTCTATTACGTATTGGGTTTATGGAACGGTATCTGAGCTAATTTGAAACCCTTGTTTTATGCATCACCCCACCTCACCTTTGCCGTTAGGCAGCCATAGTGTGTTTTCTAACCGTGTGACTCTGTTCTGTTTTGTAATTCAGTTCAAGGGCAGCGGTTTTTACATTCCCTCTATAGGTGATATCTTATGTTAAGTGTCTTTTTCTGTGTGACTTATTTGACTTAGAATCGTCGTACCTAAATCCACTCATCATGCTGCTACTAGCCTTACGACGTTGATTTCATGGCTGAGTGATATTCCATTGTACATAAGGACCACAACTTCTTTATCCATTTTTCTCTTTCCTGGGATATTTAAGGTGTAACGAAGTGGAGGTCCTTGTCAACAGAGCAGCCCTAAACTTTGGGGTGCTTGTGTCTTGCTGATTTTTAGTTTTCCCAATTTATACGCCCATGAGTGGAAGTGCCCTATGCTCTCTAAGCTGAGTTTTGTAAATGTTTCAGGACACACCGTACACTTCTCCAGAGTGGCTGTTGGCAATTTACATCCCGCCCATCAGCGTAGCAAGGCTCCCGTTTCTCCGTGGCCTGTCCTGCATTTCTGGTTTTGACACTTTATTCAGCATGGCCCTTTTGACCGATGGGAAGCGAGACTTCTTTGTAGCGCTGATTTGCCTTTCCAGGTTGCTTGGTTGGCCAAAAAGGGCGTATGCGTTTTTTCCTGAATATATTCAGGAAAAAACGCATACGCCCTTTTTGGCCAAGGGCATCATTGTCGAGGTTTTGCCGCTTTTCCTGTGCTTTAAAGGCGATTCGAATCTGCCTCCTGAAATCTGTTTCCTGCAATTCTGCCTTGCTTTCAAATCCTCTTTGTTGCCTTGCCTCAATATATTTGTAGACGAGAGTTATCATTTATAAGTCTGCAGGTTTGTGAATTGCAGTGCCCCTGAGCTCCATTTTTCAACTCGCTCTCTTGGGAGCTGGCCGCAAAAGCGCAGGATTGCTTTAGGCCCTATTCTGCTTCCGGGCGGCAGACTGAGCCTGTGGTTAAATCTTCTTCCTGATGGGAAAATAGAGTGACCTGTGCCTGTCCCAACACCTAGAGCTAGTCTCTCATTGGTTCCCCGTCTTCCCGTTCACCCTCAGTTCAAATTGCCACCTGTATGGAACAGGAGGTTAAAGGTGCTGATTCTCCAAGGAGGGAGATTGCTAGTAAAGCGGCTGGAATGGCGAACCCGAGCACAAGGAGACAAGAAATGAGGTGCGTTTTAGAAACCTTTCCCGATCACTCGGTGGACCATCTTCTGGGTTTCTCATGCATGTTTTCGATGTAGGAAGATGCCCTTGAACCTGGAGATTTGGGACCCATGGGATGGGTACCACGCAGTATTACTTTAAAGCGTCTGCGTTTGCTCACCGAACCTCACCAAACCCCTCAGCCCCAAGAGTGTCCACCCTTATGTCTCAATCAGCTGCGGGTCTAGATATGGTCAATCCAGGTGGCATCACAGCGCCTGAACGAATTTTGTAAGAATTTCTCTCCCTTTCACTGTCTTTGTTTCACGGGTTTTTAAAATTAATTGAGTTTTATAATGGGGTTTAGCTGCTTTTCACTGCTGTGTTTATGCAGCTTTACACCCACTTGACTCACTTACAGAGAGATATCAATACATAGGTTTTAAGATTCTTACTAGTCAGATATACTCTTGGGCGGTGAATAGGGGGTGTTGAGTCCAGTTCCCTGAGCAAGGAGTAGGTCTTGTCTATTACGTATTGGGTTTATGGAACGGTATCTGAGCTAATTTGAAACCCTTGTTTTATGCATCACCCCACCTCACCTTTCCCGTTAGGCAGCCATAGTGTGTTTTCTAACCGTGTGACTCTGTTCTGTTTTGTAATTCAGTTCAAGGGCAGCGGTTTTTACATTCCCTCTATAGGTGATATCTTATGATAAGTGTCTTTTTCTGTGTGACTTATTTGACTTAGAATCGTCGTACCTAAATCCACTCATCATGCTGCTACTAGCCTTACGACGTTGATTTCATGGCTGAGTGATATTCCATTGTACATAAGGACCACAACTTCTTTATCCATTTTTCTCTTTCCTGGGATATTTAAGGTGTTACGAAGTGGAGGTTCTTGTCAACAGAGCAGCCCTAAACTTTGGGGTGCTTGTGTCTTGCTGATTTTTAGTTTTCCCAATTTATACGCCCATGAGTGGAAGTGCCCTATGCTCTCTAAGCTGAGTTTTGTAAATGTTTCAGGACACACCGTACACTTCTCCAGAGTGGCTGTTGGCAATTTACATCCCGCCCATCAGCGTAGCAAGGCTCCCGTTTCTCCGTGGCCTGTCCTGCATTTCTGGTTTTGACACTTTATTCAGCATGGCCCTTTTGACCGATGGGAAGCGAGACTTCTTTGTAGCGCTGATTTGCCTTTCCAGGTTGCTTGGTTGGCCAAAAAGGGCGTATGCGTTTTTTCCTGAATATATTCAGGAAAAAACGCATACGCCCTTTTTGGCCAAGGGCATCATTGTCGAGGTTTTGCCGCTTTTCCTGTGCTTTAAAGGCGATTCGAATCTGCCTCCTGAAATCTGTTTCCTGCAATTCTGCCTTGCTTTCAAATCCTCTTTGTTGCCTTCCCTCAATATATTTGTAGACGAGAGTTATCATTTATAAGTCTGCAGGTTTGTGAATTGCAGTGCCCCTGAGCTCCATTTTTCAACTCGCTCTCTTGGGAGCTGGCCGCAAAAGCGCAGGATTGCTTTAGGCCCTATTCTGCTTCCGGGCGGCAGACTGAGCCTGTGGTTAAATCTTCTTCCTGATGGGAAAATAGAGTGACCTGTGCCTGTCCCAACACCTAGAGCTAGTCTCTCATTGGTTCCCCGTCTTCCCGTTCACCCTCAGTTCAAATTGCCACCTGTATGGAACAGGAGGTTAAAGGTGCTGATTCTCCAAGGAGGGAGATTGCTAGTAAAGCGGCTGGAATGGCGAACCCGAGCACAAGGAGACGAGAAATGAGGTGCGTTTTAGAAACCTTTCCCGATCACTCGGTGGACCATCTTCTGGGTTTCTCATGCATGTTTTCGATGTAGGAAGATGCCCTTGAACCTGGAGATTTGGGACCCATGGGATGGGTACCACGCAGTATTACTTTAAAGCGTCTGCGTTTGCTCACCGAACCTCACCAAACCCCTCAGCCCCAAGAGTGTCCACCCTTATGTCTCAATCAGCTGCGGGTCTAGATATGGTCAATCCAGGTGGCATCACAGCGCCTGAACGAATTTTGTAAGAATTTCTCTCCCTTTCACTGTCTTTGTTTCACGGGTTTTTAAAATTAATTGAGTTTTATAATGGGGTTTAGCTGCTTTTCACTGCTGTGTTTATGCAGCTTTACACCCACTTGACTCACTTACAGAGAGATATCAATACATAGGTTTTAAGATTCTTACTAGTCAGATATACTCTTGGGCGGTGAATAGGGGGTGTTGAGTCCAGTTCCCTGAGCAAGGAGTAGGTCTTGTCTATTACGTATTGGGTTTATGGAACGGTATCTGAGCTAATTTGAAACCCTTGTTTTATGCATCACCCCACCTCACCTTTGCCGTTAGGCAGCCATAGTGTGTTTTGTAACCGTGTGACTCTGTTCTGTTTTGTAATTCAGTTCAAGGGCAGCGGTTTTTACATTCCCTCTATCGGTGATATCTTATGATAAGTGTCTTTTTCTGTGTGACTTATTTCACTTAGAATCGTCGTACCTAAATCCACTCATCATGCTGCTACTAGCCTTATGACGTTGATTTCATGGCTGAGTGATATTCCATTGTACATAAGGACCACAACTTCTTTATCCATTTTTCTCTTTCCTGGGATATTTAAGGTGTAACGAAGTGGAGGTTCTTGTCAACAGAGCAGCCCTAAACTTTGGGGTGCTTGTGTCTTGCTGATTTTTAGTTTTCCCAATTTATACGCCCATGAGTGGAAGTGCCCTATGCTCTCTAAGCTGAGTTTTGTAAATGTTTCAGGACACACCGTACACTTCTCCAGAGTGGCTGTTGGCAATTTACATCCCGCCCATCAGCGTAGCAAGGCTCCCGTTTCTCCGTGGCCTGTCCTTCATTTCTGCTTTTGACACTTTATTCAGCATGGCCCTTTTGACCGATGGGAAGCGAGACTTCTTTGTAGCGCTGATTTGCCTTTCCAGGTTGCTTGGTTGGCCAAAAAGGGCGTATGCGTTTTTTCCTGAATATATTCAGGAAAAAACGCATACGCCCTTTTTGGCCAAGGGCATCATTGTCGAGGTTTTGCCGTTTTTCCTGTGCTTTAAAGGCGATTCGAATCTGCCTCCTGAAATCTGTTTCCTGCAATTCTGCCTTGCTTTCAAATCCTCTTTGTTGCCTTCCCTCAATATATTTGTAGACGAGAGTTATCATTTATAAGTCTGCAGGTTTGTGAATTGCAGTGCCCCTGAGCTCCATTTTTCAACTCGCTCTCTTGGGAGCTGGCCGCAAAAGCGCAGGATTGCTTTAGGCCCTATTCTGCTTCCGGGCGGCAGACTGAGCCTGTGGTTAATTCTTCTTCCTGATGGGAAAATAGACTGACCTGTGCCTGTCCCAACACCTAGAGCTAGTCTCTCATTGGTTCCCCGTCTTCCCGTTCACCCTCAGTTCAAATTGCCACCTGTATGGAACAGGAGGTTAAAGGTGCTGATTCTCCAAGGAGGGAGATTGCTAGTAAAGCGGCTGGAATGGCGAACCCGAGCACAAGGAGACGAGAAATGAGGTGCGTTTTAGAAACCTTTCCCGATCACTCGGTGGACCATCTTCTGGGTTTCTCATGCATGTTTTCGATGTAGGAAGATGCCCTTGAACCTGGAGATTTGGGACCCATGGGATGGGTACCACGCAGTATTACTTTAAAGCGTCTGCGTTTGCTCACCGAACCTCACCAAACCCCTCAGCCCCAAGAGTGTCCACCCTTATGTCTCAATCAGCTGCGGGTCTAGATATGGTCAATCCAGGTGGCATCACAGCGCCTGAACGAATTTTGTAAGAATTTCTCTCCCTTTCACTGTCTTTGTTTCACGGGTTTTTAAAATTAATTGAGTTTTATAATGGGGTTTAGCTGCTTTTCACTGCTGTGTTTATGCAGCTTTACACCCACTTGACTCACTTACAGAGAGATATCAATACATAGGTTTTAAGATTCTTACTAGTCAGGTATACTCTTGGGCGGTGAATAGGGGGTGTTGAGTCCAGTTCCCTGAGCAAGGAGTATGTCTTGTCTATTACGTATTGGGTTTATGGAACGGTATCTGAGCTAATTTGAAACCCTTGTTTTATGCATCACCCCACCTCACCTTTCCCGTTAGGCAGCCATAGTGTGTTTTCTAATCGTGTGACTCTGTTCTGTTTTGTAATTCAGTTCAAGGGCAGCGGTTTTTACATTCCCTCTATAGGTGATATCTTATGATAAGTGTCTTTTTCTGTGTGACTCATTACACTTAGAATCGTCGTACCTAAATCCACTCATCATGCTGCTACTAGCCTTATGACATTGATTTCATGGCTGAGTGATATTCCATTGTACATAAGGACCATAACTTCTTTATCCATTTTTCTCTTTCCTGGGATATTTAAGGTGTAACGAAGTGGAGGTTCTTGTCAATAGAGCAGCCCTAAACTTTGGGGTGCTTGTGTCTTGCTGATTTTTAGTTTTCCCAATTTATACGCCCATGAGTGGAAGTGCCCTATGCTCTCTAAGCTGAGATTTGTAAATGTTTCAGGACACACCGTACACTTCTCCAGAGTGGCTGTTGGCAATTTACATCCCGCCCATCAGCGTAGCAAGGCTCCCGTTTCTCCGTGGCCTGTCCTGCATTTCTGGTTTTGACACTTTATTCAGCATGGCCCTTTTGACCGATGGGAAGCGAGACTTCTTTGTAGCGCTGATTTGCCTTTCCAGGTTGCTTGGTTGGCCAAAAAGGGCGTATGCGTTTTTTCCTGAATATATTCCGGAAAAAACGCATACGCCCTTTTTGGCCAAGGGCATCTTTGTCGAGGTTTTGCCGCTTTTCCTGTGCTTTAAAGGCGATTCGAATCTGCCTCCTGAAATCTGTTTCCTGCAATTCTGCCTTGCTTTCAAATCCTCTTTGTTGCCTTCCCTCAATATATTTGTAGACGAGAGTTATCATTTATAAGTCTGCAGGTTTGTGAATTGCAGTGCCCCTGAGCTCCATTTTTCAACTCGCTCTCTTGGGAGCTGGCCGCAAAAGCGCAGGATTGCTTTAGGCCCTATTCTGCTTCCGGGCGGCAGACTGAGCCTGTGGTTAATTCTTCTTCCTGATGGGAAAATAGAGTGACCTGTGCCTGTCCCAACACCTAGAGCTAGTCTCTCATTGGTTCCCCGTCTTCCCGTTCACCCTCAGTTCAAATTGCCACCTGTATGGAACAGGAGGTTAAAGGTGCTGATTCTCCAAGGAGGGAGATTGCTAGTAAAGCGGCTGGAATGGCGAACCCGAGCACAAGGAGACGAGAAATGAGGTGCGTTTTAGAAACCTTTCCCGATCACTCGGTGGACCATCTTCTGGGTTTCTCATGCATGTTTTCGATGTAGGAAGATGCCCTTGAACCTGGAGATTTGGGACCCATGGGATGGGTACCACGCAGTATTACTTTAAAGCGTCTGCGTTTGCTCACCGAACTTCACCAAACCCCTCAGCCCCAAGAGTGTCCACCCTTATGTCTCAATCAGCTGCGGGTCTAGATATGGTCAATCCAGGTGGCATCACAGCGCCTGAACGAATTTTGTAAGAATTTCTCTCCCTTTCACTGTCTTTGTTTCACGGGTTTTTTAAAATTAATTGAGTTTTATAATGGGGTTTAGCTGCTTTTCACTGCTGTGTTTATGCAGCTTTACACCCACTTGACTCACTTACAGAGAGATATCAATACATAGGTTTTAAGATTCTTACTAGTCAGATATACTCTTGGGTGGTGAATAGGGGGTGTTGAGTCCAGTTCCCTGAGCAAGGAGTAGGTCTTGTCTATTACGTATTGGGTTTATGGAACGGTATCTGAGCTAATTTGAAACCCTTGTTTTATGCATCACCCCACCTCACCTTTGCAGTTAGGCAGCCATAGTGTGTTTTCTAACCGTGTGACTCTGTTCTGTTTTGTAATTCAGTTCAAGGGCAGCGGTTTTTACATTCCCTCTATAGGTGATATCTTATGTTAAGTGTCTTTTTCTGTGTGACTTATTTGACTTAGAATCGTCGTACCTAAATCCACTCATCATGCTGCTACTAGCCTTATGACGTTGATTTCATGGCTGAGTGATATTCCATTGTACATAAGGACCACAACTTCTTTATCCATTTTTCTCTTTCCTGGGATATTTAAGGTGTAACGAAGTGGAGGTCCTTGTCAACAGAGCAGCCCTAAACTTTGGGGTGCTTGTGTCTTGCTGATTTTTAGTTTTCCCAATTTATACGCCCATGAGTGGAAGTGCCCTACGCTCTCTAAGCTGAGTTTTGTAAATGTTTCAGGACACACCGTACACTTCTCCAGAGTGGCTGTTGGCAATTTACATCCCGCCCATCAGCGTAGCAAGGCTCCCGTTTCTCCGTGGCCTGTCCTGCATTTCTGGTTTTGACACTTTATTCAGCATGGCCCTTTTGACCGATGGGAAGCGAGACTTCTTTGTAGCGCTGATTTGCCTTTCCAGGTTGCTTGGTTGGCGAAAAAGGGCGTATGCGTTTTTTCCTGAATATATTCAGGAAAAAACGCATACGCCCTTTTTGGCCAAGGGCATCATTGTCGAGGTTTTGCCGCTTTTCCTGTGCTTTAAAGGCGATTCGAATCTGCCTCCTGAAATCTGTTTCCTGCAATTCTGCCTTGCTTTCAAATCCTCTTTGTTGCCTTGCCTCAATATATTTGTAGACGAGAGTTATCATTTATAAGTCTGCAGGTTTGTGAATTGCAGTGCCCCTGAGCTCCATTTTTCAACTCGCTCTCTTGGGAGCTGGCCGCAAAAGCGCAGGATTGCTTTAGGCCCTATTCTGCTTCCGGGCGGCAGACTGAGCCTGTGGTTAATTCTTCTTCCTGATGGGAAAATAGAGTGACCTGTGCCTGTCCCAACACCTAGAGCTAGTCTCTCATTGGTTCCCCGTCTTCCCGTTCACCCTCAGTTCAAATTGCCACCTGTATGGAACAGGAGGTTAAAGGTGCTGATTCTCCAAGGAGGGAGATTGCTAGTAAAGCGGCTGGAATGGCGAACCCGAGCACAAGGAGACGAGAAATGAGGTGCGTTTTAGAAACCTTTCCCGATCACTCGGTGGACCATCTTCTGGGTTTCTCATGCATGTTTTCGATGTAGGAAGATGCCCTTGAACCTGGAGATTTGGGACCCATGGGATGGGTACCACGCAGTATTACTTTAAAGCGTCTGCGTTTGCTCACCGAACCTCACCAAACCCCTCAGCCCCAAGAGTGTCCACCCTTATGTCTCAATCAGCTGCGGGTCTAGATATGGTCAATCCAGGTGGCATCACAGCGCCTGAACGAATTTTGTAAGAATTTCTCTCCCTTTCACTGTCTTTGTTTCACGGGTTTTTAAAATTAATTGAGTTTTATAATGGGGTTTAGCTGCTTTTCACTGCTGTGTTTATGCAGCTTTACACCCACTTGACTCACTTACAGAGAGATATCAATACATAGGTTTTAAGATTCTTACTAGTCAGATATACTCTTGGGCGGTGAATAGGGGGTGTTGAGTCCAGTTCCCTGAGCAAGGAGTAGGTCTTGTCTATTACGTATTGGGTTTATGGAACGGTATCTGAGCTAATTTGAAACCCTTGTTTTATGCATCACCCCACCTCACCTTTCCCGTTAGGCAGCCATAGTGTGTTTTCTAACCGTGTGACTCTGTTCTGTTTTGTAATTCAGTTCAAGGGCAGCGGTTTTTACATTCCCTCTATCGGTGATATCTTATGATAAGTGTCTTTTTCTGTGTGACTTATTTGACTTAGAATCGTCGTACCTAAATCCACTCATCATGCTGCTACTAGCCTTACGACGTTGATTTCATGGCTGAGTGATATTCCATTGTACATAAGGACCACAACTTCTTTATCCATTTTTCTCTTTCCTGGGATATTTAAGGTGTTACGAAGTGGAGGTTCTTGTCATCAGAGCAGCCCTAAACTTTGGGGTGCTTGTGTCTTGCTGATTTTTAGTTTTCCCAATTTATACGCCCATGAGTGGAAGTGCCCTATGCTCTCTAAGCTGAGTTTTGTAAATGTTTCAGGACACACCGTACACTTCTCCAGAGTGGCTGTTGGCAATTTACATCCCGCCCATCAGCGTAGCAAGGCTCCCGTTTCTCCGTGGCCTGTCCTGCATTTCTGGTTTTGACACTTTATTCAGCATGGCCCTTTTGACCGATGGGAAGCGAGACTTCTTTGTAGCGCTGATTTGCCTTTCCAGGTTGCTTGGTTGGCCAAAAAGGGCGTATGCGTTTTTTCCTGAATATATTCAGGAAAAAACGCATACGCCCTTTTTGGCCAAGGGCATCATTTTCGAGGTTTTGCCGCTTTTCCTGTGCTTTAAAGGCGATTCGAATCTGCCTCCTGAAATCTGTTTCCTGCAATTCTGCCTTGCTTTCAAATCCTCTTTGTTGCCTTCCCTCAATATATTTGTAGACGAGAGTTATCATTTATAAGTCTGCAGGTTTGTGAATTGCAGTGCCCCTGAGCTCCATTTTTCAACTCGCTCTCTTGGGAGCTGGCCGCAAAAGCGCAGGATTGCTTTAGGCCCTATTCTGCTTCCGGGCGGCAGACTGAGCCTGTGGTTAAATCTTCTTCCTGATGGGAAAATAGAGTGACCTGTGCCTGTCCCAACACCTAGAGCTAGTCTCTCATTGGTTCCCCGTCTTCCCGTTCACCCTCAGTTCAAATTGCCACCTGTATGGAACAGGAGGTTAAAGGTGCTGATTCTCCAAGGAGGGAGATTGCTAGTAAAGCGGCTGGAATGGCGAACCCGAGCACAAGGAGACGAGAAATGAGGTGCGTTTTAGAAACCTTTCCCGATCTCTCGGTGGACCATCTTCTGGGTTTCTCATGCATGTTTTCGATGTAGGAAGATGCCCTTGAACCTGGAGATTTGGGACCCATGGGATGGGTACCACGCAGTATTACTTTAAAGCGTCTGCGTTTGCTCACCGAACCTCACCAAACCCCTCAGCCCCAAGAGTGTCCACCCTTATGTCTCAATCAGCTGCGGGTCTAGATATGGTCAATCCAGGTGGCATCACAGCGCCTGAACGAATTTTGTAAGAATTTCTCTCCCTTTCACTGTCTTTGTTTCACGGGTTTTTAAAATTAATTGAGTTTTATAATGGGGTTTAGCTGCCTTTCACTGCTGTGTTTATGCAGCTTTACACCCACTTGACTCACTTACAGAGAGATATCAATACATAGGTTTTAAGATTCTTACTAGTCAGATATACTCTTGGGCGGTGAATAGGGGGTGTTGAGTCCAGTTCCCTGAGCAAGGAGTAGGTCTTGTCTATTACGTATTGGGTTTATGGAACGGTATCTGAGCTAATTTGAAACCCTTGTTTTATGCATCACCCCACCTCACCTTTCCCGTTAGGCAGCCATAGTGTGTTTTGTAACCGTGTGACTCTGTTCTGTTTTGTAATTCAGTTCAAGGGCAGCGGTTTTTACATTCCCTCTATCGGTGATATCTTATGATAAGTGTCTTTTTCTGTGTGACTTATTTCACTTAGAATCGTCGTACCTAAATCCACTCATCATGCTGCTACTAGCCTTATGACGTTGATTTCATGGCTGAGTGATATTCCATTGTACATAAGGACCACAACTTCTTTATCCATTTTTCTCTTTCCTGGGATATTTAAGGTGTAACGAAGTGGAGGTTCTTGTCAACAGAGCAGCCCTAAACTTTGGGGTGCTTGTGTCTTGCTGATTTTTAGTTTTCCCAATTTATACGCCCATGAGTGGAAGTGCCCTATGCTCTCTAAGCTGAGTTTTGTAAATGTTTCAGGACACACCGTACACTTCTCCAGAGTGGCTGTTGGCAATTTACATCCCGCCCATCAGCGTAGCAAGGCTCCCGTTTCTCCGTGGCCTGTCCTTCATTTCTGGTTTTGACACTTTATTCAGCATGGCCCTTTTGACCGATGGGAAGCGAGACTTCTTTGTAGCGCTGATTTGCCTTTCCAGGTTGCTTGGTTGGCCAAAAAGGGCGTATGCGTTTTTTCCTGAATATATTCAGGAAAAAACGCATACGCCCTTTTTGGCCAAGGGCATCATTGTCGAGGTTTTGCCGTTTTTCCTGTGCTTTAAAGGCGATTCGAATCTGCCTCCTGAAATCTGTTTCCTGCAATTCTGCCTTGCTTTCAAATCCTCTTTGTTGCCTTCCCTCAATATATTTGTAGACGAGAGTTATCATTTATAAGTCTGCAGGTTTGTGAATTGCAGTGCCCCTGAGCTCCATTTTTCAACTCGCTCTCTTGGGAGCTGGCCGCAAAAGCGCAGGATTGCTTTAGGCCCTATTCTGCTTCCGGGCGGCAGACTGAGCCTGTGGTTAATTCTTCTTCCTGATGGGAAAATAGACTGACCTGTGCCTGTCCCAACACCTAGAGCTAGTCTCTCATTGGTTCCCCGTCTTCCCGTTCACCCTCAGTTCAAATTGCCACCTGTATGGAACAGGAGGTTAAAGGTGCTGATTCTCCAAGGAGGGAGATTGCTAGTAAAGCGGCTGGAATGGCGAACCCGAGCACAAGGAGACGAGAAATGAGGTGCGTTTTAGAAACCTTTCCCGATCACTCGGTGGACCATCTTCTGGGTTTCTCATGCATGTTTTCGATGTAGGAAGATGCCCTTGAACCTGGAGATTTGGGACCCATGGGATGGGTACCACGCAGTATTACTTTAAAGCGTCTGCGTTTGCTCACCGAACCTCACCAAACCCCTCAGCCCCAAGAGTGTCCACCCTTATGTCTCAATCAGCTGCGGGTCTAGATATGGTCAATCCAGGTGGCATCACAGCGCCTGAACGAATTTTGTAAGAATTTCTCTCCCTTTCACTGTCTTTGTTTCACGGGTTTTTAAAATTAATTGAGTTTTATAATGGGGTTTAGCTGCTTTTCACTGCTGTGTTTATGCAGCTTTACACCCACTTGACTCACTTACAGAGAGATATCAATACATAGGTTTTAAGATTCTTACTAGTCAGATATATTCTTGGGCGGTGAATAGGGGGTGTTGAGTCCAGTTCCTTGAGCAAGGAGTAGGTCTTGTCTATTACGTATTGGGTTTATGGAACGGTATCTGAGCTAATTTGAAACCCTTGTTTTATGCATCACCCCACCTCACCTTTGCCGTTAGGCAGCCATAGTGTGTTTTCTAACCGTGTGACTCTGTACTGTTTTGTAATTCATTTCAAGGGTAGCGGTTTTTACATTCCCTCTATAAGTGATATCTTACGATAAGTGTCTTTTTCTGTGTGACTTATTTCACTTAGAATCGTCGTACCTAAATCCACTCATCATGCTGCTACTAGCCTTATGATGTTGATTTCATGGCTGAGTGATATTCCATTGTACATAAGGACCACAACTTCTTTATCAATTTTTCCCTTTCCTGGGATATATAAGGTGTAACGAAGTGGAGGTTCTTGTCAACAGAGCAGCCCTAAACTTTGGGGTGCTTGTGTCCTGCTGATTTTTAGTTTTCCCAATTTATACGCCCATGAGTGGAAGTGCCCTATGCTCTCTAAGCTGAGTTTTGTAAATGTTTCAGGACACACCGTACACTTCTCCAGAGTGGCTGTTGGCAATTTACATCCCGCCCATCAGCGTAGCAAGGCTCCCGTTTCTCCGTGGCCTGTCCTGCATTTCTGGTTTTGACACTTTATTCAGCATGGCCCTTTTGACCGATGGGAAGCGAGACTTCTTTGTAGCGCTGATTTGCCTTTCCAGGTTGCTTGGTTGGCCAAAAAGGGCGTATGCGTTTTTTCCTGAATATATTCAGGAAAAAACGCATACGCCCTTTTTGGCCAAGGGCATCATTGTCGAGGTTTTGCCGCTTTTCCTGTGCTTTAAAGGCGATTCGAATCTGCCTCCTGAAATCTGTTTCCTGCAATTCTGCCTTGCTTTCAAATCCTCTTTGTTGCCTTGCCTCAATATATTTGTAGACGAGAGTTATCATTTATAAGTCTGCAGGTTTGTGAATTGCAGTGCCCCTGAGCTCCATTTTTCAACTCGCTCTCTTGGGAGCTGGCCGCAAAAGCGCAGGATTGCTTTAGGCCCTATTCTGCTTCCGGGCGGCAGATTGAGCCTGTGCTTAATTCTTCTTCCTGATGGGAAAATAGAGTGACCTGTGCCTGTCCCAACACCTAGAGCTAGTCTCTCATTGGTTCCCCGTCTTCCCGTTCACCCTCAGTTCAAATTGCCACCTGTATGGAACAGGAGGTTAAAGGTGCTGATTCTCCAAGGAGGGAGATTGCTAGTAAAGCGGCTGGAATGGCGAACCCGAGCACAAGGAGACGAGAAATGAGGTGCGTTTTAGAAACCTTTCCCGATCACTCGGTGGACCATCTTCTGGGTTTCTCATGCATGTTTTCGATGTAGGAAGATGCCCTTGAACCTGGAGATTTGGGACCCATGGGATGGGTACCACGCAGTATTACTTTAAAGCGTCTGCGTTTGCTCACCGAACCTCACCAAACCCCTCAGCCCCAAGAGTGTCCACCCTTATGTCTCAATCAGCTGCGGGTCTAGATATGGTCAATCCAGGTGGCATCACAGCGCCTGAACGAATTTTGTAAGAATTTCTCTCCCTTTCACTGTCTTTGTTTCACGGGTTTTTAAAATTAATTGAGTTTTATAATGGGGTTTAGCTGCTTTTCACTGCTGTGTTTATGCAGCTTTACACCCACTTGACTCACTTACAGAGAGATATCAATACATAGGTTTTAAGATTCTTACTAGTCAGGTATACTCTTGGGCGGTGAATAGGGGGTGTTGAGTCCAGTTCCCTGAGCAAGGAGTAGGTCTTGTCTATTACGTATTGGGTTTATGGAACGGTATCTGAGCTAATTTGAAACCCTTGTTTTATGCATCACCCCACCTCACCTTTCCCGTTAGGCAGCCATAGTGTGTTTTCTAATCGTGTGACTCTGTTCTGTTTTGTAATTCAGTTCAAGGGCAGCGGTTTTTACATTCCCTCTATAGGTGATATCTTATGATAAGTGTCTTTTTCTGTGTGACTTATTACACTTAGAATCGTCGTACCTAAATCCACTCATCATGCTGCTACTAGCCTTATGACATTGATGTCATGGCTGAGTGATATTCCATTGTACATAAGGACCACAACTTCTTTATCCATTTTTCTCTTTCCTGGGATATTTAAGGTGTAACGAAGTGGAGGTTCTTGTGAACAGAGCAGCCCTAAACTTTGGGGTGCTTGTGTCTTGCTGATTTTTAGTTTTCCCAATTTATACGCCCATGAGTGGAAGTGCCCTATGCTCTCTAAGCTGAGATTTGTAAATGTTTCAGGACACACCGTACACTTCTCCAGAGTGGCTGTTGGCAATTTACATCCCGCCCATCAGCGTAGCAAGGCTCCCGTTTCTCCGTGGCTTGTCCTGCATTTCTGGTTTTGACACTTTATTCAGCATGGCCCTTTTGACCGATGGGAAGCGAGACTTCTTTGTAGCGCTGATTTGCCTTTCCAGGTTGCTTGGTTGGCCAAAAAGGGCGTATGCGTTTTTTCCTGAATATATTCAGGAAAAAACGCATACGCCCTTTTTGGCCAAGGGCATCATTGTCGAGGTTTTGCCGCTTTTCCTGTGCTTTAAAGGCGATTCGAATCTGCCTCCTGAAATCTGTTTCCTGCAATTCTGCCTTGCTTTCAAATCCTCTTTGTTGCCTTCCCTCAATATATTTGTAGACGAGAGTTATCATTTATAAGTCTGCAGGTTTGTAAATTGCAGTGCCCCTGAGCTCCATTTTTCAACTCGCTCTCTTGGGAGCTGGCCGCAAAAGCGCAGGATTGCTTTAGGCCCTATTCTGCTTCCGGGCGGCAGACTGAGCCTGTGGTTAATTCTTCTTCCTGATGGGAAAATAGAGTGACCTGTGCCTGTCCCAACACCTAGAGCTAGTCTCTCATTGGTTCCCCGTCTTCCCGTTCACCCTCAGTTCAAATTGCCACCTGTATGGAACAGGAGGTTAAAGGTGCTGATTCTCCAAGGAGGGAGATTGCTAGTAAAGCGGCTGGAATGGCGAACCCGAGCACAAGGAGACGAGAAATGAGGTGCGTTTTAGAAACCTTTCCCGATCACTCGGTGGACCGTCTTCTGGGGTTCTCATGCATGTTTTCGATGTAGGAAGATGCCCTTGAACCTGGAGATTTGGGACCCATGGGATGGGTACCACGCAGTATTACTTTAAAGCGTCTGCGTTTGCTCACCGAACCTCACCAAACCCCTCAGCCCCAAGAGTGTCCACCCTTATGTCTCAATCAGCTGCGGGTCTAGATATGGTCAATCCAGGTGGCATCACAGCGCCTGAACGAATTTTGTAAGAATTTCTCTCCCTTTCACTGTCTTTGTTTCACGGGTTTTTAAAATTAATTGAGTTTTATAATGGGGTTTAGCTGCTTTTCACTGCTGTGTTTATGCAGCTTTACACCCACTTGACTCACTTACAGAGAGATATCAATACATAGGTTTTAAGATTCTTACTAGTCAGATATACTCTTGGGCGGTGAATAGGGGGTGTTGAGTCCAGTTCCCTGAGCAAGGAGTAGGTCTTGTCTATTATGTATTGGGTTTATGGAACGGTATCTGAGCTAATTTGAAACCCTTGTTTTATGCATCACCCCACCTCACCTTTCCCGTTAGGCAGCCATAGTGTGTTTTCTAACCCTGTGACTCTGTTCTGTTTTGTAATTCAGTTCAAGGGCAGCGGTTTTTACATTCCCTCTATAGGTGATATCTTATGATAAGTGTCTTTTTCTGTGTGACTTATTTCACTTAGAATCGTCGTACCTAAATCCACTCATCATGCTGCTACTAGCCTTATGACGTTGATTTCATGGCTGAGTGATATTCCATTGTACATAAGGACCACAACTTCTTTATCCATTTTTCTCTTTCCTGGGATATTTAAGGTGTAACGAAGTGGAGGTTCTTGTCAACAGAGCAGCCCTAAACTTTGGGGTGCTTGTGTCTTGCTGATTTTTAGTTTTCCCAATTTATACGCCCATGAGTGGAAGTGCCCTATGCTCTCTAAGCTGAGATTTGTAAATGTTTCAGGACACACCGTACACTTCTCCAGAGTGGCTGTTGGCAATTTACATCCCGCCCATCAGCGTAGCAAGGCTCCCGTTTCTCCGTGGCCTGTCCTGCATTTCTGGTTTTGACACTTTATTCAGCATGGCCCTTTTGACCGATGGGAAGCGAGACTTCTTTGTAGCGCTGATTTGCCTTTCCAGGTTGCTTGGTTGGCCAAAAAGGGCGTATGCGTTTTTTCCTGAATATATTCAGGAAAAAACGCATACGCCCTTTTTGGCCAAGGGCATCATTGTCGAGGTTTTGCCACTTTTCCTGTGCTTTAAAGTCGATTCGAATCTGCCTCCTGAAATCTGTTTCCTGCAATTCTGACTTGCTTTCAAATCCTCTTTGTTGCCTTCCCTCAATATATTTGTAGACGAGAGTTATCATTTATAAGTCTGCAGGTTTGTGAATTGCAGTGCCCCTGAGCTCCATTTTTCAACTCGCTCTCTTGGGAGCTGGCCGCAAAAGCGCAGGATTGCTTTAGGCCCTATTCTGCTTCCGGGCGGCAGACTGAGCCTGTGCTTAATTCTTCTTCCTGATGGGAAAATAGAGTGACCTGTGCCTGTCCCAACACCTAGAGCTAGTCTCTCATTGGTTCCCCCTCTTCCCGTTCATCCTCAGGACAAATTGCCACCTGTATGGAACAGGAGGTTAAAGGTGCTGATTCTCCAAGGAGGGAGATTGCTAGTAAAGCGGCTGGAATGGCGAACCCGAGCACAAGGAGATGAGAAATGAGGTGCGTTTTAGAAACCTTTCCCGATCACTCGGTGGACCATCTTCTGGGTTTCTCATGCATGTTTTCGATGTAGGAAGATGCCCTTGAACCTGGAGATTTGGGACCCATGGGATGGGTACCACACAGTATTACTTTAAAGCGTCTGCTTTTGCTCACCCAACCTCACCAAACCTCTCAGCCCCAAGAGTGTCCACCCTTATGTCTCAATCGGCTGCGGGTCTAGATATGGTCAATCGAGGTGGCATCACAGCCCCTGAACGAATTTTGTGAGAATTTCTCTCTCTTTCACTGTCTTTGTTTCACGGGTTTTTAAAATTAATTGAGTTTTATAATGGGGTTTAGCTGCTTTTCACTGCTGTGTTTATGCAGCTTTACACCCACTTGACTCACTTACAGAGAGATATCAATACATAGGTTTTAAGATTCTTACTAGTCAGATATATTCTTGGGCGGTGAATAGGGGGTGTTGAGTCCAGTTCCTTGAGCAAGGAGTAGGTCTTGTCTATTACGTATTGGGTTTATGGAACGGTATCTGAGCTAATTTGAAACCCTTGTTTTATGCATCACCCCACCTCACCTTTGCCGTTAGGCAGCCATAGTGTGTTTTCTAACCGTGTGACTCTGTACTGTTTTGTAATTCATTTCAAGGGTAGCGGTTTTTACATTCCCTCTATAAGTGATATCTTACGATAAGTGTCTTTTTCTGTGTGACTTATTTCACTTAGAATCGTCGTACCTAAATCCACTCATCATGCTGCTACTAGCCTTATGATGTTGATTTCATGGCTGAGTGATATTCCATTGTACATAAGGACCACAACTTCTTTATCAATTTTTCCCTTTCCTGGGATATTTAAGGTGTAACGAAGTGGAGGTTCTTGTCAACAGAGCAGGCCTAAACTTTGGGGTGCTTGTGTCCTGCTGATTTTTAGTTTTCCCAATTTATACGCCCATGAGTGGAAGTGCCCTATGCTCTCTAAGCTGAGTTTTGTAAATGTTTCAGGACACACCGTACACTTCTCCAGAGTGGCTGTTGGCAATTTACATCCCGCCCATCAGCGTAGCAAGGCTCCCGTTTCTCCGTGGCCTGTCCTGCATTTCTGGTTTTGACACTTTATTCAGCATGGCCCTTTTGACCGATGGGAAGCGAGACTTCTTTGTAGCGCTGATTTGCCTTTCCAGGTTGCTTGGTTGGCCAAAAAGGGCGTATGCGTTTTTTCCTGAATATATTCAGGAAAAAACGCATACGCCCTTTTTGGCCAAGGGCATCATTGTCGAGGTTTTGCCGCTTTTCCTGTGCTTTAAAGGCGATTCGAATCTGCCTCCTGAAATCTGTTTCCTGCAATTCTGCCTTGCTTTCAAATCCTCTTTGTTGCCTTGCCTCAATATATTTGTAGACGAGAGTTATCATTTATAAGTCTGCAGGTTTGTGAATTGCAGTGCCCCTGAGCTCCATTTTTCAACTCGCTCTCTTGGGAGCTGGCCGCAAAAGCGCAGGATTGCTTTAGGCCCTATTCTGCTTCCGGGCGGCAGACTGAGCCTGTGCTTAATTCTTCTTCCTGATGGGAAAATAGAGTGACCTGTGCCTGTCCCAACACCTAGAGCTAGTCTCTCATTGGTTCCCCGTCTTCCCGTTCACCCTCAGTTCAAATTGCCACCTGTATGGAACAGGAGGTTAAAGGTGCTGATTCTCCAAGGAGGGAGATTGCTAGTAAAGCGGCTGGAATGGCGAACCCGAGCACAAGGAGACGAGAAATGAGGTGCGTTTTAGAAACCTTTCCCGATCACTCGGTGGACCATTTTCTGCGTTTCTCATGCATGTTTTCGATGTAGGAAGATGCCCTTGAACCTGGAGATTTGGGACCCATGGGATGGGTACCACGCAGTATTACTTTAAAGCGTCTGCATTTGCTCACCGAACCTCACCAAACCCCTCAGCCCCAAGAGTGTCCACCCTTATGTCTCAATCGGCTGCGGGTCTAGATATGGTCAATCCAGGTGGCATCACAGCGCCTGAACGAATTTTGTAAGAATTTCTCTCCCTTTCACTGTCTTTGTTTCACGGGTTTTTAAAATTAATTGAGTTTTATAATGGGGTTTAGCTGCTTTTCACTGCTGTGTTTATGCAGCTTTACACCCACTTGACTCACTTACAGAGAGATATCAATACATAGGTATTAAGATTCTTACTAGTCAGATATAATCTTGGGCGGTGAATAGGGGGTGTTGAGTCCAGTTCCCTGAGCAAGGAGTAGGTCTTGTCTATTACGTATTGGGTTTATGGAACGGTATCTGAGCTAATTTGAAACCCTTGTTTTATGCATCACCCCACCTCACATTTCCCGTTAGGCAGCCATAGTGTGTTTTCTAACCGTGTGACTCTGTTCTGTTTTGTAATTCAGTTCAAGGGCAGCGGTTTTTACATTCCCTCTATAGGTGATATCTTACGGTAAGTGTGTTTTTCTGTGTGACTTATTTGACTTAGAATGGTCGTACCTAAATCCACTCATCATGCTGCTACTAGCCTTATGACGTTGATTTCATGGCTGAGTGATATTCCATTGTACATAAGGACCACAACTTCTTTATCCATTTTTCTCTTTCCTGGGATATTTAAGGTGTAACGAAGTGGAGGTTCTTGTCAACAGAGCAGCCCTAAACTTTGGGGTGCTTGTGTCTTGCTGATTTTTAGTTTTCCCAATTTATACGCCCATGAGTGGAAGTGCCCTATGCTCTCTAAGCTGAGTTTTGTAAATGTTTCAGGACACACCGTACACTTCTCCAGTGTGGATGTTGGCAATTTACATCCCGCCCATCAGCGTAGCAAGGCTCCCGTTTCTCCGTGGCCTGTCCTGCATTTCTGGTTTTGACACTTTATTCAGCATGGCCCTTTTGACCGATGGGAAGCGAGACTTCTTTGTAGCGCTGATTTGCCTTTCCAGGTTGCTTGGTTGGCCAAAAAGGGCGTATGCGTTTTTTCCTGAATATATTCAGGAAAAAACGCATACGCCCTTTTTGGCCAAGGGCATCATTGTCGAGGTTTTGCCGCTTTTCCTGTGCTTTAAAGTCGATTCGAATCTGCCTCCTGAAATCTGTTTCCTGCAATTCTGCCTTGCTTTCAAATCCTCTTTGTTGCCTTCCCTCAATATATTTGTAGACGAGAGTTATCATTTATAAGTCTGCAGGTTTGTGAATTGCAGTGCCCCTGAGCTCCATTTTTCAACTCGCTCTCTTGGGAGCTGGCCGCAAAAGCGCAGGATTGCTTTAGGCCCTATTCTGCTTCCGGGCGGCAGACTGAGCCTGTGCTTAATTCTTCTTCCTGATGGGAAAATAGAGTGACCTGTGCCTGTCCCAACACCTAGAGCTAGTCTCTCATTGGTTCCCCCTCTTCCCGTTCATCCTCAGGACAAATTGCCACCTGTATGGAACAGGAGGTTAAAGGTGCTGATTCTCCAAGGAGGGAGATTGCTAGTAAAGCGGCTGGAATGGCGAACCCGAGCACAAGGAGATGAGAAATGAGGTGCGTTTTAGAAACCTTTCCCGATCACTCGGTGGACCATCTTCTGGGTTTCTCATGCATGTTTTCGATGTAGGAAGATGCCCTTGAACCTGGAGATTTGGGACCCATGGGATGGGTACCACGCAGTATTACTTTAAAGCGTCTGCGTTTGCTCACCGAACCTCACCAAACCCCTCAGCCCCAAGAGTGTCCACCCTTATGTCTCAATCAGCTGCGGGTCTAGATATGGTCAATCCAGGTGGCATCACAGCGCCTGAACGAATTTTGTAAGAATTTCTCTCCCTTTCACTGTCTTTGTTTCACGGGTTTTTAAAATTAATTGAGTTTTATAATGGGGTTTAGCTGCTTTTCACTGCTGTGTTTATGCAGCTTTACACCCACTTGACTCACTTACAGAGAGATATCAATACATAGGTTTTAAGATTCTTACTAGTCAGATATACTCTTGGGCGGTGAATAGGGGGTGTTGAGTCCAGTTCCCTGAGCAAGGAGTAGGTCTTGTCTATTACATATTGGGTTTATGGAACGGTATCTGAGCTAATTTGAAACCCTTGTTTTATGCATCACCCCACCTCACCTTTCCCGTTAGGCAGCCATAGTGTTTTTTCTAATCGTGTGACTCTGTTCTGTTTTGTAATTCAGTTCAAGGGCAGCGGTTTTTACATTCCCTCTATAGGTGATATCTTATGATAAGTGTCTTTTTCTGTGTGACTTATTACACTTAGAATCGTCGTACCTAAATCCACTCATCATGCTGCTACTAGCCTTATGACATTGATTTCATGGCTGAGTGATATTCCATTGTACATAAGGACCACAACTTCTTTATCCATTTTTCTCTTTCCTGGGATATTTAAGGTGTAACGAATTGGAGGTTCTTGTCAATAGAGCAGCCCTAAACTTTGGGGTGCTTGTGTCTTGCTGATTTTTAGTTTTCCCAATTTATACGCCCATGAGTGGAAGTGCCCTATGCTCTCTAAGCTGAGATTTGTAAATGTTTCAGGACACACCGTACACTTCTCCAGAGTGGCTGTTGGCAATTTACATCCCGCCCATCAGCGTAGCAAGGCTCCCGTTTCTCCGTGGCCTGTCCTGCATTTCTGGTTTTGACACTTTATTCAGCATGGCCCTTTTGACCGATGGGAAGCGAGACTTCTTTGTAGCGCTGATTTGCCTTTCCAGGTTGCTTGGTTGGCCAAAAAGGGCGTATGCGTTTTTTCCTGAATATATTCAGGAAAAAACGCATACGCCCTTTTTGGCCAAGGGCATCATTGTCGAGGTTTTGCCGCTTTTCCTGTGCTTTAAAGGCGATTCGAATCTGCCTCCTGAAATCTGTTTCCTGCAATTCTGCCTTGCTTTCAAATCCTCTTTGTTGCCTTCCCTCAATATATTTGTAGACGAGAGTTATCATTTATAAGTCTGCAGGTTTGTGAAT
Source organism: Eschrichtius robustus (assembly GCF_028021215.1). Taxonomy (NCBI): domain Eukaryota; kingdom Metazoa; phylum Chordata; class Mammalia; order Artiodactyla; family Eschrichtiidae; genus Eschrichtius; species Eschrichtius robustus. Next base: position 50,152,293 of record NC_090830.1, read on the forward strand.
TGCAGTGCCCCTGAGCTCCATTTTTCAACTCGCTCTCTTGGGAGCTGGCCGCAAAAGCGCAGGATTGCTTTAGGCCCTATTCTGCTTCCGGGCGGCAGACTGAGCCTGTGGTTAATTCTTCTTCCTGATGGGAAAATAGAGTGACCTGTGCCTGTCCCAACACCTAGAGCTAGTCTCTCATTGGTTCCCCGTCTTCCCGTTCACCCTCAGTTCAAATTGCCACCTGTATGGAACAGGAGGTTAAAGGTGCTGATTCTCCAAGGAGGGAGATTGCTAGTAAAGCGGCTGGAATGGCGAACCCGAGCACAAGGAGACGAGAAATGAGGTGCGTTTTAGAAACCGTTCCCGATCACTCGGTGGACCGTCTTCTGGGTTTCTCATGCATGTTTTCGATGTAGGAAGATGCCCTTGAACCTGGAGATTTGGGACCCATGGGATGGGTACCACGCAGTATTACTTTAAAGCGTCTGCGTTTGCTCACCGAACCTCACCAAACCCCTCAGCCCCAAGAGTGTCCACCCTTATGTCTCAATCAGCTGCGGGTCTAGATATGGTCAATCCAGGTGGCATCACAGCGCCTGAACGAATTTTGTAAGAATTTCTCTCCCTTTCACTGTCTTTGTTTCACGGGGTTTTAAAATTAATTGAGTTTTATAATGGGGTTTAGCTGCTTTTCACTGCTGTGTTTATGCAGCTTTACACCCACTTGACTCACTTACAGAGAGATATCAATACATAGGTTTTAAGATTCTTACTAGTCAGATATACTCTTGGGCGGTGAATAGGGGGTGTTGAGTCCAGTTCCCTGAGCAAGGAGTAGGTCTTGTCTATTACGTATTGGGTTTATGGAACGGTATCTGAGCTAATTTGAAACCCTTGTTTTATGCATCACCCCACCTCACCTTTCCCGTTAGGCAGCCATAGTGTGTTTTCTAACCGTGTGACTCTGTTCTGTTTTGTAATTCAGTTCAAGGGCAGCGGTTTTTACATTCCCTCTATCGGTGATATCTTATGATAAGTGTCTTTTTCTGTGTGACTTATTTGACTTAGAATCGTCGTACCTAAATCCACTCATCATGCTGCTACTAGCCTTATGACGTTGATTTCATGGCTGAGTGATATTCCATTGTACATAAGGACCACAACTTCTTTATCCATTTTTCTCTTTCCTGGGATATTTAAGGTGTAACGAAGTGGAGGTTCTTGTCAACAGAGCAGCCCTAAACTTTGGGGTGCTTGTGTCTTGCTGATTTTTAGTTTTCCCAATTTATACGCCCATGAGTGGAAGTGCCCTATGCTCTCTAAGCTGAGATTTGTAAATGTTTCAGGACACACCGTACACTTCTCCAGAGTGGCTGTTGGCAATTTACATCCCGCCCATCAGCGTAGCAAGGCTCCCGTTTCTCCGTGGCCTGTCCTGCATTTCTGGTTTTGACACTTTATTCAGCATGGCCCTTTTGACCGATGGGAAGCGAGACTTCTTTGTAGCGCTGATTTGCCTTTCCAGGTTGCTTGGTTGGCCAAAAAGGGCGTATGCGTTTTTTCCTGAATATATTCAGGAAAAAACGCATACGCCCTTTTTGGCCAAGGGCATCATTGTCGAGGTTTTGCCGCTTTTCCTGTGCTTTAAAGGCGATTCGAATCTGCCTCCTGAAATCTGTTTCCTGCAATTCTGCCTTGCTTTCAAATCCTCTTTGTTGCCTTGCCTCAATATATTTGTAGACGAGAGTTATCATTTATAAGTCTGCAGGTTTGTGAATTGCAGTGCCCCTGAGCTCCATTTTTCAACTCGCTCTCTTGGGAGCTGGCCGCAAAAGCGCAGGATTGCTTTAGGCCCTATTCTGCTTCCGGGCGGCAGACTGAGCCTGTGGTTAATTCTTCTTCCTGATGGGAAAATAGAGTGACCTGTGCCTGTCCCAACACCTAGAGCTAGTCTCTCATTGGTTCCCCGTCTTCCCGTTTACCCTCAGTTCAAATTGCCACCTGTATGGAACAGGAGGTTAAAGGTGCTGATTCTCCAAGGAGGGAGATTGCTAGTAAAGCGGCTGGAATGGCGAACCCGAGCACAAGGAGACGAGAAATGAGGTGCGTTTTAGAAACCTTTCCCGATCACTCGGTGGACCGTCTTCTGGGTTTCTCATGCATGTTTTCGATGTAGGAAGATGCCCTTGAACCTGGAGATTTGGGACCCATGGGATGGGTACCACGCAGTATTACTTTAAAGCGTCTGCGTTTGCTCACCTAACCTCACCAAACCCCTCAGCCCCAAGAGTGTCCACCCTTATGTCTCAATCAGCTGCGGGTCTAGATATGGTCAATCCAGGTGGCATCACAGCGCCTGAACGAATTTTGTAAGAATTTCTCTCCCTTTCACTGTCTTTGTTTCACGGGGTTTTAAAATTAATTGAGTTTTATAATGGGGTTTAGCTGCTTTTCACTGCTGTGTTTATGCAGCTTTACACCCACTTGACTCACTTACAGAGAGATATCAATACATAGGTTTTAAGATTCTTACTAGTCAGATATACTCTTGGGCGGTGAATAGGGGGTGTTGAGTCCAGTTCCCTGAGCAAGGAGTAGGTCTTGTCTATTACGTATTGGGTTTATGGAACGGTATCTGAGCTAATTTGAAACCCTTGTTTTATGCATCACCCCACCTCACCTTTGCCGTTAGGCAGCCATAGTGTGTTTTCTAACCGTGTGACTCTGTTCTGTTTTGTAATTCAGTTCAAGGGCAGCGGTTTTTACATTCCCTCTATCGGTGATATCTTATGATAAGTGTCTTTTTCTGTGTGACTTATTTCACTTAGAATCGTCGTACCTAAATCCACTCATCATGCTGCTACTAGCCTTATGACGTTGATTTCATGGCTGAGTGATATTCCATTGTACATAAGGACCACAACTTCTTTATCAATTTTTCTCTTTCCTGGGATATTTAAGGTGTAACGAAGTGGAGGTTCTTGTCAACAGAGCAGCCCTAAACTTTGGGGTGCTTGTGTCTTGCTGAATTTTAGTTTTCCCAATTTATACGCCCATGAGTGGAAGTGCCCTATGCTCTCTAAGCTGAGTTTTGTAAATGTTTCAGGACACACCGTACACTTCTCCAGAGTGGCTGTTGGCAATTTACATCCCGCCCATCAGCGTAGCAAGGCTCCCGTTTCTCCGTGGCCTGTCCTGCATTTCTGGTTTTGACACTTTATTCAGCATGGCCCTTTTGACCGATGGGAAGCGAGACTTCTTTGTAGCGCTGATTTGCCTTTCCAGGTTGCTTGGTTGGCCAAAAAGGGCGTATGCGTTTTTTCCTGAATATATTCAGGAAAAAACGCATACGCCCTTTTTGGCCAAGGGCATCATTGTCGAAGTTTTGCCGCTTTTCCTGTGCTTTAAAGGCGATTCGAATCTGCCTCCTGAAATCTGTTTCCTGCAATTCTGCCTTGCTTTCAAATCCTCTTTGTTGCCTTCCCTCAATATATTTGTAGACGAGAGTTATCATTTATAAGTCTGCAGGTTTGTGAATTGCAGTGCCCCTGAGCTCCATTTTTCAACTCGCTCTCTTGGGAGCTGGCCGCAAAAGCGCAGGATTGCTTTAGGCCCTATTCTGCTTCCGGGCGGCAGACTGAGCCTGTGGTTAATTCTTCTTCCTGATGGGAAAATAGAGTGACCTGTGCCTGTCCCAACACCTAGAGCTAGTCTCTCATTGGTTCCCCGTCTTCCCGTTCACCCTCAGTTCAAATTGCCACCTGTATGGAACAGGAGGTTAAAGGTGCTGATTCTCCAAGGAGGGAGATTGCTAGTAAAGCGGCTGGAATGGCGAACCCGAGCACAAGGAGACGAGAAATGAGGTGCGTTTTAGAAACCTTTCCCGATCACTCGGTGGACCATCTTCTGGGTTTCTCATGCATGTTTTCGATGTAGGAAGATGCCCTTGAACCTGGAGATTTGGGACCCATGGGATGGGTACCACGCAGTATTACTTTAAAGCGTCTGCGTTTGCTCACCGAACCTCACCAAACCCCTCAGCCCCAAGAGTGTCCACCCTTATGTCTCAATCAGCTGCGGGTCTAGATATGGTCAATCCAGGTGGCATCACAGCGCCTGAACGAATTTTGTAAGAATTTCTCTCCCTTTCACTGTCTTTGTTTCACGGGTTTTTAAAATTAATTGAGTTTTATAATGGGGTTTAGCTGCTTTTCACTGCTGTGTTTATGCAGCTTTACACCCACTTGACTCACTTACAGAGAGATATCAATACATAGGTTTTAAGATTCTTACTAGTCAGATATACTCTTGGGCGGTGAATAGGGGGTGTTGAGTCCAGTTCCCTGAGCAAGGAGTAGGTCTTGTCTATTATGTATTGGGTTTATGGAACGGTATCTGAGCTAATTTGAAACCCTTGTTTTATGCATCACCCCACCACACCTTTCCCGTTAGGCAGCCATAGTGTGTTTTCTAACCCTGTGACTCTGTTCTGTTTTGTAATTCAGTTCAAGGGCAGCGGTTTTTACATTCCCTCTATAGGTGATATCTTATGATAAGTGTCTTTTTCTGTGTGACTTATTTCACTTAGAATCGTCGTACCTAAATCCACTCATCATGCTGCTACTAGCCTTATGACGTTGATTTCATGGCTGATTGATATTCCATTGTACATAAGGACCACAACTTCTTTATCCATTTTTCTCTTTCCTGGGATATTTAAGGTGTAACGAAGTGGAGGTTCTTGTCAACAGAGCAGCCCTAAACTTTGGGGTGCTTGTGTCTTGCTGATTTTTAGTTTTCCCAATTTATACGCCCATGAGTGGAAGTGCCCTATGCTCTCTAAGCTGAGTTTTGTAAATGTTTCAGGACACACCGTACACTTCTCCAGAGTGGATGTTGGCAATTTACATCCCGCCCATCAGCGTAGCAAGGCTCCCGTTTCTCCGTGGCCTGTCCTGCATTTCTGGTTTTGACACTTTATTCAGCATGGCCCTTTTGACCGATGGGAAGCGAGACTTCTTTGTAGTGCTGATTTGCCTTTCCAGGTTGCTTGGTTGGCCAAAAAGGGCGTTTGCGTTTTTTCCTGAATATATTCAGGAAAAAACGCATACGCCCTTTTTGGCCAAGGGCATCATTGTCGAGGTTTTGCCGCTTTTCCTGTGCTTTAAAGTCGATTCGAATCTGCCTCCTGAAATCTGTTTCCTGCAATTCTGCCTTGCTTTCAAATCCTCTTTGTTGCCTTCCCTCAATATATTTGTAGACGAGAGTTATCATTTATAAGTCTGCATGTTTGTGAATTACAGTGCCCCTGAGCTCCATTTTTCAACTCGCTCTCTTGGGAGCTGGCCGCAAAAGCGCAGGATTGCTTTAGGCCCTATTCTGCTTCCGGGCGGCAGACTGAGCCTGTGCTTAATTCTTCTTCCTGATGGGAAAATAGAGTGACCTGTGCCTGTCCCAACACCTAGAGCTAGTCTCTCATTGGTTCCCCCTCTTCCCGTTCATCCTCAGGACAAATTGCCACCTGTATGGAACAGGAGGTTAAAGGTGCTGATTCTCCAAGGAGGGAGATTGCTAGTAAAGCGGCTGGAATGGCGAACCCGAGCACAAGGAGATGAGAAATGAGGTGCGTTTTAGAAACCTTTCCCGATCACTCGGTGGACCATCTTCTGGGTTTCTCATGCATGTTTTCGATGTAGGAAGATGCCCTTGAACCTGGAGATTTGGGACCCATGGGATGGGTACCACACAGTATTACTTTAAAGCGTCTGCGTTTGCTCACCCAACCTCACCAAACCTCTCAGCCCCAAGAGTGTCCACCCTTATGTCTCAATCGGCATCGGGTCTAGATATGGTCAATCGAGGTGGCATCACAGCCCCTGAACGAATTTTGTGAGAATTTCTCTCTCTTTCACTGTCTTTGTTTCACGGGTTTTTAAAATTAATTGAGTTTTATAATGGGGTTTAGCTGCTTTTCACTGCTGTGTTTATGCAGCTTTACACCCACTTGACTCACTTACAGAGAGATATCAATACATAGGTTTTAAGATTCTTACTAGTCAGATATATTCTTGGGCGGTGAATAGGGGGTGTTGAGTCCAGTTCCTTGAGCAAGGAGTAGGTGTTGTCTATTACGTATTGGGTTTATGGAACGGTATCTGAGCTAATTTGAAACCCTTGTTTTATGCATCACCCCACCTCACCTTTGCCGTTAGGCAGCCAAGGTGTGTTTTCTAACCGTGTGACTCTGTACTGTTTTGTAATTCATTTCAAGGGCAGCGGTTTTTACATTCCCTCTATAGGTGATATCTTACGATAAGTGTCTTTTTCTGTGTGACTTATTTGACTTAGAATGGTCGTACCTAAATCCACTCATCATGCTGCTACTAGCCTTATGATGTTGATTTCATGGCTGAGTGATATTCCATTGTACATAAGGACCACAACTTCTTTATCAATTTTTCCCTTTCCTGGGATATTTAAGGTGTAACGAAGTGGAGGTTCTTGTCAACAGAGCAGCCCTAAACTTTGGGGTGCTTGTGTCCTGCTGATTTTTAGTTTTCCCAATTTATACGCCCATGAGTGGAAGTGCCCTATGCTCTCTAAGCTGAGTTTTGTAAATGTTTCAGGACACACCGTACACTTCTCCAGAGTGGCTGTTGGCAATTTACATCCCGCCCATCAGCGTAGCAAGGCTCCCGTTTCTCCGTGGCCTGTCCTGCATTTCTGGTTTTGACACTTTATTCAGCATGGCCCTTTTGACCGATGGGAAGCGAGACTTCTTTGTAGCGCTGATTTGCCTTTCCAGGTTGCTTGGTTGGCCAAAAAGGGCGTATGCGTTTTTTCCTGAATATATTCAGGAAAAAACGCATACGCCCTTTTTGGCCAAGGGCATCATTGTCGAGGTTTTGCCGCTTTTCCTGTGCTTTAAAGGCGATTCGAATCTGCCTCCTGAAATCTGTTTCCTGCAATTCTGCCTTGCTTTCAAATCCTCTTTGTTGCCTTGCCTCAATATATTTGTAGACGAGAGTTATCATTTATAAGTCTGCAGGTTTGTGAATTGCAGTGCCCCTGAGCTCCATTTTTCAACTCGCTCTCTTGGGAGCTGGCCGCAAAAGCGCAGGATTGCTTTAGGCCCTATTCTGCTTCCGGGCGGCAGACTGAGCCTGTGGTTAATTCTTCTTCCTGATGGGAAAATAGAGTGACCTGTGCCTGTCCCAACACCTAGAGCTAGTCTCTCATTGGTTCCCCGTCTTCCCGTTCACCCTCAGTTCAAATTGCCACCTGTATGGAACAGGAGGTTAAAGGTGCTGATTCTCCAAGGAGGGAGATTGCTAGTAAAGCGGCTGGAATGGCGAACCCGAGCACAAGGAGACGAGAAATGAGGTGCGTTTTAGAAACCGTTCCCGATCACTCGGTGGACCGTCTTCTGGGTTTCTCATGCATGTTTTCGATGTAGGAAGATGCCCTTGAACCTGGAGATTTGGGACCCATGGGATGGGTACCACGCAGTATTACTTTAAAGCGTCTGCGTTTGCTCACCGAACCTCACCAAACCCCTCAGCCCCAAGAGTGTCCACCCTTATGTCTCAATCAGCTGCGGGTCTAGATATGGTCAATCCAGGTGGCATCACAGCGCCTGAACGAATTTTGTAAGAATTTCTCTCCCTTTCACTGTCTTTGTTTCACGGGTTTTTAAAATTAATTGAGTTTTATAATGGGGTTTAGCTGCTTTTCACTGCTGTGTTTATGCAGCTTTACACCCACTTGACTCACTTACAGAGAGATATCAATACATAGGTTTTAAGATTCTTATTAGTCAGATATACTCTTGGGCGGTGAATAGGGGGTGTTGAGTCCAGTTCCCTGAGCAAGGAGTAGGTCTTGTCTATTACGTATTGGGTTTATGGAACGGTATCTGAGCTAATTTGAAACCCTTGTTTTATGCATCACCCCACCTCACCTTTCCCGTTAGGCAGCCATAGTGTGTTTTCTAACCGTGTGACTCTGTTCTGTTTTGTAATTCAGTTCAAGGGCAGCGGTTTTTACATTCCCTCTATCGGTGATATCTTATGATAAGTGTCTTTTTCTGTGTGACTTATTTGACTTAGAATCTTCGTACCTAAATCCACTCATCATGCTGCTACTAGCCTTATGACGTTGATTTCATGGCTGAGTGATATTCCATTGTACATAAGGACCACAACTTCTTTATCCATTTTTCTCTTTCCTGGGATATTTAAGGTGTAACGAAGTGGAGGTTCTTGTCAACAGAGCAGCCCTAAACTTTGGGGTGCTTGTATCTTGCTGAATTTTAGTTTTCCCAATTTATACGCCCATGAGTGGAAGTGCCCTATGCTCTCTAAGCTGAGTTTTGTAAATGTTTCAGGACACACCGTACACTTCTCCAGAGTGGCTGTTGGCAATTTACATCCCGCCCATCAGCGTAGCAAGGCTCCCGTTTCTCCGTGGCCTGTCCTGCATTTCTGGTTTTGACACTTTATTCAGCATGGCCCTTTTGACCGATGGGAAGCGAGACTTCTTTGTAGCGCTGATTTGCCTTTCCAGGTTGCTTGGTTGGCCAAAAAGGGCGTATGCGTTTTTTCCTGAATATATTCAGGAAAAAACGCATACGCCCTTTTTGGCCAAGGGCATCATTGTCGAGGTTTTGCCGCTTTTCCTGTGCTTTAAAGGCGATTCGAATCTGCCTCCTGAAATCTGTTTCCTGCAATTCTGCCTTGCTTTCAAATCCTCTTTGTTGCCTTCCCTCAATATATTTGTAGACGAGAGTTATCATTTATAAGTCTGCAGGTTTGTGAATTGCAGTGCCCCTGAGCTCCATTTTTCAACTCGCTCTCTTGGGAGCTGGCCGCAAAAGCGCAGGATTGCTTTAGGCCCTATTCTGCTTCCGGGCGGCAGACTGAGCCTGTGGTTAATTCTTCTTCCTGATGGGAAAATAGAGTGACCTGTGCCTGTCCCAACACCTAGAGCTAGTCTCTCATTGGTTCCCCGTCTTCCCGTTCATCCTCAGTTCAAATTGCCACCTGTATGGAACAGGAGGTTAAAGGTGCTGATTCTCCAAGGAGGGAGATTGCTAGTAAAGCGGCTGGAATGGTGAACCCGAGCACAAGGAGACGAGAAATGAGGTGCGTTTTAGAAACCTTTCCCGATCACTCGGTGGACCATCTTCTGGGTTTCTCATGCATGTTTTCGATGTAGGAAGATGCCCTTGAACCTGGAGATTTGGGACCCATGGGATGGGTACCACGCAGTATTACTTTAAAGCGTCTGCGTTTGCTCACCGAACCTCACCAAACCCCTCAGCCCCAAGAGTGTCCACCCTTATGTCTCAATCAGCTGCGGGTCTAGATATGGTCAATCCAGGTGGCATCACAGCGCCTGAACGAATTTTGTAAGAATTTCTCTCCCTTTCACTGTCTTTGTTTCACGGGTTTTTAAAATTAATTGAGTTTTATAATGGGGTTTAGCTGCTTTTCACTGCTGTGTTTATGCAGCTTTACACCCACTTGACTCACTTACAGAGAGATATCAATACATAGGTTTTAAGATTCTTACTAGTCAGATATACTCTTGGGCGGTGAATAGGGGGTGTTGAGTCCAGTTCCCTGAGCAAGGAGTAGGTCTTGTCTATTACGTATTGGGTTTATGGAACGGTATCTGAGCTAATTTGAAACCCTTGTTTTATGCATCACCCCACCTCACCTTTGCCGTTAGGCAGCCATAGTGTGTTTTCTAACCGTGTGACTCTGTTCTGTTTTGTAATTCAGTTCAAGGGCAGCGGTTTTTACATTCCCTCTATCGGTGATATCTTATGATAAGTGTCTTTTTCTGTGTGACTTATTTGACTTAGAATCGTCGTACCTAAATCCACTCATCATGCTGCTACTAGCCTTATGACGTTGATTTCATGGCTGAGTGATATTCCATTGTACATAAGGACCACAACTTCTTTATCCATTTTTCTCTTTCCTGGGATATTTAAGGTGTAACGAAGTGGAGGTTCTTGTCAACAGAGCAGCCCTAAACTTTGGGGTGCTTGTGTCTTGCTGATTTTTAGTTTTCCCAATTTATACGCCCATGAGTGGAAGTGCCCTATGCTCTCTAAGCTGAGATTTGTAAATGTTTCAGGACACACCGTACACTTCTCCAGAGTGGCTGTTGGCAATTTACATCCCGCCCATCAGCGTAGCAAGGCTCCCGTTTCTCCGTGGCCTGTCCTGCATTTCTGGTTTTGACACTTTATTCAGCATGGCCCTTTTGACCGATGGGAAGCGAGACTTCTTTGTAGCGCTGATTTGCCTTTCCAGGTTGCTTGGTTGGCCAAAAAGGGCGTATGCGTTTTTTCCTGAATATATTCAGGAAAAAACGCATACGCCCTTTTTGGCCAAGGGCATCATTGTCGAGGTTTTGCCGCTTTTCCTGTGCTTTAAAGGCGATTCGAATCTGCCTCCTGAAATCTGTTTCCTGCAATTCTGCCTTGCTTTCAAATCCTCTTTGTTGCCTTGCCTCAATATATTTGTAGACGAGAGTTATCATTTATAAGTCTGCAGGTTTGTGAATTGCAGTGCCCCTGAGCTCCATTTTTCAACTCGCTCTCTTGGGAGCTGGCCGCAAAAGCGCAGGATTGCTTTAGGCCCTATTCTGCTTCCGGGCGGCAGACTGAGCCTGTGGTTAATTCTTCTTCCTGATGGGAAAATAGAGTGACCTGTGCCTGTCCCAACACCTAGAGCTAGTCTCTCATTGGTTCCCCGTCTTCCCGTTCACCCTCAGTTCAAATTGCCACCTGTATGGAACAGGAGGTTAAAGGTGCTGATTCTCCAAGGAGGGAGATTGCTAGTAAAGCGGCTGGAATGGCGAACCCGAGCACAAGGAGACGAGAAATGAGGTGCGTTTTAGAAACCTTTCCCGATCACTCGGTGGACCATCTTCTGGGTTTCTCATGCATGTTTTCGATGTAGGAAGATGCCCTTGAACCTGGAGATTTGGGACCCATGGGATGGGTACCACGCAGTATTACTTTAAAGCGTCTGCGTTTGCTCACCGAACCTCACCAAACCCCTCAGCCCCAAGAGTGTCCACCCTTATGTCTCAATCGGCTGCGGGTCTAGATATGGTCAATCCAGGTGGCATCACAGCGCCTGAACGAATTTTGTAAGAATTTCTCTCCCTTTCACTGTCTTTGTTTCATGGGTTTTTAAAATTAATTGAGTTTTATAATGGGGTTTAGCTGCTTTTCACTGCTGTGTTTATGCAGCTTTACACCCACTTGACTCACTTACAGAGAGATATCAATACATAGGTTTTAAGATTCTTACTAGTCAGATATACTCTTGGGCGGTGAATAGGGGGTGTTGAGTCCAGTTCCCTGAGCAAGGAGTAGGTCTTGTCTATTACGTATTGGGTTTATGGAACGGTATCTGAGCTAATTTGAAACCCTTGTTTTATGCATCACCCCACCTCACCTTTGCCGTTAGGCAGCCATAGTGTGTTTTCTAACCGTGTGACTCTGTTCTGTTTTGTAATTCAGTTCAAGGGCAGCGGTTTTTACATTCCCTCTATAGGTGATATCTTATGATAAGTGTCTTTTTCTGTGTGACTTATTTCACTTAGAATCGTCGTACCTAAATCCACTCATCATGCTGCTACTAGCCTTATGACGTTGATTTCATGGCTGAGTGATATTCCATTGTACATAAGGACCACAACTTCTTTATCCATTTTTCTCTTTCCTGGGATATTTAAGGTGTAACGAAGTGGAGGTTCTTGTCAACAGAGCAGCCCTAAACTTTGGGGTGCTTGTGTCTTGCTGATTTTTAGTTTTCCCAATTTATACGCCCATGAGTGGAAGTGCCCTATGCTCTCTAAGCTGAGATTTGTAAATGTTTCAGGACACACCGTACACTTCTCCAGAGTGGCTGTTGGCAATTTACATCCCGCCCATCAGCGTAGCAAGGCTCCCGTTTCTCCGTGGCCTGTCCTGCATTTCTGGTTTTGACACTTTATTCAGCATGGCCCTTTTGACCGATGGGAAGCGAGACTTCTTTGTAGCGCTGATTTGCCTTTCCAGGTTGCTTGGTTGGCCAAAAAGGGCGTATGCGTTTTTTCCTGAATATATTCAGGAAAAAACGCATACGCCCTTTTTGGCCAAGGGCATCATTGTCGAGGTTTTGCCGCTTTTCCTGTGCTTTAAAGGCGATTCGAATCTGCCTCCTGAAATCTGTTTCCTGCAATTCTGCCTTGCTTTCAAATCCTCTTTGTTGCCTTGCCTCAATATATTTGTAGACGAGAGTTATCATTTATAAGTCTGCAGGTTTGTGAATTGCAGTGCCCCTGAGCTCCATTTTTCAACTCGCTCTCTTGGGAGCTGGCCGCAAAAGCGCAGGATTGCTTTAGGCCCTATTCTGCTTCCGGGCGGCAGACTGAGCCTGTGGTTAATTCTTCTTCCTGATGGGAAAATAGAGTGACCTGTGCCTGTCCCAACACCTAGAGCTAGTCTCTCATTGGTTCCCCGTCTTCCCGTTCACCCTCAGTTCAAATTGCCACCTGTATGGAACAGGAGGTTAAAGGTGCTGATTCTCCAAGGAGGGAGATTGCTAGTAAAGCGGCTGGAATGGCGAACCCGAGCACAAGGAGACGAGAAATGAGGTGCGTTTTAGAAACCTTTCCCGATCACTCGGTGGACCATCTTCTGGGTTTCTCATGCATGTTTTCGATGTAGGAAGATGCCCTTGAACCTGGAGATTTGGGACCCATGGGATGGGTACCACGCAGTATTACTTTAAAGCGTCTGCGTTTGCTCACCGAACCTCACCAAACCCCTCAGCCCCAAGAGTGTCCACCCTTATGTCTCAGTCGGCTGCGGGTCTAGATATGGTCAATCCAGGTGGCATCACAGCGCCTGAACGAATTTTGTAAGAATTTCTCTCCCTTTCACTGTCTTTGTTTCACGGGTTTTTAAAATTAATTGAGTTTTATAATGGGGTTTAGCTGCTTTTCACTGCTGTGTTTATGCAGCTTTACACCCACTTGACTCACTTACAGAGAGATATCAATACATAGGTTTTAAGATTCTTACTAGTCAGATATACTCTTGGGCGGTGAATAGGGGGTGTTGAGTCCAGTTCCCTGAGCAAGGAGTAGGTCTTGTCTATTACGTATTGGGTTTATGGAACGGTATCTGAGCTAATTTGAAACCCTTGTTTTATGCATCACCCCACCTCACCTTTGCCGTTAGGCAGCCATAGTGTGTTTTCTAACCGTGTGACTCTGTACTGTTTTGTAATTCATTTCAAGGGTAGCGGTTTTTACATTCCCTCTATAGGTGATATCTTACGATAAGTGTCTTTTTCTGTGTGACTTATTTCACTTAGAATCGTCGTACCTAAATCCACTCATCATGCTGCTACTAGCCTTATGATGTTGATTTCATGGCTGAGTGATATTCCATTGTACATAAGGACCACAACTTCTTTATCCATTTTTCCCTTTCCTGGGATATTTAAGGTGTAACGAAGTGGAGGTTCTTGTCAACAGAGCAGCCCTAAACTTTGGGGTGCTTGTGTCCTGCTGATTTTTAGTTTTCCCAATTTATACGCCCATGAGTGGAAGTGCCCTATGCTCTCTAAGCTGAGTTTTGTAAATGTTTCAGGACACACCGTACACTTCTCCAGAGTGGCTGTTGGCAATTTACATCCCGCCCATCAGCGTAGCAAGGCTCCCGTTTCTCCGTGGCCTGTCCTGCATTTCTGGTTTTGACACTTTATTCAGCATGGCCCTTTTGACCGATGGGAAGCGAGACTTCTTTGTAGCGCTGATTTGCCTTTCCAGGTTGCTTGGTTGGCCAAAAAGGGCGTATGCGTTTTTTCCTGAATATATTCAGGAAAAAACGCATACGCTCTTTTTGGCCAAGGGCATCATTGTCGAGGTTTTGCCGCTTTTCCTGTGCTTTAAAGGCGATTCGAATCTGCCTCCTGAAATCTGTTTCCTGCAATTCTGCCTTGCTTTCAAATCCTCTTTGTTGCCTTCCCTCAATATATTTGTAGACGAGAGTTATCATTTATAAGTCTGCAGGTTTGTAAATTGCAGTGCCCCTGAGCTCCATTTTTCAACTCGCTCTCTTGGGAGCTGGCCGCAAAAGCGCAGGATTGCTTTAGGCCCTATTCTGCTTCCGGGCGGCAGACTGAGCCTGTGGTTAATTCTTCTTCCTGATGGGAAAATAGAGTGACCTGTGCCTGTCCCAACACCTAGAGCTAGTCTCTCATTGGTTCCCCGTCTTCCCGTTCACCCTCAGTTCAAATTGCCACCTGTATGGAACAGGAGGTTAAAGGTGCTGATTCTCCAAGGAGGGAGATTGCTAGTAAAGCGGCTGGAATGGCGAACCCGAGCACAAGGAGACGAGAAATGAGGTGCGTTTTAGAAACCTTTCCCGATCACTCGGTGGACCGTCTTCTGGGTTTCTCATGCATGTTTTCGATGTAGGCAGATGCCCTTGAACCTGGAGATTTGGGACCCATGGGATGGGTACCACGCAGTATTACTTTAAAGCGTCTGCGTTTGCTCACCGAACCTCACCAAACCCCTCAGCCCCAAGAGTGTCCACCCTTATGTCTCAATCAGCTGCGGGTCTAGATATGGTCAATCCAGGTGGCATCACAGCGCCTGAACGAATTTTGTAAGAATTTCTCTCCCTTTCACTGTCTTTGTTTCACGGGGTTTTAAAATTAATTGAGTTTTATAATGGGGTTTAGCTGCTTTTCACTGCTGTGTTTATGCAGCTTTACACCCACTTGACTCACTTACAGAGAGATATCAATACATAGGTTTTAAGATTCTTACTAGTCAGATATACTCTTGGGCGGTGAATAGGGGGTGTTGAGTCCAGTTCCCTGAGCAAGGAGTAGGTCTTGTCTATTACGTATTGGGTTTATGGAACGGTATCTGAGCTAATTTGAAACCCTTGTTTTATGCATCACCCCACCTCACCTTTCCCGTTAGGCAGCCATAGTGTGTTTTCTAACCCTGTGACTCTGTTCTGTTTTGTAATTCAGTTCAAGGGCAGCGGTTTTTACATTCCCTCTATAGGTGATATCTTATGATAAGTGTCTTTTTCTGTGTGACTTATTTCACTTAGAATCGTCGTACCTAAATCCACTCATCATGCTGCTACTAGCCTTATGACGTTGATTTCATGGCTGATTGATATTCCATTGTACATAAGGACCACAACTTCTTTATCCATTTTTCTCTTTCCTGGGATATTTAAGGTGTAACGAAGTGGAGGTTCTTGTCAACAGAGCAGCCCTAAACTTTGGGGTGCTTGTGTCTTGCTGATTTTTAGTTTTCCCAATTTATACGCCCATGAGTGGAAGTGCCCTATGCTCTCTAAGCTGAGTTTTGTAAATGTTTCAGGACACACCGTACACTTCTCCAGAGTGGATGTTGGCAATTTACATCCCGCCCATCAGCGTAGCAAGGCTCCCGTTTCTCCGTGGCCTGTCCTGCATTTCTGGTTTTGACACTTTATTCAGCATGGCCCTTTTGACCGATGGGAAGCGAGACTTCTTTGTAGCGCTGATTTGCCTTTCCAGGTTGCTTGGTTGGCCAAAAAGGGCGTATGCGTTTTTTCCTGAATATATTCAGGAAAAAACGCATACGCCCTTTTTGTCCAAGGGCATCATTGTCGAGGTTTTGCCGCTTTTCCTGTGCTTTAAAGTCGATTCGAATCTGCCTCCTGAAATCTGTTTCCTGCAATTCTGCCTTGCTTTCAAATCCTCTTTGTTGCCTTCCCTCAATATATTTGTAGACGAGAGTTATCATTTATAAGTCTGCATGTTTGTGAATTGCAGTGCCCCTGAGCTGCATTTTTCAACTCGCTCTCTTGGGAGCTGGCCGCAAAAGCGCAGGATTGCTTTAGGCCCTATTCTGCTTCCGGGCGGCAGACTGAGCCTGTGCTTAATTCTTCTTCCTGATGGGAAAATAGAGTGACCTGTGCCTGTCCCAACACCTAGAGCTAGTCTCTCATTGGTTCCCCCTCTTCCCGTTCATCCTCAGGACAAATTGCCACCTGTATGGAACAGGAGGTTAAAGGTGCTGATTCTCCAAGGAGGGAGATTGCTAGTAAAGCGGCTGGAATGGCGAACCCGAGCACAAGGAGATGAGAAATGAGGTGCGTTTTAGAAACCTTTCCCGATCACTCGGTGGACCATCTTCTGGGTTTCTCATGCATGTTTTCGATGTAGGAAGATGCCCTTGAACCTGGAGATTTGGGACCCATGGGATGGGTACCACACAGTATTACTTTAAAGCGTCTGCGTTTGCTCACCCAACCTCACCAAACCTCTCAGCCCCAAGAGTGTCCACCCTTATGTCTCAATCGGCATCGGGTCTAGATATGGTCAATCGAGGTGGCATCACAGCCCCTGAACGAATTTTGTGAGAATTTCTCTCTCTTTCACTGTCTTTGTTTCACGGGTTTTTAAAATTAATTGAGTTTTATAATGGGGTTTAGCTGCTTTTCACTGCTGTGTTTATGCAGCTTTACACCCACTTGACTCACTTACAGAGAGATATCAATACATAGGTTTTAAGATTCTTACTAGTCAGATATATTCTTGGGCGGTGAATAGGGGGTGTTGAGTCCAGTTCCTTGAGCAAGGAGTAGGTCTTGTCTATTACGTATTGGGTTTATGGAACGGTATCTGAGCTAATTTGAAACCCTTGTTTTATGCATCACCCCACCTCACCTTTGCCGTTAGGCAGCCATAGTGTGTTTTCTAACCGTGTGACTCTGTACTGTTTTGTAATTCATTTCAAGGGCAGCGGTTTTTACATTCCCTCTATAGGTGATATCTTACGATAAGTGTCTTTTTCTGTGTGACTTATTTGACTTAGAATGGTCGTACCTAAATCCACTCATCATGCTGCTACTAGCCTTATGATGTTGATTTCATGGCTGAGTGATATTCCATTGTACATAAGGACCACAACTTCTTTATCAATTTTTCCCTTTCCTGGGATATTTAAGGTGTAACGAAGTGGAGGTTTTTGTCAACAGAACAGCCCTAAACTTTGGGGTGCTTGTGTCCTGCTGATTTTTAGTTTTCCCAATTTATACACCCATGAGTGGAAGTGCCCTATGCTCTCTAAGCTGAGTTTTGTAAATGTTTCAGGACACACCGTACACTTCTCCAGAGTGGCTGTTGGCAATTTACATCCCGCCCATCAGCGTAGCAAGGCTCCCGTTTCTCCGTGGCCTGTCCTGCATTTCTGGTTTTGACACTTTATTCAGCATGGCCCTTTTGACCGATGGGAAGCGAGACTTCTTTGTAGCGCTGATTTGCCTTTCCAGGTTGCTTGGTTGGCCAAAAAGGGCGTATGCGTTTTTTCCTGAATATATTCAGGAAAAAACGCATACGCCCTTTTTGGCCAAGGGCATCATTGTCGAGGTTTTGCCGCTTTTCCTGTGCTTTAAAGGCGATTCGAATCTGCCTCCTGAAATCTGTTTCCTGCAATTCTGCCTTGCTTTCAAATCCTCTTTGTTGCCTTCCCTCAATATATTTGTAGACGAGAGTTATCATTTATAAGTCTGCAGGTTTGTGAATTGCAGTGCCCCTGAGCTCCATTTTTCAACTCGCTCTCTTGGGAGCTGGCCGCAAAAGCGCAGGATTGCTTTAGGCCCTATTCTGCTTCCGGGCGGCAGACTGAGCCTGTGCTTAATTCTTCTTCCTGATGGGAAAATAGAGTGACCTGTGCCTGTCCCAACACCTAGAGCTAGTCTCTCATTGGTTCCCCCTCTTCCCGTTCATCCTCAGGACAAATTGCCACCTGTATGGAACAGGAGGTTAAAGGTGCTGATTCTCCAAGGAGGGAGATTGCTAGTAAAGCGGCTGGAATGGCGAACCCGAGCACAAGGAGATGAGAAATGAGGTGCGTTTTAGAAACCTTTCCCGATCACTCGGTGGACCATCTTCTGGGTTTCTCATGCATGTTTTCGATGTAGGAAGATGCCCTTGAACCTGGAGATTTGGGACCCATGGGATGGGTACCACGCAGTATTACTTTAAAGCGTCTGCGTTTGCTCACCCAACCTCACCAAACCTCTCAGCCCCAAGAGTGTCCACCCTTATGTCTCAATCGGCTGCGGGTCTAGATATGGTCAATCGAGGTGGCATCACAGCCCCTGAACGAATTTTGTGAGAATTTCTCTCTCTTTCACTGTCTTTGTTTCACGGGTTTTTAAAATTAATTGAGTTTTATAATGGGGTTTAGCTGCTTTTCACTGCTGTGTTTATGCAGCTTTACACCCACTTGACTCACTTACAGAGAGATATCAATACATAGGTTTTAAGATTCTTACTAGTCAGATATATTCTTGGGCGGTGAATAGGGGGTGTTGAGTCCAGTTCCTTGAGCAAGGAGTAGGTCTTGTCTATTACGTATTGGGTTTATGGAACGGTATCTGAGCTAATTTGAAACCCTTGTTTTATGCATCACCCCACCTCACCTTTGCCGTTAGGCAGCCATAGTGTGTTTTCTAACCGTGTGACTCTGTACTGTTTTGTAATTCATTTCAAGGGTAGCGGTTTTTACATTCCCTCTATAAGTGATATCTTACGATAAGTGTCTTTTTCTGTGTGACTTATTTCACTTAGAATCGTCGTACCTAAATCCACTCATCATGCTGCTACTAGCCTTATGATGTTGATTTCATGGCTGAGTGATATTCCATTGTACATAAGGACCACAACTTCTTTATCAATTTTTCCCTTTCCTGGGATATTTAAGGTGTAACGAAGTGGAGGTTCTTGTCAACAGAGCAGCCCTAAACTTTGGGGTGCTTGTGTCCTGCTGATTTTTAGTTTTCCCAATTTATACGCCCATGAGTGGAAGTGCCCTATGCTCTCTAAGCTGAGTTTTGTAAATGTTTCAGGACACACCGTACACTTCTCCAGAGTGGCTGTTGGCAATTTACATCCCGCCCATCAGCGTAGCAAGGCTCCCGTTTCTCCGTGGCCTGTCCTGCATTTCTGGTTTTGACACTTTATTCAGCATGGCCCTTTTGACCGATGGGAAGCGAGACTTCTTTGTAGCGCTGATTTGCCTTTCCAGGTTGCTTGGTTGGCCAAAAAGGGCGTATGCGTTTTTTCCTGAATATATTCAGGAAAAAACGCATACGCCCTTTTTGGCCAAGGGCATCATTATCGAGGTTTTGCCGCTTTTCCTGTGCTTTAAAGGCGATTCGAATCTGCCTCCTGAAATCTGTTTCCTGCAATTCTGCCTTGCTTTCAAATCCTCTTTGTTGCCTTCCCTCAATATATTTGTAGACGAGAGTTATCATTTATAAGTCTGCAGGTTTGTGAATTGCAGTGCCCCTGAGCTCCATTTTTCAACTCGCTCTCTTGGGAGCTGGCCGCAAAAGCGCAGGATTGCTTTAGGCCCTATTCTGCTTCCGGGCGGCAGACTGAGCCTGTGGTTAATTCTTCTTCCTGATGGGAAAATAGAGTGACCTGTGCCTGTCCCAACACCTAGAGCTAGTGTCTCATTGGTTCCCCGTCTTCCCGTTCATCCTCAGTTCAAATTGCCACCTGTATGGAACAGGAGGTTAAAGGTGCTGATTCTCCAAGGAGGGAGATTGCTAGTAAAGCGGCTGGAATGGCGAACCCGAGCACAAGGAGACGAGAAATGAGGTGCGTTTTAGAAACCTTTCCCGATCACTCGGTGGACCATCTTCTGGGTTTCTCATGCATGTTTTCGATGTAGGAAGATGCCCTTGAACCTGGAGATTTGGGACCCATGGGATGGGTACCACGCAGTATTACTTTAAAGCGTCTGCGTTTGCTCACCGAACCTCACCAAACCCCTCAGCCCCAAGAGTGTCCACCCTTATGTCTCAATCAGCTGCGGGTCTAGATATGGTCAATCCAGGTGGCATCACAGCGCCTGAACGAATTTTGTAAGAATTTCTCTCCCTTTCACTGTCTTTGTTTCACGGGTTTTTAAAATTAATTGAGTTTTATAATGGGGTTTAGCTGCTTTTCACTGCTGTGTTTATGCAGCTTTACACCCACTTGACTCACTTACAGAGAGATATCAATACATAGGTTTTAAGATTCTTACTAGTCAGATATACTCTTGGGCGGTGAATAGGGGGTGTTGAGTCCAGTTCCCTGAGCAAGGAGTAGGTCTTGTCTATTACGTATTGGGTTTATGGAACGGTATCTGAGCTAATTTGAAACCCTTGTTTTATGCATCACCCCACCTCACCTTTGCCGTTAGGCAGCCATAGTGTGTTTTCTAACCGTGTGACTCTGTTCTGTTTTGTAATTCAGTTCAAGGGCAGCGGTTTTTACATTCCCTCTATAGGTGATATCTTATGATAAGTGTCTTTTTCTGTGTGACTTATTTCACTTAGAATCGTCGTACCTAAATCCACTCATCATGCTGCTACTAGCCTTATGACGTTGATTTCATGGCTGAGTGATATTCCATTGTACATAAGGACCACAACTTCTTTATCCATTTTTCTCTTTCCTGGGATATTTAAGGTGTAACGAAGTGGAGGTTCTTGTCAACAGAGCAGCCCTAAACTTTGGGGTGCTTGTGTCTTGCTGATTTTTAGTTTTCCCAATTTATACGCCCATGAGTGGAAGTGCCCTATGCTCTCTAAGCTGAGATTTGTAAATGTTTCAGGACACACCGTACACTTCTCCAGAGTGGCTGTTGGCAATTTACATCCCGCCCATCAGCGTAGCAAGGCTCCCGTTTCTCCGTGGCCTGTCCTGCATTTCTGGTTTTGACACTTTATTCAGCATGGCCCTTTTGACCGATGGGAAGCGAGACTTCTTTGTAGCGCTGATTTGCCTTTCCAGGTTGCTTGGTTGGCCAAAAAGGGCGTATGCGTTTTTTCCTGAATATATTCAGGAAAAAACGCATACGCCCTTTTTGGCCAAGGGCATCATTGTCGAGGTTTTGCCGCTTTTCCTGTGCTTTAAAGGCGATTCGAATCTGCCTCCTGAAATCTGTTTCCTGCAATTCTGCCTTGCTTTCAAATCCTCTTTGTTGCCTTCCCTCAATATATTTGTAGACGAGAGTTATCATTTATAAGTCTGCAGGTTTGTGAATTGCAGTGCCCCTGAGCTCCATTTTTCAACTCGCTCTCTTGGGAGCTGGCCGCAAAAGCGCAGGATTGCTTTAGGCCCTATTCTGCTTCCGGGCGGCAGACTGAGCCTGTGGTTAATTCTTCTTCCTGATGGGAAAATAGAGTGACCTGTGCCTGTCCCAACACCTAGAGCTAGTCTCTCATTGGTTCCCCGTCTTCCCGTTCACCCTCAGTTCAAATTGCCACCTGTATGGAACAGGAGGTTAAAGGTGCTGATTCTCCAAGGAGGGAGATTGCTAGTAAAGCGGCTGGAATGGCGAACCCGAGCACAAGGAGACGAGAAATGAGGTGCGTTTTAGAAACCTTTCCCGATCACTCGGTGGACCATCTTCTGGGTTTCTCATGCATGTTTTCGATGTAGGAAGATGCCCTTGAACCTGGAGATTTGGGACCCATGGGATGGGTACCACGCAGTATTACTTTAAAGCGTCTGCGTTTGCTCACCGAACCTCACCAAACCCCTCAGCCCCAAGAGTGTCCACCCTTATGTCTCAGTCGGCTGCGGGTCTAGATATGGTCAATCCAGGTGGCATCACAGCGCCTGAACGAATTTTGTAAGAATTTCTCTCCCTTTCACTGTCTTTGTTTCACGGGTTTTTAAAATTAATTGAGTTTTATAATGGGGTTTAGCTGCTTTTCACTGCTGTGTTTATGCAGCTTTACACCCACTTGACTCACTTACAGAGAGATATCAATACATAGGTTTTAAGATTCTTACTAGTCAGATATACTCTTGGGCGGTGAATAGGGGGTGTTGAGTCCAGTTCCCTGAGCAAGGAGTAGGTCTTGTCTATTACGTATTGGGTTTATGGAACGGTATCTGAGCTAATTTGAAACCCTTGTTTTATGCATCACCCCACCTCACCTTTGCCGTTAGGCAGCCATAGTGTGTTTTCTAACCGTGTGACTCTGTTCTGTTTTGTAATTCAGTTCAAGGGCAGCGGTTTTTACATTCCCTCTATAGGTGATATCTTATGATAAGTGTCTTTTTCTGTGTGACTTATTTCACTTAGAATCGTCGTACCTAAATCCACTCATCATGCTGCTACTAGCCTTATGACGTTGATTTCATGGCTGAGTGATATTCCATTGTACATAAGGACCACAACTTCTTTATCCATTTTTCTCTTTCCTGGGATATTTAAGGTGTAACGAAGTGGAGGTTCTTGTCAACAGAGCAGCCCTAAACTTTGGGGTGCTTGTGTCTTGCTGATTTTTAGTTTTCCCAATTTATACGCCCATGAGTGGAAGTGCCCTATGCTCTCTAAGCTGAGATTTGTAAATGTTTCAGGACACACCGTACACTTCTCCAGAGTGGCTGTTGGCAATTTACATCCCGCCCATCAGCGTAGCAAGGCTCCCGTTTCTCCGTGGCCTGTCCTGCATTTCTGGTTTTGACACTTTATTCAGCATGGCCCTTTTGACCGATGGGAAGCGAGACTTCTTTGTAGCGCTGATTTGCCTTTCCAGGTTGCTTGGTTGGCCAAAAAGGGCGTATGCGTTTTTTCCTGAATATATTCAGGAAAAAACGCATACGCCCTTTTTGGCCAAGGGCATCATTGTCGAGGTTTTGCCGCTTTTCCTGTGCTTTAAAGGCGATTCGAATCTGCCTCCTGAAATCTGTTTCCTGCAATTCTGCCTTGCTTTCAAATCCTCTTTGTTGCCTTCCCTCAATATATTTGTAGACGAGAGTTATCATTTATAAGTCTGCAGGTTTGTGAATTGCAGTGCCCCTGAGCTCCATTTTTCAACTCGCTCTCTTGGGAGCTGGCCGCAAAAGCGCAGGATTGCTTTAGGCCCTATTCTGCTTCCGGGCGGCAGACTGAGCCTGTGGTTAATTCTTCTTCCTGATGGGAAAATAGAGTGACCTGTGCCTGTCCCAACACCTAGAGCTAGTCTCTCATTGGTTCCCCGTCTTCCCGTTCACCCTCAGTTCAAATTGCCACCTGTATGGAACAGGAGGTTAAAGGTGCTGATTCTCCAAGGAGGGAGATTGCTAGTAAAGCGGCTGGAATGGCGAACCCGAGCACAAGGAGACGAGAAATGAGGTGCGTTTTAGAAACCTTTCCCGATCACTCGGTGGACCGTCTTCTGGGTTTCTCATGCATGTTTTCGATGTAGGAAGATGCCCTTGAACCTGGAGATTTGGGACCCATGGGATGGGTACCACGCAGTATTACTTTAAAGCGTCTGCGTTTGCTCACCGAACCTCACCAAACCCCTCAGCCCCAAGAGTGTCCACCCTTATGTCTCAGTCGGCTGCGGGTCTAGATATGGTCAATCCAGGTGGCATCACAGCGCCTGAACGAATTTTGTAAGAATTTCTCTCCCTTTCACTGTCTTTGTTTCATGGGTTTTTAAAATTAATTGAGTTTTATAATGGGGTTTAGCTGCTTTTCACTGCTGTGTTTATGCAGCTTTACACCCACTTGACTCACTTACAGAGAGATATCAATACATAGGTTTTAAGATTCTTACTAGTCAGATATACTCTTGGGCGGTGAATAGGGGGTGTTGAGTCCAGTTCCCTGAGCAAGGAGTAGGTCTTGTCTATTACGTATTGGGTTTATGGAACGGTATCTGAGCTAATTTGAAACCCTTGTTTTATGCATCACCCCACCTCACCTTTGCCGTTAGGCAGCCATAGTGTGTTTTCTAACCGTGTGACTCTGTTCTGTTTTGTAATTCAGTTCAAGGGCAGCGGTTTTTACATTCCCTCTATAGGTGATATCTTATGATAAGTGTCTTTTTCTGTGTGACTTATTTCACTTAGAATCGTCGTACCTAAATCCACTCATCATGCTGCTACTAGCCTTATGACGTTGATTTCATGGCTGAGTGATATTCCATTGTACATAAGGACCACAACTTCTTTATCCATTTTTCTCTTTCCTGGGATATTTAAGGTGTAACGAAGTGGAGGTTCTTGTCAACAGAGCAGCCCTAAACTTTGGGGTGCTTGTGTCTTGCTGATTTTTAGTTTTCCCAATTTATACGCCCATGAGTGGAAGTGCCCTATGCTCTCTAAGCTGAGTTTTGTAAATGTTTCAGGACACACCGTACACTTCTCCAGAGTGGCTGTTGGCAATTTACATCCCGCCCATCAGCGTAGCAAGGCTCCCGTTTCTCCGTGGCCTGTCCTGCATTTCTGGTTTTGACACTTTATTCAGCATGGCCCTTTTGACCGATGGGAAGCGAGACTTCTTTGTAGCGCTGATTTGCCTTTCCAGGTTGCTTGGTTGGCCAAAAAGGGCGTATGCGTTTTTTCCTGAATATATTCAGGAAAAAACGCATACGCCCTTTTTGGCCAAGGGCATCATTGTCGAGGTTTTGCCGCTTTTCCTGTGCTTTAAAGGCGATTCGAATCTGCCTCCTGAAATCTGTTTCCTGCAATTCTGCCTTGCTTTCAAATCCTCTTTGTTGCCTTGCCTCAATATATTTGTAGACGAGAGTTATCATTTATAAGTCTGCAGGTTTGTGAATTGCAGTGCCCCTGAGCTCCATTTTTCAACTCGCTCTCTTGGGAGCTGGCCGCAAAAGCGCAGGATTGCTTTAGGCCCTATTCTGCTTCCGGGCGGCAGACTGAGCCTGTGGTTAATTCTTCTTCCTGATGGGAAAATAGAGTGACCTGTGCCTGTCCCAACACCTAGAGCTAGTCTCTCATTGGTTCCCCGTCTTCCCGTTCACCCTCAGTTCAAATTGCCACCTGTATGGAACAGGAGGTTAAAGGTGCTGATTCTCCAAGGAGGGAGATTGCTAGTAAAGCGGCTGGAATGGCGAACCCGAGCACAAGGAGACGAGAAATGAGGTGCGTTTTAGAAACCTTTCCCGATCACTCGGTGGACCGTCTTCTGGGTTTCTCATGCATGTTTTCGATGTAGGAAGATGCCCTTGAACCTGGAGATTTGGGACCCATGGGATGGGTACCACGCAGTATTACTTTAAAGCGTCTGCGTTTGCTCACCGAACCTCACCAAACCCCTCAGCCCCAAGAGTGTCCACCCTTATGTCTCAGTCGGCTGCGGGTCTAGATATGGTCAATCCAGGTGGCATCACAGCGCCTGAACGAATTTTGTAAGAATTTCTCTCCCTTTCACTGTCTTTGTTTCACGGGGTTTTAAAATTAATTGAGTTTTATAATGGGGTTTAGCTGCTTTTCACTGCTGTGTTTATGCAGCTTTACACCCACTTGACTCACTTACAGAGAGATATCAATACATAGGTTTTAAGATTCTTACTAGTCAGATATACTCTTGGGCGGTGAATAGGGGGTGTTGAGTCCAGTTCCCTGAGCAAGGAGTAGGTCTTGTCTATTACGTATTGGGTTTATGGAACGGTATCTGAGCTAATTTGAAACCCTTGTTTTATGCATCACCCCACCTCACCTTTCCCGTTAGGCAGCCATAGTGTGTTTTCTAACCCTGTGACTCTGTTCTGTTTTGTAATTCAGTTCAAGGGCAGCGGTTTTTACATTCCCTCTATAGGTGATATCTTATGATAAGTGTCTTTTTCTGTGTGACTTATTTCACTTAGAATCGTCGTACCTAAATCCACTCATCATGCTGCTACTAGCCTTATGACGTTGATTTCATGGCTGATTGATATTCCATTGTACATAAGGACCACAACTTCTTTATCAATTTTTCCCTTTCCTGGGATATTTAAGGTGTAACGAAGTGGAGGTTTTTGTCAACAGAACAGCCCTAAATTTTGGGGTGCTTGTGTCCTGCTGATTTTTAGTTTTCCCAATTTATACACCCATGAGTGGAAGTGCCCTATGCTCTCTAAGCTGAGTTTTGTAAATGTTTCAGGACACACCGTACACTTCTCCAGAGTGGCTGTTGGCAATTTACATCCCGCCCATCAGCGTAGCAAGGCTCCCGTTTCTCCGTGGCCTGTCCTGCATTTCTGGTTTTGACACTTTATTCAGCATGGCCCTTTTGACCGATGGGAAGCGAGACTTCTTTGTAGCGCTGATTTGCCTTTCCAGGTTGCTTGGTTGGCCAAAAAGGGCGTATGCGTTTTTTCCTGAATATATTCAGGAAAAAACGCATACGCCCTTTTTGGCCAAGGGCATCATTGTCGAGGTTTTGCCGCTTTTCCTGTGCTTTAAAGGCGATTCGAATCTGCCTCCTGAAATCTGTTTCCTGCAATTCTGCCTTGCTTTCAAATCCTCTTTGTTGCCTTCCCTCAATATATTTGTAGACGAGAGTTATCATTTATAAGTCTGCAGGTTTGTGAATTGCAGTGCCCCTGAGCTCCATTTTTCAACTCGCTCTCTTGGGAGCTGGCCGCAAAAGCGCAGGATTGCTTTAGGCCCTATTCTGCTTCCGGGCGGCAGACTGAGCCTGTGCTTAATTCTTCTTCCTGATGGGAAAATAGAGTGACCTGTGCCTGTCCCAACACCTAGAGCTAGTCTCTCATTGGTTCCCCCTCTTCCCGTTCATCCTCAGGACAAATTGCCACCTGTATGGAACAGGAGGTTAAAGGTGCTGATTCTCCAAGGAGGGAGATTGCTAGTAAAGCGGCTGGAATGGCGAACCCGAGCACAAGGAGATGAGAAATGAGGTGCGTTTTAGAAACCTTTCCCGATCACTCGGTGGACCATCTTCTGGGTTTCTCATGCATGTTTTCGATGTAGGAAGATGCCCTTGAACCTGGAGATTTGGGACCCATGGGATGGGTACCACGCAGTATTACTTTAAAGCGTCTGCGTTTGCTCACCCAACCTCACCAAACCTCTCAGCCCCAAGAGTGTCCACCCTTATGTCTCAATCGGCTGCGGGTCTAGATATGGTCAATCGAGGTGGCATCACAGCCCCTGAACGAATTTTGTGAGAATTTCTCTCTCTTTCACTGTCTTTGTTTCACGGGTTTTTAAAATTAATTGAGTTTTATAATGGGGTTTAGCTGCTTTTCACTGCTGTGTTTATGCAGCTTTACACCCACTTGACTCACTTACAGAGAGATATCAATACATAGGTTTTAAGATTCTTACTAGTCAGATATATTCTTGGGCGGTGAATAGGGGGTGTTGAGTCCAGTTCCTTGAGCAAGGAGTAGGTCTTGTCTATTACGTATTGGGTTTATGGAACGGTATCTGAGCTAATTTGAAACCCTTGTTTTATGCATCACCCCACCTCACCTTTGCCGTTAGGCAGCCATAGTGTGTTTTCTAACCGTGTGACTCTGTACTGTTTTGTAATTCATTTCAAGGGTAGCGGTTTTTACATTCCCTCTATAAGTGATATCTTACGATAAGTGTCTTTTTCTGTGTGACTTATTTCACTTAGAATCGTCGTACCTAAATCCACTCATCATGCTGCTACTAGCCTTATGATGTTGATTTCATGGCTGAGTGATATTCCATTGTACATAAGGACCACAACTTCTTTATCAATTTTTCCCTTTCCTGGGATATTTAAGGTGTAACGAAGTGGAGGTTCTTGTCAACAGAGCAGCCCTAAACTTTGGGGTGCTTGTGTCCTGCTGATTTTTAGTTTTCCCAATTTATACGCCCATGAGTGGAAGTGCCCTATGCTCTCTAAGCTGAGTTTTGTAAATGTTTCAGGACACACCGTACACTTCTCCAGAGTGGCTGTTGGCAATTTACATCCCGCCCATCAGCGTAGCAAGGCTCCCGTTTCTCCGTGGCCTGTCCTGCATTTCTGGTTTTGACACTTTATTCAGCATGGCCCTTTTGACCGATGGGAAGCGAGACTTCTTTGTAGCGCTGATTTGCCTTTCCAGGTTGCTTGGTTGGCCAAAAAGGGCGTATGCGTTTTTTCCTGAATATATTCAGGAAAAAACGCATACGCCCTTTTTGGCCAAGGGCATCATTATCGAGGTTTTGCCGCTTTTCCTGTGCTTTAAAGGCGATTCGAATCTGCCTCCTGAAATCTGTTTCCTGCAATTCTGCCTTGCTTTCAAATCCTCTTTGTTGCCTTCCCTCAATATATTTGTAGACGAGAGTTATCATTTATAAGTCTGCAGGTTTGTGAATTGCAGTGCCCCTGAGCTCCATTTTTCAACTCGCTCTCTTGGGAGCTGGCCGCAAAAGCGCAGGATTGCTTTAGGCCCTATTCTGCTTCCGGGCGGCAGACTGAGCCTGTGGTTAATTCTTCTTCCTGATGGGAAAATAGAGTGACCTGTGCCTGTCCCAACACCTAGAGCTAGTGTCTCATTGGTTCCCCGTCTTCCCGTTCATCCTCAGTTCAAATTGCCACCTGTATGGAACAGGAGGTTGAAGGTGCTGATTCTCCAAGGAGGGAGATTGCTAGTAAAGCGGCTGGAATGGCGAACCCGAGCACAAGGAGACGAGAAATGAGGTGCGTTTTAGAAACCTTTCCCGATCACTCGGTGGACCATCTTCTGGGTTTCTCATGCATGTTTTCGATGTAGGAAGATGCCCTTGAACCTGGAGATTTGGGACCCATGGGATGGGTACCACGCAGTATTACTTTAAAGCGTCTGCGTTTGCTCACCGAACCTCACCAAACCCCTCAGCCCCAGGAGTGTCCACCCTTATGTCTCAATCAGCTGCGGGTCTAGATATGGTCAATCCAGGTGGCATCACAGCGCCTGAACGAATTTTGTAAGAATTTCTCTCCCTTTCACTGTCTTTGTTTCACGGGTTTTTAAAATTAATTGAGTTTTATAATGGGGTTTAGCTGCTTTTCACTGCTGTGTTTATGCAGCTTTACACCCACTTGACTCACTTACAGAGAGATATCAATACATAGGTTTTAAGATTCTTACTAGTCAGATATACTCTTGGGCGGTGAATAGGGGGTGTTCAGTCCAGTTCCCTGAGCAAGGAGTAGGTCTTGTCTATTACGTATTGGGTTTATGGAACGGTATCTGAGCTAATTTGAAACCCTTGTTTTATGCATCACCCCACCTCACCTTTGCCGTTAGGCAGCCATAGTGTGTTTTCTAACCGTGTGACTCTGTTCTGTTTTGTAATTCAGTTCAAGGGCAGCGGTTTTTACATTCCCTCTATAGGTGATATCTTATGATAAGTGTCTTTTTCTGTGTGACTTATTTCACTTAGAATCGTCGTACCTAAATCCACTCATCATGCTGCTACTAGCCTTATGACGTTGATTTCATGGCTGAGTGATATTCCATTGTACATAAGGACCACAACTTCTTTATCCATTTTTCTCTTTCCTGGGATATTTAAGGTGTAATGAAGTGGAGGTTCTTGTCAACAGAGCAGCCCTAAACTTTGGGGTGCTTGTGTCTTGCTGATTTTTAGTTTTCCCAATTTATACGCCCATGAGTGGAAGTGCCCTATGCTCTCTAAGCTGAGATTTGTAAATGTTTCAGGACACACCGTACACTTCTCCAGAGTGGCTGTTGGCAATTTACATCCCGCCCATCAGCGTAGCAAGGCTCCCGTTTCTCCGTGGCCTGTCCTGCATTTCTGGTTTTGACACTTTATTCAGCATGGCCCTTTTGACCGATGGGAAGCGAGACTTCTTTGTAGCGCTGATTTGCCTTTCCAGGTTGCTTGGTTGGCCAAAAAGGGCGTATGCGTTTTTTCCTGAATATATTCAGGAAAAAACGCATACGCCCTTTTTGGCCAAGGGCATCATTGTCGAGGTTTTGCCGCTTTTCCTGTGCTTTAAAGGCGATTCGAATCTGCCTCCTGAAATCTGTTTCCTGCAATTCTGCCTTGCTTTCAAATCCTCTTTGTTGCCTTCCCTCAATATATTTGTAGACGAGAGTTATCATTTATAAGTCTGCAGGTTTGTGAATTGCAGTGCCCCTGAGCTCCATTTTTCAACTCGCTCTCTTGGGAGCTGGCCGCAAAAGCGCAGGATTGCTTTAGGCCCTATTCTGCTTCCGGGCGGCAGACTGAGCCTGTGGTTAATTCTTCTTCCTGATGGGAAAATAGAGTGACCTGTGCCTGTCCCAACACCTAGAGCTAGTCTCTCATTGGTTCCCCGTCTTCCCGTTCACCCTCAGTTCAAATTGCCACCTGTATGGAACAGGAGGTTAAAGGTGCTGATTCTCCAAGGAGGGAGATTGCTAGTAAAGCGGCTGGAATGGCGAACCCGAGCACAAGGAGACGAGAAATGAGGTGCGTTTTAGAAACCTTTCCCGATCACTCGGTGGACCATCTTCTGGGTTTCTCATGCATGTTTTCGATGTAGGAAGATGCCCTTGAACCTGGAGATTTGGGACCCATGGGATGGGTACCACGCAGTATTACTTTAAAGCGTCTGCGTTTGCTCACCGAACCTCACCAAACCCCTCAGCCCCAAGAGTGTCCACCCTTATGTCTCAGTCGGCTGCGGGTCTAGATATGGTCAATCCAGGTGGCATCACAGCGCCTGAACGAATTTTGTAAGAATTTCTCTCCCTTTCACTGTCTTTGTTTCATGGGTTTTTAAAATTAATTGAGTTTTATAATGGGGTTTAGCTGCTTTTCACTGCTGTGTTTATGCAGCTTTACACCCACTTGACTCACTTACAGAGAGATATCAATACATAGGTTTTAAGATTCTTACTAGTCAGATATACTCTTGGGCGGTGAATAGGGGGTGTTGAGTCCAGTTCCCTGAGCAAGGAGTAGGTCTTGTCTATTACGTATTGGGTTTATGGAACGGTATCTGAGCTAATTTGAAACCCTTGTTTTATGCATCACCCCACCTCACCTTTGCCGTTAGGCAGCCATAGTGTGTTTTCTAACCGTGTGACTCTGTTCTGTTTTGTAATTCAGTTCAAGGGCAGCGGTTTTTACATTCCCTCTATAGGTGATATCTTATGATAAGTGTCTTTTTCTGTGTGACTTATTTCACTTAGAATCGTCGTACCTAAATCCACTCATCATGCTGCTACTAGCCTTATGACGTTGATTTCATGGCTGAGTGATATTCCATTGTACATAAGGACCACAACTTCTTTATCCATTTTTCTCTTTCCTGGGATATTTAAGGTGTAACGAAGTGGAGGTTCTTGTCAACAGAGCAGCCCTAAACTTTGGGGTGCTTGTGTCTTGCTGATTTTTAGTTTTCCCAATTTATACGCCCATGAGTGGAAGTGCCCTATGCTCTCTAAGCTGAGTTTTGTAAATGTTTCAGGACACACCGTACACTTCTCCAGAGTGGCTGTTGGCAATTTACATCCCGCCCATCAGCGTAGCAAGGCTCCCGTTTCTCCGTGGCCTGTCCTGCATTTCTGGTTTTGACACTTTATTCAGCATGGCCCTTTTGACCGATGGGAAGCGAGACTTCTTTGTAGCGCTGATTTGCGTTTCCAGGTTGCTTGGTTGGCCAAAAAGGGAGTATGCGTTTTTTCCTGAATATATTCAGGAAAAAACGCATACGCCCTTTTTGGCCAAGGGCATCATTGTCGAGGTTTTGCCGCTTTTCCTGTGCTTTAAAGGCGATTCGAATCTGCCTCCTGAAATCTGTTTCCTGCAATTCTGCCTTGCTTTCAAATCCTCTTTGTTGCCTTGCCTCAATATATTTGTAGACGAGAGTTATCATTTATAAGTCTGCAGGTTTGTGAATTGCAGTGCCCCTGAGCTCCATTTTTCAACTCGCTCTCTTGGGAGCTGGCCGCAAAAGCGCAGGATTGCTTTAGGCCCTATTCTGCTTCCGGGCGGCAGACTGAGCCTGTGGTTAATTCTTCTTCCTGATGGGAAAATAGAGTGACCTGTGCCTGTCCCAACACCTAGAGCTAGTCTCTCATTGGTTCCCCGTCTTCCCGTTCACCCTCAGTTCAAATTGCCACCTGTATGGAACAGGAGGTTAAAGGTGCTGATTCTCCAAGGAGGGAGATTGCTAGTAAAGCGGCTGGAATGGCGAACCCGAGCACAAGGAGACGAGAAATGAGGTGCGTTTTAGAAACCTTTCCCGATCACTCGGTGGACCGTCTTCTGGGTTTCTCATGCATGTTTTCGATGTAGGAAGATGCCCTTGAACCTGGAGATTTGGGACCCATGGGATGGGTACCACGCAGTATTACTTTAAAGCGTCTGCGTTTGCTCACCGAACCTCACCAAACCCCTCAGCCCCAAGAGTGTCCACCCTTATGTCTCAGTCGGCTGCGGGTCTAGATATGGTCAATCCAGGTGGCATCACAGCGCCTGAACGAATTTTGTAAGAATTTCTCTCCCTTTCACTGTCTTTGTTTCACGGGGTTTTAAAATTAATTGAGTTTTATAATGGGGTTTAGCTGCTTTTCACTGCTGTGTTTATGCAGCTTTACACCCACTTGACTCACTTACAGAGAGATATCAATACATAGGTTTTAAGATTCTTACTAGTCAGATATACTCTTGGGCGGTGAATAGGGGGTGTTGAGTCCAGTTCCCTGAGCAAGGAGTAGGTCTTGTCTATTACGTATTGGGTTTATGGAACGGTATCTGAGCTAATTTGAAACCCTTGTTTTATGCATCACCCCACCTCACCTTTGCCGTTAGGCAGCCATAGTGTGTTTTCTAACCGTGTGACTCTGTTCTGTTTTGTAATTCAGTTCAAGGGCAGCGGTTTTTACATTCCCTCTATAGGTGATATCTTATGATAAGTGTCTTTTTCTGTGTGACTTATTTCACTTAGAATCGTCGTACCTAAATCCACTCATCATGCTGCTACTAGCCTTATGACGTTGATTTCATGGCTGAGTGATATTCCATTGTACATAAGGACCACAACTTCTTTATCCATTTTTCTCTTTCCTGGGATATTTAAGGTGTAACGAAGTGGAGGTTCTTGTCAACAGAGCAGCCCTAAACTTTGGGGTGCTTGTGTCTTGCTGATTTTTAGTTTTCCCAATTTATACGCCCATGAGTGGAAGTGCCCTATGCTCTCTAAGCTGAGATTTGTAAATGTTTCAGGACACACCGTACACTTCTCCAGAGTGGCTGTTGGCAATTTACATCCCGCCCATCAGCGTAGCAAGGCTCCCGTTTCTCCGTGGCCTGTCCTGCATTTCTGGTTTTGACACTTTATTCAGCATGGCCCTTTTGACCGATGGGAAGCGAGACTTCTTTGTAGCGCTGATTTGCCTTTCCAGGTTGCTTGGTTGGCCAAAAAGGGCGTATGCGTTTTTTCCTGAATATATTCAGGAAAAAACGCATACGCCCTTTTTGGCCAAGGGCATCATTGTCGAGGTTTTGCCGCTTTTCCTGTGCTTTAAAGGCGATTCGAATCTGCCTCCTGAAATCTGTTTCCTGCAATTCTGCCTTGCTTTCAAATCCTCTTTGTTGCCTTGCCTCAATATATTTGTAGACGAGAGTTATCATTTATAAGTCTGCAGGTTTGTGAATTGCAGTGCCCCTGAGCTCCATTTTTCAACTCGCTCTCTTGGGAGCTGGCCGCAAAAGCGCAGGATTGCTTTAGGCCCTATTCTGCTTCCGGGCGGCAGACTTAGCCTGTGGTTAATTCTTCTTCCTGATGGGAAAATAGAGTGACCTGTGCCTGTCCCAACACCTAGAGCTAGTCTCTCATTGGTTCCCCGTCTTCCCGTTCACCCTCAGTTCAAATTGCCACCTGTATGGAACAGGAGGTTAAAGGTGCTGATTCTCCAAGGAGGGAGATTGCTAGTAAAGCGGCTGGAATGGCGAACCCGAGCACAAGGAGACGAGAAATGAGGTGCGTTTTAGAAACCTTTCCCGATCACTCGGTGGACCATCTTCTGGGTTTCTCATGCATGTTTTCGATGTAGGAAGATGCCCTTGAACCTGGAGATTTGGGACCCATGGGATGGGTACCACGCAGTATTACTTTAAAGCGTCTGCGTTTGCTCACCGAACCTCACCAAACCCCTCAGCCCCAAGAGTGTCCACCCTTATGTCTCAGTCGGCTGCGGGTCTAGATATGGTCAATCCAGGTGGCATCACAGCGCCTGAACGAATTTTGTAAGAATTTCTCTCCCTTTCACTGTCTTTGTTTCACGGGTTTTTAAAATTAATTGAGTTTTATAATGGGGTTTAGCTGCTTTTCACTGCTGTGTTTATGCAGCTTTACACCCACTTGACTCACTTACAGAGAGATATCAATACATAGGTTTTAAGATTCTTACTAGTCAGATATACTCTTGGGCGGTGAATAGGGGGTGTTGAGTCCAGTTCCCTGAGCAAGGAGTAGGTCTTGTCTATTACGTATTGGGTTTATGGAACGGTATCTGAGCTAATTTGAAACCCTTGTTTTATGCATCACCCCACCTCACCTTTGCCGTTAGGCAGCCATAGTGTGTTTTCTAACCGTGTGACTCTGTACTGTTTTGTAATTCATTTCAAGGGTAGCGGTTTTTACATTCCCTCTATAGGTGATATCTTACGATAAGTGTCTTTTTCTGTGTGACTTATTTCACTTAGAATCGTCGTACCTAAATCCACTCATCATGCTGCTACTAGCCTTATGATGTTGATTTCATGGCTGAGTGATATTCCATTGTACATAAGGACCACAACTTCTTTATCAATTTTTCCCTTTCCTGGGATATTTAAGGTGTAACGAAGTGGAGGTTCTTGTCAACAGAGCAGCCCTAAACTTTGGGGTGCTTGTGTCCTGCTGATTTTTAGTTTTCCCAATTTATACGCCCATGAGTGGAAGTGCCCTATGCTCTCTAAGCTGAGTTTTGTAAATGTTTCAGGACACACCGTACACTTCTCCAGAGTGGCTGTTGGCAATTTACATCCCGCCCATCAGCGTAGCAAGGCTCCCGTTTCTCCGTGGCCTGTCCTGCATTTCTGGTTTTGACACTTTATTCAGCATGGCCCTTTTGACCGATGGGAAGCGAGACTTCTTTGTAGCGCTGATTTGCCTTTCCAGGTTGCTTGGTTGGCCAAAAAGGGCGTATGCGTTTTTTCCTGAATATATTCAGGAAAAAACGCATACGCCCTTTTTGGCCAAGGGCATCATTGTCGAGGTTTTGCCGCTTTTCCTGTGCTTTAAAGGCGATTCGAATCTGCCTCCTGAAATCTGTTTCCTGCAATTCTGCCTTGCTTTCAAATCCTCTTTGTTGCCTTCCCTCAATATATTTGTAGACGAGAGTTATCATTTATAAGTCTGCAGGTTTGTGAATTGCAGTGCCCCTGAGCTCCATTTTTCAACTCGCTCTCTTGGGAGCTGGCCGCAAAAGCGCAGGATTGCTTTAGGCCCTATTCTGCTTCCGGGCGGCAGACTGAGCCTGTGCTTAATTCTTCTTCCTGATGGGAAAATAGAGTGACCTGTGCCTGTCCCAACACCTAGAGCTAGTCTCTCATTGGTTCCCCCTCTTCCCGTTCATCCTCAGGACAAATTGCCACCTGTATGGAACAGGAGGTTAAAGGTGCTGATTCTCCAAGGAGGGAGATTGCTAGTAAAGCGGCTGGAATGGCGAACCCGAGCACAAGGAGATGAGAAATGAGGTGCGTTTTAGAAACCTTTCCCGATCACTCGGTGGACCATCTTCTGGGTTTCTCATGCATGTTTTCGATGTAGGAAGATGCCCTTGAACCTGGAGATTTGGGACCCATGGGATGGGTACCACGCAGTATTACTTTAAAGCGTCTGCGTTTGCTCACCCAACCTCACCAAACCTCTCAGCCCCAAGAGTGTCCACCCTTATGTCTCAATCGGCTGCGGGTCTAGATATGGTCAATCGAGGTGGCATCACAGCCCCTGAACGAATTTTGTGAGAATTTCTCTCTCTTTCACTGTCTTTGTTTCACGGGTTTTTAAAATTAATTGAGTTTTATAATGGGGTTTAGCTGCTTTTCACTGCTGTGTTTATGCAGCTTTACACCCACTTGACTCACTTACAGAGAGATATCAATACATAGGTTTTAAGATTCTTACTAGTCAGATATATTCTTGGGCGGTGAATAGGGGGTGTTGAGTCCAGTTCCTTGAGCAAGGAGTAGGTCTTGTCTATTACGTATTGGGTTTATGGAACGGTATCTGAGCTAATTTGAAACCCTTGTTTTATGCATCACCCCACCTCACCTTTGCCGTTAGGCAGCCATAGTGTGTTTTCTAACCGTGTGACTCTGTACTGTTTTGTAATTCATTTCAAGGGTAGCGGTTTTTACATTCCCTCTATAAGTGATATCTTACGATAAGTGTCTTTTTCTGTGTGACTTATTTGACTTAGAATCGTCGTACCTAAATCCACTCATCATGCTGCTACTAGCCTTATGATGTTGATTTCATGGCTGAGTGATATTCCATTGTACATAAGGACCACAACTTCTTTATCAATTTTTCCCTTTCCTGGGATATTTAAGGTGTAACGAAGTGGAGGTTCTTGTCAACAGAGCAGCCCTAAACTTTGGGGTGCTTGTGTCCTGCTCATTTTTAGTTTTCCCAATTTATACGCCCATGAGTGGAAGTGCCCTATGCTCTCTAAGCTGAGTTTTGTAAATGTTTCAGGACACACCGTACACTTCTCCAGAGTGGCTGTTGGCAATTTACATCCCGCCCATCAGCGTAGCAAGGCTCCCGTTTCTCCGTGGCCTGTCCTGCATTTCTGGTTTTGACACTTTATTCAGCATGGCCCTTTTGACCGATGGGAAGCGAGACTTCTTTGTAGCGCTGATTTGCCTTTCCAGGTTGCTTGGTTGGCCAAAAAGGGCGTATGCGTTTTTTCCTGAATATATTCAGGAAAAAACGCATACGCCCTTTTTGGCCAAGGGCATCATTATCGAGGTTTTGCCGCTTTTCCTGTGCTTTAAAGGCGATTCGAATCTGCCTCCTGAAATCTGTTTCCTGCAATTCTGCCTTGCTTTCAAATCCTCTTTGTTGCCTTCCCTCAATATATTTGTAGACGAGAGTTATCATTTATAAGTCTGCAGGTTTGTGAATTGCAGTGCCCCTGAGCTCCATTTTTCAACTCGCTCTCTTGGGAGCTGGCCGCAAAAGCGCAGGATTGCTTTAGGCCCTATTCTGCTTCCGGGCGGCAGACTGAGCCTGTGGTTAATTCTTCTTCCTGATGGGAAAATAGAGTGACCTGTGCCTGTCCCAACACCTAGAGCTAGTGTCTCATTGGTTCCCCGTCTTCCCGTTCATCCTCAGTTCAAATTGCCACCTGTATGGAACAGGAGGTTAAAGGTGCTGATTCTCCAAGGAGGGAGATTGCTAGTAAAGCGGCTGGAATGGCGAACCCGAGCACAAGGAGACGAGAAATGAGGTGCGTTTTAGAAACCTTTCCCGATCACTCGGTGGACCATCTTCTGGGTTTCTCATGCATGTTTTCGATGTAGGAAGATGCCCTTGAACCTGGAGATTTGGGACCCATGGGATGGGTACCACGCAGTATTACTTTAAAGCGTCTGCGTTTGCTCACCGAACCTCACCAAACCCCTCAGCCCCAAGAGTGTCCACCCTTATGTCTCAATCAGCTGCGGGTCTAGATATGGTCAATCCAGGTGGCATCACAGCGCCTGAACGAATTTTGTAAGAATTTCTCTCCCTTTCACTGTCTTTGTTTCACGGGTTTTTAAAATTAATTGAGTTTTATAATGGGGTTTAGCTGCTTTTCACTGCTGTGTTTATGCAGCTTTACACCCACTTGACTCACTTACAGAGAGATATCAATACATAGGTTTTAAGATTCTTACTAGTCAGAT
Source organism: Eschrichtius robustus (assembly GCF_028021215.1). NCBI lineage: Eukaryota > Metazoa > Chordata > Mammalia > Artiodactyla > Eschrichtiidae > Eschrichtius > Eschrichtius robustus. The sequence goes on from NC_090830.1 coordinate 50,190,017, forward strand.
ATACTCTTGGGCGGTGAATAGGGGGTGTTGAGTCCAGTTCCCTGAGCAAGGAGTAGGTCTTGTCTATTACGTATTGGGTTTATGGAACGGTATCTGAGCTAATTTGAAACCCTTGTTTTATGCATCACCCCACCTCACCTTTCCCGTTAGGCAGCCATAGTGTGTTTTCTAACCGTGTGACTCTGTTCTGTTTTGTAATTCAGTTCAAGGGCAGCGGTTTTTACATTCCCTCTATAGGTGATATCTTATGATAAGTGTCTTTTTCTGTGTGACTTATTTCACTTAGAATCGTCGTACCTAAATCCACTCATCATGCTGCTACTAGCCTTATGACGTTGATTTCATGGCTGAGTGATAGTCCATTGTACATAAGGACCACAACTTCTTTATCCATTTTTCTCTTTCCTGGGATATTTAAGGTGTAACGAAGTGGAGGTTCTTGTCAACAGAGCAGCCCTAAACTTTGGGGTGCTTGTGTCTTGCTGATTTTTAGTTTTCCCAATTTATACGCCCATGAGTGGAAGTGCCCTATGCTCTCTAAGCTGAGTTTTGTAAATGTTTCAGGACACACCGTACACTTCTCCAGAGTGGCTGTTGGCAATTTACATCCTGCCCATCAGCGTAGCAAGGCTCCCGTTTCTCCGTGGCCTGTCCTGCATTTCTGGTTTTGACACTTTATTCAGCATGGCCCTTTTGACCGATGGGAAGCGAGACTTCTTTGTAGCGCTGATTTGCCTTTCCAGGTTGCTTGGTTGGCCAAAAAGGGCGTATGCGTTTTTTCCTGAATATATTCAGGAAAAAACGCATACGCCCTTTTTGGCCAAGGGCATCATTGTCGAGGTTTTGCCGCTTTTCCTGTGCTTTAAAGGCGATTCGAATCTGCCTCCTGAAATCTGTTTCCTGCAATTCTGCCTTGCTTTCAAATCCTCTTTGTTGCCTTGCCTCAATATATTTGTAGACGAGAGTTATCATTTATAAGTCTGCAGGTTTGTGAATTGCAGTGCCCCTGAGCTCCATTTTTCAACTCGCTCTCTTGGGAGCTGGCCGCAAAAGCGCAGGATTGCTTTAGGCCCTATTCTGCTTCCGGGCGGCAGACTGAGCCTGTGGTTAATTCTTCTTCCTGATGGGAAAATAGAGTGACCTGTGCCTGTCCCAACACCTAGAGCTAGTCTCTCATTGGTTCCCCGTCTTCCCGTTCACCCTCAGTTCAAATTGCCACCTGTATGGAACAGGAGGTTAAAGGTGCTGATTCTCCAAGGAGGGAGATTGCTAGTAAAGCGGCTGGAATGGCGAACCCGAGCACAAGGAGACGAGAAATGAGGTGCGTTTTAGAAACCTTTCCCGATCACTCGGTGGACCATCTTCTGGGTTTCTCATGCATGTTTTCGATGTAGGAAGATGCCCTTGAACCTGGAGATTTGGGACCCATGGGATGGGTACCACGCAGTATTACTTTAAAGCGTTTGCGTTTGCTCACCGAACCTCACCAAACCCCTCAGCCCCAAGAGTGTCCACCCTTATGTCTCAATCAGCTGCGGGTCTAGATATGGTCAATCCAGGTGGCATCACAGCGCCTGAACGAATTTTGTAAGAATTTCTCTCCCTTTCACTGTCTTTGTTTCACGGGTTTTTAAAATTAATTGAGTTTTATAATGGGGTTTAGCTGCTTTTCACTGCTGTGTTTATGCAGCTTTACACCCACTTGACTCACTTACAGAGAGATATCAATACATAGGTTTTAAGATTCTTACTAGTCAGATATACTCTTGGGCGGTGAATAGGGGGTGTTGAGTCCAGTTCCCTGAGCAAGGAGTAGGTCTTGTCTATTACGTATTGGGTTTATGGAACGGTATCTGAGCTAATTTGAAACCCTTGTTTTATGCATCACCCCACCTCACCTTTGCCGTTAGGCAGCCATAGTGTGTTTTCTAACCGTGTGACTCTGTTCTGTTTTGTAATTCAGTTCAAGGGCAGCGGTTTTTACATTCCCTCTATCGGTGATATCTTATGATAAGTGTCTTTTTCTGTGTGACTTATTTCACTTAGAATCGTTGTACCTAAATCCACTCATCATGCTGCTACTAGCCTTATGACGTTGATTTCATGGCTGAGTGATATTCCATTGTACATAAGGACCACAACTTCTTTATCCATGTTTCTCTTTCCTGGAATATTTAAGGTGTAACGAAGTGGAGGTTCTTGTCAACAGAGCAGCCCTAAACTTTGGGGTGCTTGTGTCTTGCTGATTTTTAGTTTTCCCAATTTATACGCCCATGAGTGGAAGTGCCCTATGCTCTCTAAGCTGAGTTTTGTAAATGTTTCAGGACACACCGTACACTTCTCCAGAGTGGCTGTTGGCAATTTACATCCCGCCCATCAGCGTAGCAAGGCTCCCGTTTCTCCGTGGCCTGTCCTGCATTTCTGGTTTTGACACTTTATTCAGCATGGCCCTTTTGACCGATGGGAAGCGAGACTTCTTTGTAGCGCTGATTTGCCTTTCCAGGTTGCTTGGTTGGCCAAAAAGGGCGTATGCGTTTTTTCCTGAATATATTCAGGAAAAAACGCATACGCCCTTTTTGGCCAAGGGCATCATTGTCGAGGTTTTGCCGCTTTTCCTGTGCTTTAAAGGCGATTCGAATCTGCCTCCTGAAATCTGTTTCCTGCAATTCTGCCTTGCTTTCAAATCCTCTTTGTTGCCTTCCCTCAATATATTTGTAGACGAGAGTTATCATTTATAAGTCTGCAGGTTTGTGAATTGCAGTGCCCCTGAGCTCCATTTTTCAACTCGCTCTCTTGGGAGCTGGCCGCAAAAGCGCAGGATTGCTTTAGGCCCTATTCTGCTTCCGGGCGGCAGACTGAGCCTGTGGTTAATTGTTCTTCCTGATGGGAAAATAGAGTGACCTGTGCCTGTCCCAACACCTAGAGCTAGTCTCTCATTGGTTCCCCGTCTTCCCGTTCACCCTCAGTTCAAATTGCCACCTGTATGGAACAGGAGGTTAAAGGTGCTGATTCTCCAAGGAGGGAGATTGCTAGTAAAGCGGCTGGAATGGCGAACCCGAGCACAAGGAGACGAGAAATGAGGTGCGTTTTAGAAACCTTTCCCGATCACTCGGTGGACCATCTTCTGGGTTTCTCATGCATGTTTTCGATGTAGGAAGATGCCCTTGAACCTGGAGATTTGGGACCCATGGGATGGGTACCACGCAGTATTACTTTAAAGCGTCTGCGTTTGCTCACCGAACCTCACCAAACCCCTCAGCCCCAAGAGTGTCCACCCTTATGTCTCAATCAGCTGCGGGTCTAGATATGGTCAATCCAGGTGGCATCACAGCGCCTGAACGAATTTTGTAAGAATTTCTCTCCCTTTCACTGTCTTTGTTTCACGGGGTTTTAAAATTAATTGAGTTTTATAATGGGGTTTAGCTGCTTTTCACTGCTGTGTTTATGCAGCTTTACACCCACTTGACTCACTTACAGAGAGATATCAATACATAGGTTTTAAGATTCTTACTAGTCAGATATACTCTTGGGCGGTGAATAGGGGGTGTTGAGTCCAGTTCCCTGAGCAAGGAGTAGGTCTTGTCTATTACGTATTGGGTTTATGGAACGGTATCTGAGCTAATTTGAAACCCTTTTTTTATGCATCACCCCACCTCACCTTTCCCGTTAGGCAGCCATAGTGTGTTTTCTAACCGTGTGACTCTGTTCTGTTTTGTAATTCAGTTCAAGGGCAGCGGTTTTTACATTCCCTCTATCGGTGATATCTTATGATAAGTGTCTTTTTCTGTGTGACTTATTTGACTTAGAATCGTCGTACCTAAATCCACTCATCATGCTGCTACTAGCCTTATGACGTTGATTTCATGGCTGAGTGATATTCCATTGTACATAAGGACCACAACTTCTTTATCCATGTTTCTCTTTCCTGGAATATTTAAGGTGTAACGAAGTGGAGGTTCTTGTCAACAGAGCAGCCCTAAACTTTGGGGTGCTTGTGTCTTGCTGATTTTTAGTTTTCCCAATTTATACGCCCATGAGTGGAAGTGCCCTATGCTCTCTAAGCTGAGTTTTGTAAATGTTTCAGGACACACCGTACACTTCTCCAGAGTGGCTGTTGGCAATTTACATCCCGCCCATCAGCGTAGCAAGGCTCCCGTTTCTCCGTGGCCTGTCCTGCATTTCTGGTTTTGACACTTTATTCAGCATGGCCCTTTTGACCGATGGGAAGCGAGACTTCTTTGTAGCGCTGATTTGCCTTTCCAGGTTGCTTGGTTGGCCAAAAAGGGCGTATGCGTTTTTTCCTGAATATATTCAGGAAAAAACGCATACGCCCTTTTTGGCCAAGGGCATCATTGTCGAGGTTTTGCCGCTTTTCCTGTGCTTTAAAGGCGATTCGAATCTGCCTCCTGAAATCTGTTTCCTGCAATTCTGCCTTGCTTTCAAATCCTCTTTGTTGCCTTGCCTCAATATATTTGTAGACGAGAGTTATCATTTATAAGTCTGCAGGTTTGTGAATTGCAGTGCCCCTGAGCTCCATTTTTCAACTCGCTCTCTTGGGAGCTGGCCGCAAAAGCGCAGGATTGCTTTAGGCCCTATTCTGCTTCCGGGCGGCAGACTGAGCCTGTGGTTAATTCTTCTTCCTGATGGGAAAATAGAGTGACCTGTGCCTGTCCCAACACCTAGAGCTAGTCTCTCATTGGTTCCCCGTCTTCCCGTTCACCCTCAGTTCAAATTGCCACCTGTATGGAACAGGAGGTTAAAGGTGCTGATTCTCCAAGGAGGGAGATTGCTAGTAAAGCGGCTGGAATGGCGAACCCGAGCACAAGGAGACGAGAAATGAGGTGCGTTTTAGAAACCTTTCCCGATCACTCGGTGGACCATCTTCTGGGTTTCTCATGCATGTTTTCGATGTAGGAAGATGCCCTTGAACCTGGAGATTTGGGACCCATGGGATGGGTACCACGCAGTATTACTTTAAAGCGTCTGCGTTTGCTCACCGAACCTCACCAAACCCCTCAGCCCCAAGAGTGTCCACCCTTATGTCTCAATCAGCTGCGGGTCTAGATATGGTCAATCCAGGTGGCATCACAGCGCCTGAACGAATTTTGTAAGAATTTCTCTCCCTTTCACTGTCTTTGTTTCACGGGGTTTTAAAATTAATTGAGTTTTATAATGGGGTTTAGCTGCTTTTCACTGCTGTGTTTATGCAGCTTTACACCCACTTGACTCACTTACAGAGAGATATCAATACATAGGTTTTAAGATTCTTACTAGTCAGATATACTCTTGGGCGGTGAATAGGGGGTGTTGAGTCCAGTTCCCTGAGCAAGGAGTAGGTCTTGTCTATTACGTATTGGGTTTATGGAACGGTATCTGAGCTAATTTGAAACCCTTTTTTTATGCATCACCCCACCTCACCTTTCCCGTTAGGCAGCCATAGTGTGTTTTCTAACCGTGTGACTCTGTTCTGTTTTGTAATTCAGTTCAAGGGCAGCGGTTTTTACATTCCCTCTATCGGTGATATCTTATGATAAGTGTCTTTTTCTGTGTGACTTATTTGACTTAGAATCGTCGTACCTAAATCCACTCATCATGCTGCTACTAGCCTTATGACGTTGATTTCATGGCTGAGTGATATTCCATTGTACATAAGGACCACAACTTCTTTATCCATGTTTCTCTTTCCTGGAATATTTAAGGTGTAACGAAGTGGAGGTTCTTGTCAACAGAGCAGCCCTAAACTTTGGGGTGCTTGTGTCTTGCTGATTTTTAGTTTTCCCAATTTATACGCCCATGAGTGGAAGTGCCCTATGCTCTCTAAGCTGAGTTTTGTAAATGTTTCAGGACACACCGTACACTTCTCCAGAGTGGCTGTTGGCAATTTACATCCCGCCCATCAGCGTAGCAAGGCTCCCGTTTCTCCGTGGCCTGTCCTGCATTTCTGGTTTTGACACTTTATTCAGCATGGCCCTTTTGACCGATGGGAAGCGAGACTTCTTTGTAGCGCTGATTTGCCTTTCCAGGTTGCTTGGTTGGCCAAAAAGGGCGTATGCGTTTTTTCCTGAATATATTCAGGAAAAAACGCATACGCCCTTTTTGGCCAAGGGCATCATTGTCGAGGTTTTGCCGCTTTTCCTGTGCTTTAAAGGCGATTCGAATCTGCCTCCTGAAATCTGTTTCCTGCAATTCTGCCTTGCTTTCAAATCCTCTTTGTTGCCTTGCCTCAATATATTTGTAGACGAGAGTTATCATTTATAAGTCTGCAGGTTTGTGAATTGCAGTGCCCCTGAGCTCCATTTTTCAACTCGCTCTCTTGGGAGCTGGCCGCAAAAGCGCAGGATTGCTTTAGGCCCTATTCTGCTTCCGGGCGGCAGACTGAGCCTGTGGTTAATTCTTCTTCCTGATGGGAAAATAGAGTGACCTGTGCCTGTCCCAACACCTAGAGCTAGTCTCTCATTGGTTCCCCGTCTTCCCGTTCACCCTCAGTTCAAATTGCCACCTGTATGGAACAGGAGGTTAAAGGTGCTGATTCTCCAAGGAGGGAGATTGCTAGTAAAGCGGCTGGAATGGCGAACCCGAGCACAAGGAGACGAGAAATGAGGTGCGTTTTAGAAACCTTTCCCGATCACTCGGTGGACCATCTTCTGGGTTTCTCATGCATGTTTTCGATGTAGGAAGATGCCCTTGAACCTGGAGATTTGGGACCCATGGGATGGGTACCACGCAGTATTACTTTAAAGCGTCTGCGTTTGCTCACCGAACCTCACCAAACCCCTCAGCCCCAAGAGTGTCCACCCTTATGTCTCAATCAGCTGCGGGTCTAGATATGGTCAATCCAGGTGGCATCACAGCGCCTGAACGAATTTTGTAAGAATTTCTCTCCCTTTCACTGTCTTTGTTTCACGGGTTTTTAAAATTAATTGAGTTTTATAATGGGGTTTAGCTGCTTTTCACTGCTGTGTTTATGCAGCTTTACACCCACTTGACTCACTTACAGAGAGATATCAATACATAGGTTTTAAGATTCTTACTAGTCAGATATACTCTTGGGCGGTGAATAGGGGGTGTTGAGTCCAGTTCCCTGAGCAAGGAGTAGGTCTTGTCTATTACGTATTGGGTTTATGGAACGGTATCTGAGCTAATTTGAAACCCTTGTTTTATGCATCACCCCACCTCACCTTTGCCGTTAGGCAGCCATAGTGTGTTTTCTAACCGTGTGACTCTGTTCTGTTTTGTAATTCAGTTCAAGGGCAGCGGTTTTTACATTCCCTCTATAGGTGATATCTTATGATAAGTGTCTTTTTCTGTGTGACTTATTTCACTTAGAATCGTCGTACCTAAATCCACTCATCATGCTGCTACTAGCCTTATGACGTTGATTTCATGGCTGAGTGATATTCCATTGTACATAAGGACCACAACTTCTTTATCCATTTTTCTCTTTCCTGGGATATTTAAGGTGTAACGAAGTGGAGGTTCTTGTCAACAGAGCAGCCCTAAACTTTGGGGTGCTTGTGTCTTGCTGATTTTTAGTTTTCCCAATTTATACGCCCATGAGTGGAAGTGCCCTATGCTCTCTAAGCTGAGTTTTGTAAATGTTTCAGGACACACCGTACACTTCTCCAGAGTGGCTGTTGGCAATTTACATCCTGTCCATCAGCGTAGCAAGGCTCCCGTTTCTCCGTGGCCTGTCCTGCATTTCTGGTTTTGACACTTTATTCAGCATGGCCCTTTTGACCGATGGGAAGCGAGACTTCTTTGTAGCGCTGATTTGCCTTTCCAGGTTGCTTGGTTGGCCAAAAAGGGCGTATGCGTTTTTTCCTGAATATATTCAGGAAAAAACGCATACGCCCTTTTTGGCCAAGGGCATCATTGTCGAGGTTTTGCCGCTTTTCCTGTGCTTTAAAGGCGATTCGAATCTGCCTCCTGAAATCTGTTTCCTGCAATTCTGCCTTGCTTTCAAATCCTCTTTGTTGCCTTGCCTCAATATATTTGTAGACGAGAGTTATCATTTATAAGTCTGCAGGTTTGTGAATTGCAGTGCCCCTGAGCTCCATTTTTCAACTCGCTCTCTTGGGAGCTGGCCGCAAAAGCGCAGGATTGCTTTAGGCCCTATTCTGCTTCCGGGCGGCAGACTGAGCCTGTGGTTAATTCTTCTTCCTGATGGGAAAATAGAGTGACCTGTGCCTGTCCCAACACCTAGAGCTAGTCTCTCATTGGTTCCCCGTCTTCCCGTTCACCCTCAGTTCAAATTGCCACCTGTATGGAACAGGAGGTTAAAGGTGCTGATTCTCCAAGGAGGGAGATTGCTAGTAAAGCGGCTGGAATGGCGAACCCGAGCACAAGGAGACGAGAAATGAGGTGCGTTTTAGAAACCTTTCCCGATCACTCGGTGGACCATCTTCTGGGTTTCTCATGCATGTTTTCGATGTAGGAAGATGCCCTTGAACCTGGAGATTTGGGACCCATGGGATGGGTACCACGCAGTATTACTTTAAAGCGTCTGCGTTTGCTCACCGAACCTCACCAAACCCCTCAGCCCCAAGAGTGTCCACCCTTATGTCTCAATCGGCTGCGGGTCTAGATATGGTCAATCCAGGTGGCATCACAGCGCCTGAACGAATTTTGTAAGAATTTCTCTCCCTTTCACTGTCTTTGTTTCACGGGTTTTTAAAATTAATTGAGTTTTATAATGGGGTTTAGCTGCTTTTCACTGCTGTGTTTATGCAGCTTTACACCCACTTGACTCACTTACAGAGAGATATCAATACATAGGTTTTAAGATTCTTACTAGTCAGATATACTCTTGGGCGGTGAATAGGGGGTGTTGTGTCCAGTTCCCTGAGCAAGGAGTAGGTCTTGTCTATTACGTATTGGGTTTATGGAACGGTATCTGAGCTAATTTGAAACCCTTGTTTTATGCATCACCCCACCTCACCTTTCCCGTTAGGCAGCCATAGTGTGTTTTCTAACCGTGTGACTCTGTTCTGTTTTGTAATTCAGTTCAAGGGCAGCGGTTTTTACATTCCCTCTATCGGTGATATCTTATGATAAGTGTCTTTTTCTGTGTGACTTATTTGACTTAGAATCGTCGTACCTAAATCCACTCATCATGCTGCTACTAGCCTTATGACGTTGATTTCATGGCTGAGTGATATTCCATTGTACATAAGGACCACAACTTCTTTATCCATTTTTCTCTTTCCTGGGATATTTAAGGTGTAACGAAGTGGAGGTTCTTGTCAACAGAGCAGCCCTAAACTTTGGGGTGCTTGTGTCTTGCTGATTTTTAGTTTTCCCTATTTATACGCCCATGAGTGGAAGTGCCCTATGCTCTCTAAGCTGAGTTTTGTAAATGTTTCAGGACACACCGTACACTTCTCCAGAGTGGCTGTTGGCAATTTACATCCCGCCCATCAGCGTAGCAAGGCTCCCGTTTCTCCGTGGCCTGTCCTGCATTTCTGGTTTTGACACTTTATTCAGCATGGCCCTTTTGACCGATGGGAAGCGAGACTTCTTTGTAGCGCTGATTTGCCTTTCCAGGTTGCTTGGTTGGCCAAAAAGGGCGTATGCGTTTTTTCCTGAATATATTCAGGAAAAAACGCATACGCCCTTTTTGGCCAAGGGCATCATTGTCGAGGTTTTGCCGCTTTTCCTGTGCTTTAAAGGCGATTCGAATCTGCCTCCTGAAATCTGTTTCCTGCAATTCTGCCTTGCTTTCAAATCCTCTTTGTTGCCTTCCCTCAATATATTTGTAGACGAGAGTTATCATTTATAAGTCTGCAGGTTTGTGAATTGCAGTGCCCCTGAGCTCCATTTTTCAACTCGCTCTCTTGGGAGCTGGCCGCAAAAGCGCAGGATTGCTTTAGGCCCTATTCTGCTTCCGGGCGGCAGACTGAGCCTGTGCTTAATTCTTCTTCCTGATGGGAAAATAGAGTGACCTGTGCCTGTCCCAACACCTAGAGCTAGTCTCTCATTGGTTCCCCGTCTTCCCGTTCACCCTCAGTTCAAATTGCCACCTGTATGGAACAGGAGGTTAAAGGTGCTGATTCTCCAAGGAGGGAGATTGCTAGTAAAGCGGCTGGAATGGCGAACCCGAGCACAAGGAGACGAGAAATGACGAGTGTTTTAGAAACCTTTCCCGATCACTCGGTGGACCATCTTCTGGGTTTCTCATGCATGTTTTCGATGTAGGAAGATGCCCTTGAACCTGGAGATTTGGGACCCATGGGATGGGTACCACGCAGTATTACTTTAAAGCGTCTGCGTTTGCTCACCGAACCTCACCAAACCCCTCAGCCCCAAGAGTGTCCACCCTTATGTCTCAATCAGCTGCGGGTCTAGATATGGTCAATGCAGGTGGCATCACAGCGCCTGAACGAATTTTGTAAGAATTTCTCTCCCTTTCACTGTCTTTGTTTCACGGGCTTTTAAAATTAATTGAGTTTTATAATGGGGTTTAGCTGCTTTTCACTGCTGTGTTTATGCAGCTTTACACCCACTTGACTCACTTACAGAGAGATATCAATACATAGGTTTTAAGATTCTTACTAGTCAGATATACTCTTGGGCGGTGAATAGGGGGTGTTGAGTCCAGTTCCCTGAGCAAGGAGTAGGTCTTGTCTATTACGTATTGGGTTTATGGAACGGTATCTGAGCTAATTTGAAACCCTTGTTTTATGCATCACCCCACCTCACCTTTCCCGTTAGGCAGCCATAGTGTGTTTTCTAACCGTGTGACTCTGTTCTGTTTTGTAATTCAGTTCAAGGGCAGCGGTTTTTACATTCCCTCTATCGGTGATATCTTATGATAAGTGTCTTTTTCCGTGTGACTTATTTGACTTAGAATCGTCGTACCTAAATCCACTCATCATGCTGCTACTAGCCTTATGATGTTGATTTCATGGCTGAGTGATATTCCATTGTACATAAGGACCACAACTTCTTTATCCATTTTTCTCTTTCCTGGGATATTTAAGGTGTAACGAAGTGGAGGTTCTTGTCAACAGAGCAGCCCTAAACTTTGGGGTGCTTGTGTCTTGCTGATTTTTAGTTTTCCCTATTTATACGCCCATGAGTGGAAGTGCCCTATGCTCTCTAAGCTGAGTTTTGTAAATGTTTCAGGACACACCGTACACTTCTCCAGAGTGGCTGTTGGCAATTTACATCCTGCCCATCAGCGTAGCAAGGCTCCCGTTTCTCCGTGGCCTGTCCTGCATTTCTGGTTTTGACACTTTATTCAGCATGGCCCTTTTGACCGATGGGAAGCGAGACTTCTTTGTAGCGCTGATTTGCCTTTCCAGGTTGCTTGGTTGGCCAAAAAGGGCGTATGCGTTTTTTCCTGAATATATTCAGGAAAAAACGCATACACCCTTTTTGGCCAAGGGCATCATTGTCGAGGTTTTGCCGCTTTTCCTGTGCTTTAAAGGCGATTCGAATCTGCCTCCTGAAATCTGTTTCCTGCAATTCTGCCTTGCTTTCAAATCCTCTTTGTTGCCTTGCCTCAATATATTTGTAGACGAGAGTTATCATTTATAAGTCTGCAGGTTTGTGAATTGCAGTGCCCCTGAGCTCCATTTTTCAACTCGCTCTCTTGGGAGCTGGCCGCAAAAGCGCAGGATTGCTTTAGGCCCTATTCTGCTTCCGGGCGGCAGACTGAGCCTGTGGTTAATTCTTCTTCCTGATGGGAAAATAGAGTGACCTGTGCCTGTCCCAACACCTAGAGCTAGTCTCTCATTGGTTCCCCGTCTTCCCGTTCACCCTCAGTTCAAATTGCCACCTGTATGGAACAGGAGGTTAAAGGTGCTGATTCTCCAAGGAGGGAGATTGCTAGTAAAGCGGCTGGAATGGCGAACCCGAGCACAAGGAGACGAGAAATGAGGTGCGTTTTAGAAACCTTTCCCGATCACTCGGTGGACCATCTTCTGGGTTTCTCATGCATGTTTTCGATGTAGGAAGATGCCCTTGAACCTGGAGATTTGGGACCCATGGGATGGGTACCACGCAGTATTACTTTAAAGCGTTTGCGTTTGCTCACCGAACCTCACCAAACCCCTCAGCCCCAAGAGTGTCCACCCTTATGTCTCAATCAGCTGCGGGTCTAGATATGGTCAATCCAGGTGGCATCACAGCGCCTGAACGAATTTTGTAAGAATTTCTCTCCCTTTCACTGTCTTTGTTTCACGGGTTTTTAAAATTAATTGAGTTTTATAATGGGGTTTAGCTGCTTTTCACTGCTGTGTTTATGCAGCTTTACACCCACTTGACTCACTTACAGAGAGATATCAATACATAGGTTTTAAGATTCTTACTAGTCAGATATACTCTTGGGCGGTGAATAGGGGGTGTTGAGTCCAGTTCCCTGAGCAAGGAGTAGGTCTTGTCTATTACGTATTGGGTTTATGGAACGGTATCTGAGCTAATTTGAAACCCTTGTTTTATGCATCACCCCACCTCACCTTTGCCGTTAGGCAGCCATAGTGTGTTTTCTAACCGTGTGACTCTGTTCTGTTTTGTAATTCAGTTCAAGGGCAGCGGTTTTTACATTCCCTCTATCGGTGATATCTTATGATAAGTGTCTTTTTCTGTGTGACTTATTTCACTTAGAATCGTTGTACCTAAATCCACTCATCATGCTGCTACTAGCCTTATGACGTTGATTTCATGGCTGAGTGATATTCCATTGTACATAAGGACCACAACTTCTTTATCCATTTTTCTCTTTCCTGGGATATTTAAGGTGTAACGAAGTGGAGGTTCTTGTCAACAGAGCAGCCCTAAACTTTGGGGTGCTTGTGTCTTGCTGATTTTTAGTTTTCCCAATTTATACGCCCATGAGTGGAAGTGCCCTATGCTCTCTAAGCTGAGTTTTGTAAATGTTTCAGGACACACCGTACACTTCTCCAGAGTGGCTGTTGGCAATTTACATCCCGCCCATCAGCGTAGCAAGGCTCCCGTTTCTCCGTGGCCTGTCCTGCATTTCTGGTTTTGACACTTTATTCAGCATGGCCCTTTTGACCGATGGGAAGCGAGACTTCTTTGTAGCGCTGATTTGCCTTTCCAGGTTGCTTGGTTGGCCAAAAAGGGCGTATGCGTTTTTTCCTGAATATATTCAGGAAAAAACGCATACGCCCTTTTTGGCCAAGGGCATCATTGTCGAGGTTTTGCCGCTTTTCCTGTGCTTTAAAGGCGATTCGAATCTGCCTCCTGAAATCTGTTTCCTGCAATTCTGCCTTGCTTTCAAATCCTCTTTGTTGCCTTCCCTCAATATATTTGTAGACGAGAGTTATCATTTATAAGTCTGCAGGTTTGTGAATTGCAGTGCCCCTGAGCTCCATTTTTCAACTCGCTCTCTTGGGAGCTGGCCGCAAAAGCGCAGGATTGCTTTAGGCCCTATTCTGCTTCCGGGCGGCAGACTGAGCCTGTGGTTAATTGTTCTTCCTGATGGGAAAATAGAGTGACCTGTGCCTGTCCCAACACCTAGAGCTAGTCTCTCATTGGTTCCCCGTCTTCCCGTTCACCCTCAGTTCAAATTGCCACCTGTATGGAACAGGAGGTTAAAGGTGCTGATTCTCCAAGGAGGGAGATTGCTAGTAAAGCGGCTGGAATGGCGAACCCGAGCACAAGGAGACGAGAAATGAGGTGCGTTTTAGAAACCTTTCCCGATCACTCGGTGGACCATCTTCTGGGTTTCTCATGCATGTTTTCGATGTAGGAAGATGCCCTTGAACCTGGAGATTTGGGACCCATGGGATGGGTACCACGCAGTATTACTTTAAAGCGTCTGCGTTTGCTCACCGAACCTCACCAAACCCCTCAGCCCCAAGAGTGTCCACCCTTATGTCTCAATCAGCTGCGGGTCTAGATATGGTCAATCCAGGTGGCATCACAGCGCCTGAACGAATTTTGTAAGAATTTCTCTCCCTTTCACTGTCTTTGTTTCACGGGGTTTTAAAATTAATTGAGTTTTATAATGGGGTTTAGCTGCTTTTCACTGCTGTGTTTATGCAGCTTTACACCCACTTGACTCACTTACAGAGAGATATCAATACATAGGTTTTAAGATTCTTACTAGTCAGATATACTCTTGGGCGGTGAATAGGGGGTGTTGAGTCCAGTTCCCTGAGCAAGGAGTAGGTCTTGTCTATTACGTATTGGGTTTATGGAACGGTATCTGAGCTAATTTGAAACCCTTTTTTTATGCATCACCCCACCTCACCTTTCCCGTTAGGCAGCCATAGTGTGTTTTCTAACCGTGTGACTCTGTTCTGTTTTGTAATTCAGTTCAAGGGCAGCGGTTTTTACATTCCCTCTATCGGTGATATCTTATGATAAGTGTCTTTTTCTGTGTGACTTATTTGACTTAGAATCGTCGTACCTAAATCCACTCATCATGCTGCTACTAGCCTTATGACGTTGATTTCATGGCTGAGTGATATTCCATTGTACATAAGGACCACAACTTCTTTATCCATGTTTCTCTTTCCTGGAATATTTAAGGTGTAACGAAGTGGAGGTTCTTGTCAACAGAGCAGCCCTAAACTTTGGGGTGCTTGTGTCTTGCTGATTTTTAGTTTTCCCAATTTATACGCCCATGAGTGGAAGTGCCCTATGCTCTCTAAGCTGAGTTTTGTAAATGTTTCAGGACACACCGTACACTTCTCCAGAGTGGCTGTTGGCAATTTACATCCCGCCCATCAGCGTAGCAAGGCTCCCGTTTCTCCGTGGCCTGTCCTGCATTTCTGGTTTTGACACTTTATTCAGCATGGCCCTTTTGACCGATGGGAAGCGAGACTTCTTTGTAGCGCTGATTTGCCTTTCCAGGTTGCTTGGTTGGCCAAAAAGGGCGTATGCGTTTTTTCCTGAATATATTCAGGAAAAAACGCATACGCCCTTTTTGGCCAAGGGCATCATTGTCGAGGTTTTGCCGCTTTTCCTGTGCTTTAAAGGCGATTCGAATCTGCCTCCTGAAATCTGTTTCCTGCAATTCTGCCTTGCTTTCAAATCCTCTTTGTTGCCTTGCCTCAATATATTTGTAGACGAGAGTTATCATTTATAAGTCTGCAGGTTTGTGAATTGCAGTGCCCCTGAGCTCCATTTTTCAACTCGCTCTCTTGGGAGCTGGCCGCAAAAGCGCAGGATTGCTTTAGGCCCTATTCTGCTTCCGGGCGGCAGACTGAGCCTGTGGTTAATTCTTCTTCCTGATGGGAAAATAGAGTGACCTGTGCCTGTCCCAACACCTAGAGCTAGTCTCTCATTGGTTCCCCGTCTTCCCGTTCACCCTCAGTTCAAATTGCCACCTGTATGGAACAGGAGGTTAAAGGTGCTGATTCTCCAAGGAGGGAGATTGCTAGTAAAGCGGCTGGAATGGCGAACCCGAGCACAAGGAGACGAGAAATGAGGTGCGTTTTAGAAACCTTTCCCGATCACTCGGTGGACCATCTTCTGGGTTTCTCATGCATGTTTTCGATGTAGGAAGATGCCCTTGAACCTGGAGATTTGGGACCCATGGGATGGGTACCACGCAGTATTACTTTAAAGCGTCTGCGTTTGCTCACCGAACCTCACCAAACCCCTCAGCCCCAAGAGTGTCCACCCTTATGTCTCAGTCGGCTGCGGGTCTAGATATGGTCAATCCAGGTGGCATCACAGCGCCTGAACGAATTTTGTAAGAATTTCTCTCCCTTTCACTGTCTTTGTTTCACGGGTTTTTAAAATTAATTGAGTTTTATAATGGGGTTTAGCTGCTTTTCACTGCTGTGTTTATGCAGCTTTACACCCACTTGACTCACTTACAGAGAGATATCAATACATAGGTTTTAAGATTCTTACTAGTCAGATATACTCTTGGGCGGTGAATAGGGGGTGTTGAGTCCAGTTCCCTGAGCAAGGAGTAGGTCTTGTCTATTACGTATTGGGTTTATGGAACGGTATCTGAGCTAATTTGAAACCCTTGTTTTATGCATCACCCCACCTCACCTTTGCCGTTAGGCAGCCATAGTGTGTTTTCTAACCGTGTGACTCTGTACTGTTTTGTAATTCATTTCAAGGGTAGCGGTTTTTACATTCCCTCTATAAGTGATATCTTACGATAAGTGTCTTTTTCTGTGTGACTTATTTCACTTAGAATCGTCGTACCTAAATCCACTCATCATGCTGCTACTAGCCTTATGATGTTGATTTCATGGCTGAGTGATATTCCATTGTACATAAGGACCACAACTTCTTTATCAATTTTTCCCTTTCCTGGGATATTTAAGGTGTAACGAAGTGGAGGTTCTTGTCAACAGAGCAGCCCTAAACTTTGGGGTGCTTGTGTCCTGCTGATTTTTAGTTTTCCCAATTTATACGCCCATGAGTGGAAGTGCCCTATGCTCTCTAAGCTGAGTTTTGTAAATGTTTCAGGACACACCGTACACTTCTCCAGAGTGGCTGTTGGCAATTTACATCCCGCCCATCAGCGTAGCAAGGCTCCCGTTTCTCCGTGGCCTGTCCTGCATTTCTGGTTTTGACACTTTATTCAGCATGGCCCTTTTGACCGATGGGAAGCGAGACTTCTTTGTAGCGCTGATTTGCCTTTCCAGGTTGCTTGGTTGGCCAAAAAGGGCGTATGCGTTTTTTCCTGAATATATTCAGGAAAAAACGCATACGCCCTTTTTGGCCAAGGGCATCATTGTCGAGGTTTTGCCGCTTTTCCTGTGCTTTAAAGTCGATTCGAATCTGCCTCCTGAAATCTGTTTCCTGCAATTCTGCCTTGCTTTCAAATCCTCTTTGTTGCCTTCCCTCAATATATTTGTAGACGAGAGTTATCATTTATAAGTCTGCAGGTTTGTGAATTGCAGTGCCCCTG
Source organism: Eschrichtius robustus (assembly GCF_028021215.1). NCBI lineage: Eukaryota > Metazoa > Chordata > Mammalia > Artiodactyla > Eschrichtiidae > Eschrichtius > Eschrichtius robustus. The sequence goes on from NC_090830.1 coordinate 50,206,866, forward strand.
AGCTCCATTTTTCAACTCGCTCTCTTGGGAGCTGGCCGCAAAAGCGCAGGATTGCTTTAGGCCCTATTCTGCTTCCGGGCGGCAGAATGAGCCTGTGGTTAATTCTTCTTCCTGATGGGAAAATAGAGTGACCTGTGCCTGTCCCAACACCTAGAGCTAGTCTCTCATTGGTTCCCCGTCTTCCCGTTCACCCTCAGTTCAAATTGCCACCTGTATGGAACAGGAGGTTAAAGGTGCTGATTCTCCAAGGAGGGAGATTGCTAGTAAAGCGGCTGGAATGGCGAACCCGAGCACAAGGAGACGAGAAATGAGGTGCGTTTTAGAAACCTTTCCCGATCACTCGGTGGACCATCTTCTGGGTTTCTCATGCATGTTTTCGATGTAGGAAGATGCCCTTGAACCTGGAGATTTGGGACCCATGGGATGGGTACCACGCAGTATTACTTTAAAGCGTCTGCGTTTGCTCACCGAACCTCACCAAGCCCCTCAGCCCCAAGAGTGTCCACCCTTATGTCTCAATCAGCTGCGGGTCTAGATATGGTCAATCCAGGTGGCATCACAGCGCCTGAACGAATTTTGTAAGAATTTCTCTCCCTTTCACTGTCTTTGTTTCACGGGTTTTTAAAATTAATTGAGTTTTATAATGGGGTTTAGCTGCTTTTCACTGCTGTGTTTATGCAGCTTTACACCCACTTGACTCACTTACAGAGAGATATCAATACATAGGTTTTAAGATTCTTACTAGTCAGATATACTCTTGGGCGGTGAATAGGGGGTGTTGAGTCCAGTTCCCTGAGCAAGGAGTAGGTCTTGTCTATTACGTATTGGGTTTATGGAACGGTATCTGAGCTAATTTGAAACCCTTGTTTTATGCATCACCCCACCTCACCTTTCCCGTTAGGCAGCCATAGTGTGTTTTCTAACCGTGTGACTCTGTTCTGTTTTGTAATTCAGTTCAAGGGCAGCGGTTTTTACATTCCCTCTATAGGTGATATCTTATGATAAGTGTCTTTTTCTGTGTGACTTATTTGACTTAGAATCGTCGTACCTAAATCCACTCATCATGCTGCTACTAGCCTTATGACGTTGATTTCATGGCTGAGTGATATTCCATTGTACATAAGGACCACAACTTCTTTATCCATTTTTCTCTTTCCTGGGATATTTAAGGTGTAACGAAGTGGAGGTTCTTGTCAACAGAGCAGCCCTAAACTTTGGGGTGCTTGTGTCTTGCTGATTTTTAGTTTTCCCAATTTATACGCCCATGAGTGGAAGTGCCCTATGCTCTCTAAGCTGAGTTTTGTAAATATTTCAGGACACACCGTACACTTCTCCAGAGTGGCTGTTGGCAATTTACATCCTGCCCATCAGCGTAGCAAGGCTCCCGTTTCTCCGTGGCCTGTCCTGCATTTCTGGTTTTGACACTTTATTCAGCATGGCCCTTTTGACCGATGGGAAGCGAGACTTCTTTGTAGCGCTGATTTGCCTTTCCAGGTTGCTTGGTTGGCCAAAAAGGGCGTATGCGTTTTTTCCTGAATATATTCAGGAAAAAACGCATACGCCCTTTTTGGCCAAGGGCATCATTGTCGAGGTTTTGCCGCTTTTCCTGTGCTTTAAAGGCGATTCGAATCTGCCTCCTGAAATCTGTTTCCTGCAATTCTGCCTTGCTTTCAAATCCTCTTTGTTGCCTTCCCTCAATATATTTGTAGACGAGAGTTATCATTTATAAGTCTGCAGGTTTGTGAATTGCAGTGCCCCTGAGCTGCATTTTTCAACTCGCTCTCTTGGGAGCTGGCCGCAAAAGCGCAGGATTGCTTTAGGCCCTATTCTGCTTCCGGGCGGCAGACTGAGACTGTGGTTAATTCTTCTTCCTGATGGGAAAATAGAGTGACCTGTGCCTGTCCCAACACCTAGAGCTAGTCTCTCATTGGTTCCCCGTCTTCCCGTTCACCCTCAGTTCAAATTGCCACCTGTATGGAACAGGAGGTTAAAGGTGCTGTTTCTCCAAGGAGGGAGATTGCTAGTAAAGCGGCTGGAATGGTGAACCCGAGCACAAGGAGACGAGAAATGAGGTGCGTTTTAGAAACCTTTCCCGATCACTCGGTGGACCATCTTCTGGGTTTCTCATGCATGTTTTCGATGTAGGAAGATGCCCTTGAACCTGGAGATTTGGGACCCATGGGATGGGTACCACGCAGTATTACTTTAAAGCGTCTGCGTTTGCTCACCGAACCTCACCAAACCCCTCAGCCCCAAGAGTGTCCACCCTTATGTCTCAATCAGCTGCGGGTCTAGATATGGTCAATCCAGGTGGCATCACAGCGCCTGAACGAATTTTGTAAGAATTTCTCTCCCTTTCACTGTCTTTGTTTCACGGGGTTTTAAAATTAATTGAGTTTTATAATGGGGTTTAGCTGCTTTTCACTGCTGTGTTTATGCAGCTTTACACCCACTTGACTCACTTACAGAGAGATATCAATACATAGGTTTTAAGATTCTTACTAGTCAGATATACTCTTGGGCGGTGAATAGGGGGTGTTGAGTCCAGTTCCCTGAGCAAGGAGTAGGTCTTGTCTATTACGTATTGGGTTTATGGAACGGTATCTGAGCTAATTTGAAACCCTTGTTTTATGCATCACCCCACCTCACCTTTCCCGTTAGGCAGCCATAGTGTGTTTTCTAACCGTGTGACTCTGTTCTGTTTTGTAATTCAGTTCAAGGGCAGCGGTTTTTACATTCCCTCTATCGGTGATATCTTATGATAAGTGTCTTTTTCTGTGTGACTTATTTCACTTAGAATCGTCGTACCTAAATCCACTCATCATGCTGCTACTAGCCTTATGACGTTGATTTCATGGCTGAGTGATATTCCATTGTACATAAGGACCACAACTTCTTTATCCATTTTTCTCTTTCCTGGGATATTTAAGGTGTAACGAAGTGGAGGTTCTTGTCAACAGAGCAGCCCTAAACTTTGGGGTGCTTGTGTCTTGCTGATTTTTAGTTTTCCCAATTTATACGCCCATGAGTGGAAGTGCCCTATGCTCTCTAAGCTGAGTTTTGTAAATGTTTCAGGACACACCGTACACTTCTCCAGAGTGGCTGTTGGCAATTTACATCCTGTCCATCAGCGTAGCAAGGCTCCCGTTTCTCCGTGGCCTGTCCTGCATTTCTGGTTTTGACACTTTATTCAGCATGGCCCTTTTGACCGATGGGAAGCGAGACTTCTTTGTAGCGCTGATTTGCCTTTCCAGGTTGCTTGGTTGGCCAAAAAGGGCGTATGCGTTTTTTCCTGAATATATTCAGGAAAAAACGCATACGCCCTTTTTGGCCAAGGGCATCATTGTCGAGGTTTTGCCGCTTTTCCTGTGCTTTAAAGGCGATTCGAATCTGCCTCCTGAAATCTGTTTCCTGCAATTCTGCCTTGCTTTCAAATCCTCTTTGTTGCCTTGCCTCAATATATTTGTAGACGAGAGTTATCATTTATAAGTCTGCAGGTTTGTGAATTGCAGTGCCCCTGAGCTCCATTTTTCAACTCGCTCTCTTGGGAGCTGGCCGCAAAAGCGCAGGATTGCTTTAGGCCCTATTCTGCTTCCGGGCGGCAGACTGAGCCTGTGGTTAATTCTTCTTCCTGATGGGAAAATAGAGTGACCTGTGCCTGTCCCAACACCTAGAGCTAGTCTCTCATTGGTTCCCCGTCTTCCCGTTCACCCTCAGTTCAAATTGCCACCTGTATGGAACAGGAGGTTAAAGGTGCTGATTCTCCAAGGAGGGAGATTGCTAGTAAAGCGGCTGGAATGGCGAACCCGAGCACAAGGAGACGAGAAATGAGGTGCGTTTTAGAAACCTTTCCCGATCACTCGGTGGACCATCTTCTGGGTTTCTCATGCATGTTTTCGATGTAGGAAGATGCTCTTGAACCTGGAGATTTGGGACCCATGGGATGGGTACCACGCAGTATTACTTTAAAGCGTCTGCGTTTGCTCACCGAACCTCACCAAACCCCTCAGCCCCAAGAGTGTCCACCCTTATGTCTCAATCGGCTGCGGGTCTAGATATGGTCAATCCAGGTGGCATCACAGCGCCTGAACGAATTTTGTAAGAATTTCTCTCCCTTTCACTGTCTTTGTTTCACGGGTTTTTAAAATTAATTGAGTTTTATAATGGGGTTTAGCTGCTTTTCACTGCTGTGTTTATGCAGCTTTACACCCACTTGACTCACTTACAGAGAGATATCAATACATAGGTTTTAAGATTCTTACTAGTCAGATATACTCTTGGGCGGTGAATAGGGGGTGTTGTGTCCAGTTCCCTGAGCAAGGAGTAGGTCTTGTCTATTACGTATTGGGTTTATGGAACGGTATCTGAGCTAATTTGAAACCCTTGTTTTATGCATCACCCCACCTCACCTTTCCCGTTAGGCAGCCATAGTGTGTTTTCTAACCGTGTGACTCTGTTCTGTTTTGTAATTCAGTTCAAGGGCAGCGGTTTTTACATTCCCTCTATCGGTGATATCTTATGATAAGTGTCTTTTTCTGTGTGACTTATTTGACTTAGAATCGTTGTACCTAAATCCACTCATCATGCTGCTACTAGCCTTATGACGTTGATTTCATGGCTGAGTGATATTCCATTGTACATAAGGACCACAACTTCTTTATCCATTTTTCTCTTTCCTGGGATATTTAAGGTGTAACGAAGTGGAGGTTCTTGTCAACAGAGCAGCCCTAAACTTTGGGGTGCTTGTGTCTTGCTGATTTTTAGTTTTCCCTATTTATACGCCCATGAGTGGAAGTGCCCTATGCTCTCTAAGCTGAGTTTTGTAAATGTTTCAGGACACACCGTACACTTCTCCAGAGTGGCTGTTGGCAATTTACATCCCGCCCATCAGCGTAGCAAGGCTCCCGTTTCTCCGTGGCCTGTCCTGCATTTCTGGTTTTGACACTTTATTCAGCATGGCCCTTTTGACCGATGGGAAGCGAGACTTCTTTGTAGCGCTGATTTGCCTTTCCAGGTTGCTTGGTTGGCCAAAAAGGGCGTATGCGTTTTTTCCTGAATATATTCAGGAAAAAACGCATACGCCCTTTTTGGCCAAGGGCATCATTGTCGAGGTTTTGCCACTTTTCCTGTGCTTTAAAGGCGATTCGAATCTGCCTCCTGAAATCTGTTTCCTGCAATTCTGCCTTGCTTTCAAATCCTCTTTGTTGCCTTCCCTCAATATATTTGTAGACGAGAGTTATCATTTATAAGTCTGCAGGTTTGTGAATTGCAGTGCCCCTGAGCTCCATTTTTCAACTCGCTCTCTTGGGAGCTGGCCGCAAAAGCGCAGGATTGCTTTAGGCCCTATTCTGCTTCCGGGCGGCAGACTGAGCCTGTGCTTAATTCTTCTTCCTGATGGGAAAATAGAGTGACCTGTGCCTGTCCCAACACCTAGAGCTAGTCTCTCATTGGTTCCCCGTCTTCCCGTTCACCCTCAGTTCAAATTGCCACCTGTATGGAACAGGAGGTTAAAGGTGCTGATTCTCCAAGGAGGGAGATTGCTAGTAAAGCGGCTGGAATGGCGAACCCGAGCACAAGGAGACGAGAAATGACGAGTGTTTTAGAAACCTTTCCCGATCACTCGGTGGACCATCTTCTGGGTTTCTCATGCATGTTTTCGATGTAGGAAGATGCCCTTGAACCTGGAGATTTGGGACCCATGGGATGGGTACCACGCAGTATTACTTTAAAGCGTCTGCGTTTGCTCACCGAACCTCACCAAACCCCTCAGCCCCAAGAGTGTCCACCCTTATGTCTCAATCAGCTGCGGGTCTAGATATGGTCAATCCAGGTGGCATCACAGCGCCTGAACGAATTTTGTAAGAATTTCTCTCCCTTTCACTGTCTTTGTTTCACGGGCTTTTAAAATTAATTGAGTTTTATAATGGGGTTTAGCTGCTTTTCACTGCTGTGTTTATGCAGCTTTACACCCACTTGACTCACTTACAGAGAGATATCAATACATAGGTTTTAAGATTCTTACTAGTCAGATATACTCTTGGGCGGTGAATAGGGGGTGTTGAGTCCAGTTCCCTGAGCAAGGAGTAGGTCTTGTCTATTACGTATTGGGTTTATGGAACGGTATCTGAGCTAATTTGAAACCCTTGTTTTATGCATCACCCCACCTCACCTTTCCCGTTAGGCAGCCATAGTGTGTTTTCTAACCGTGTGACTCTGTTCTGTTTTGTAATTCAGTTCAAGGGCAGCGGTTTTTACATTCCCTCTATCGGTGATATCTTATGATAAGTGTCTTTTTCCGTGTGACTTATTTGACTTAGAATCGTCGTACCTAAATCCACTCATCATGCTGCTACTAGCCTTATGATGTTGATTTCATGGCTGAGTGATATTCCATTGTACATAAGGACCACAACTTCTTTATCCATTTTTCTCTTTCCTGGGATATTTAAGGTGTAACGAAGTGGAGGTTCTTGTCAACAGAGCAGCCCTAAACTTTGGGGTGCTTGTGTCTTGCTGATTTTTAGTTTTCCCTATTTATACGCCCATGAGTGGAAGTGCCCTATGCTCTCTAAGCTGAGTTTTGTAAATGTTTCAGGACACACCGTACACTTCTCCAGAGTGGCTGTTGGCAATTTACATCCTGCCCATCAGCGTAGCAAGGCTCCCGTTTCTCCGTGGCCTGTCCTGCATTTCTGGTTTTGACACTTTATTCAGCATGGCCCTTTTGACCGATGGGAAGCGAGACTTCTTTGTAGCGCTGATTTGCCTTTCCAGGTTGCTTGGTTGGCCAAAAAGGGCGTATGCGTTTTTTCCTGAATATATTCAGGAAAAAACGCATACGCCCTTTTTGGCCAAGGGCATCATTGTCGAGGTTTTGCCGCTTTTCCTGTGCTTTAAAGGCGATTCGAATCTGCCTCCTGAAATCTGTTTCCTGCAATTCTGCCTTGCTTTCAAATCCTCTTTGTTGCCTTGCCTCAATATATTTGTAGACGAGAGTTATCATTTATAAGTCTGCAGGTTTGTGAATTGCAGTGCCCCTGAGCTCCATTTTTCAACTCGCTCTCTTGGGAGCTGGCCGCAAAAGCGCAGGATTGCTTTAGGCCCTATTCTGCTTCCGGGCGGCAGACTGAGCCTGTGGTTAATTCTTCTTCCTGATGGGAAAATAGAGTGACCTGTGCCTGTCCCAACACCTAGAGCTAGTCTCTCATTGGTTCCCCGTCTTCCCGTTCACCCTCAGTTCAAATTGCCACCTGTATGGAACAGGAGGTTAAAGGTGCTGATTCTCCAAGGAGGGAGATTGCTAGTAAAGCGGCTGGAATGGCGAACCCGAGCACAAGGAGACGAGAAATGAGGTGCGTTTTAGAAACCTTTCCCGATCACTCGGTGGACCATCTTCTGGGTTTCTCATGCATGTTTTCGATGTAGGAAGATGCCCTTGAACCTGGAGATTTGGGACCCATGGGATGGGTACCACGCAGTATTACTTTAAAGCGTTTGCGTTTGCTCACCGAACCTCACCAAACCCCTCAGCCCCAAGAGTGTCCACCCTTATGTCTCAATCAGCTGCGGGTCTAGATATGGTCAATCCAGGTGGCATCACAGCGCCTGAACGAATTTTGTAAGAATTTCTCTCCCTTTCACTGTCTTTGTTTCACGGGCTTTTAAAATTAATTGAGTTTTATAATGGGGTTTAGCTGCTTTTCACTGCTGTGTTTATGCAGCTTTACACCCACTTGACTCACTTACAGAGAGATATCAATACATAGGTTTTAAGATTCTTACTAGTCAGATATACTCTTGGGCGGTGAATAGGGGGTGTTGAGTCCAGTTCCCTGAGCAAGGAGTAGGTCTTGTCTATTACGTATTGGGTTTATGGAACGGTATCTGAGCTAATTTGAAACCCTTGTTTTATGCATCACCCCACCTCACCTTTCCCGTTAGGCAGCCATAGTGTGTTTTCTAACCGTGGGACTCTGTTCTGTTTTGTAATTCAGTTCAAGGGCAGCGGTTTTTACATTCCCTCTATCGGTGATATCTTATGATAAGTGTCTTTTTCTGTGTGACTTATTTCACTTAGAATCGTCGTACCTAAATCCACTCATCATGCTGCTACTAGCCTTATGACGTTGATTTCATGGCTGAGTGATATTCCATTGTACATAAGGACCACAACTTCTTTATCCATTTTTCTCTTTCCTGGGATATTTAAGGTGTAACGAAGTGGAGGTTCTTGTCAACAGAGCAGCCCTAAACTTTGGGGTGCTTGTGTCTTGCTGATTTTTAGTTTTCCCAATTTATACGCCCATGAGTGGAAGTGCCCTATGCTCTCTAAGCTGAGTTTTGTAAATGTTTCAGGACACACCGTACACTTCTCCAGAGTGGCTGTTGGCAATTTACATCCCGCCCATCAGCGTAGCAAGGCTCCCGTTTCTCCGTGGCCTGTCCTGCATTTCTGGTTTTGACACTTTATTCAGCATGGCCCTTTTGACCGATGGGAAGCGAGACTTCTTTGTAGCGCTGATTTGCCTTTCCAGGTTGCTTGGTTGGCCAAAAAGGGCGTATGCGTTTTTTCCTGAATATATTCAGGAAAAAACGCATACGCCCTTTTTGGCCAAGGGCATCATTGTCGAGGTTTTGCCGCTTTTCCTGTGCTTTAAAGGCGATTCGAATCTGCCTCCTGAAATCTGTTTCCTGCAATTCTGCCTTGCTTTCAAATCCTCTTTGTTGCCTTCCCTCAGTATATTTGTAGACGAGAGTTATCATTTATAAGTCTGCAGGTTTGTGAATTGCAGTGCCCCTGAGCTCCATTTTTCAACTCGCTCTCTTGGGAGCTGGCCGCAAAAGCGCAGGATTGCTTTAGGCCCTATTCTGCTTCCGGGCGGCAGACTGAGCCTGTGGTTAATTCTTCTTCCTGATGGGAAAATAGAGTGACCTGTGCCTGTCCCAACACCTAGAGCTAGTCTCTCATTGGTTCCCCGTCTTCCCGTTCACCCTCAGTTCAAATTGCCACCTGTATGGAACAGGAGGTTAAAGGTGCTGATTCTCCAAGGAGGGAGATTGCTAGTAAAGCGGCTGGAATGGCGAACCCGAGCACAAGGAGACGAGAAATGAGGTGCGTTTTAGAAACCTTTCGCGATCACTCGGTGGACCATCTTCTGGGTTTCTCATGCATGTTTTCGATGTAGGAAGATGCCCTTGAACCTGGAGATTTGGGACCCATGGGATGGGTACCACGCAGTATTACTTTAAAGCGTCTGCGTTTGCTCACCGAACCTCACCAAACCCCTCAGCCCCAAGAGTGTCCACCCTTATGTCTCAATCAGCTGCGGGTCTAGATATGGTCAATCCAGGTGGCATCACAGCGCCTGAACGAATTTTGTAAGAATTTCTCTCCCTTTCACTGTCTTTGTTTCACGGGTTTTTAAAATTAATTGAGTTTTATAATGGGGTTTAGCTGCTTTTCACTGCTGTGTTTATGCAGCTTTACACCCACTTGACTCACTTACAGAGAGATATCAATACATAGGTTTTAAGATTCTTACTAGTCAGATATACTCTTGGGCGGTGAATAGGGGGTGTTGAGTCCAGTTCCCTGAGCAAGGAGTAGGTCTTGTCTATTACGTATTGGGTTTATGGAACGGTATCTGAGCTAATTTGAAACCCTTGTTTTATGCATCACCCCACCTCACCTTTGCCGTTAGGCAGCCATAGTGTGTTTTCTAACCGTGTGACTCTGTTCTGTTTTGTAATTCAGTTCAAGGGCAGCGGTTTTTACATTCCCTCTATAGGTGATATCTTATGATAAGTGTCTTTTTCTGTGTGACTTATTTGACTTAGAATCGTCGTACCTAAATCCACTCATCATGCTGCTACTAGCCTTATGACGTTGATTTCATGGCTGAGTGATATTCCATTGTACATAAGGACCACAACTTCTTTATCAATTTTTCCCTTTCCTGGGATATTTAAGGTGTAACGAAGTGGAGGTTCTTGTCAACAGAGCAGCCCTAAACTTTGGGGTGCTTGTGTCTTGCTGATTTTTAGTTTTCCCAATTTATACGCCCATGAGTGGAAGTGCCCTATGCTCTCTAAGCTGAGTTTTGTAAATGTTTCAGGACACACCGTACACTTCTCCAGAGTGGCTGTTGGCAATTTACATCCTGCCCATCAGCGTAGCAAGGCTCCCGTTTCTCCGTGGCCTGTCCTGCATTTCTGGTTTTGACACTTTATTCAGCATGGCCCTTTTGACCGATGGGAAGCGAGACTTCTTTGTAGCGCTGATTTGCCTTTCCAGGTTGCTTGGTTGGCCAAAAAGGGCGTATGCGTTTTTTCCTGAATATATTCAGGAAAAAACGCATACGCCCTTTTTGGCCAAGGGCATCATTGTCGAGGTTTTGCCGCTTTTCCTGTGCTTTAAAGGCGATTCGAATCTGCCTCCTGAAATCTGTTTCCTGCAATTCTGCCTTGCTTTCAAATCCTCTTTGTTGCCTTCCCTCAATATATTTGTAGACGAGAGTTATCATTTATAAGTCTGCAGGTTTGTGAATTGCAGTGCCCCTGAGCTCCATTTTTCAACTCGCTCTCTTGGGAGCTGGCCGCAAAAGCGCAGGATTGCTTTAGGCCCTATTCTGCTTCCGGGCGGCAGACTGAGCCTGTGGTTAATTCTTCTTCCTGATGGGAAAATAGAGTGACCTGTGCCTGTCCCAACACCTAGAGCTAGTCTCTCATTGGTTCCCCGTCTTCCCGTTCACCCTCAGTTCAAATTGCCACCTGTATGGAACAGGAGGTTAAAGGTGCTGATTCTCCAAGGAGGGAGATTGCTAGTAAAGCGGCTGGAATGGCGAACCCGAGCACAAGGAGACGAGAAATGAGGAGTGTTTTAGAAACCTTTCCCGATCACTCGGTGGACCATCTTCTGGGTTTCTCATGCATGTTTTCGATGTAGGAAGATGCCCTTGAACCTGGAGATTTGGGACCCATGGGATGGGTACCACGCAGTATTACTTTAAAGCGTCTGCGTTTGCTCACCGAACCTCACCAAACCCCTCAGCCCCAAGAGTGTCCACCCTTATGTCTCAATCAGCTGCGGGTCTAGATATGGTCAATCCAGGTGGCATCACAGCGCCTGAACGAATTTTGTAAGAATTTCTCTCCCTTTCACTGTCTTTGTTTCACGGGCTTTTAAAATTAATTGAGTTTTATAATGGGGTTTAGCTGCTTTTCACTGCTGTGTTTATGCAGCTTTACACCCACTTGACTCACTTACAGAGAGATATCAATACATAGGTTTTAAGATTCTTACTAGTCAGATATACTCTTGGGCGGTGAATAGGGGGTGTTGAGTCCAGTTCCCTGAGCAAGGAGTAGGTCTTGTCTATTACGTATTGGGTTTATGGAACGGTATCTGAGCTAATTTGAAACCCTTGTTTTATGCATCACCCCACCTCACCTTTCCCGTTAGGCAGCCATAGTGTGTTTTCTAACCGTGTGACTCTGTTCTGTTTTGTAATTCAGTTCAAGGGCAGCGGTTTTTACATTCCCTCTATCGGTGATATCTTATGATAAGTGTCTTTTTCAGTGTGACTTATTTGACTTAGAATCGTCGTACCCAAATCCACTCATCATGCTGCTACTAGCCTTATGATGTTGATTTCATGGCTGAGTGATATTCCATTGTACATAAGGACCACAACTTCTTTATCCATTTTTCTCTTTCCTGGGATATTTAAGGTGTAACGAAGTGGAGGTTCTTGTCAACAGAGCAGCCCTAAACTTTGGGGTGCTTGTGTCTTGCTGATTTTTAGTTTTCCCTATTTATACGCCCATGAGTGGAAGTGCCCTATGCTCTCTAAGCTGAGTTTTGTAAATGTTTCAGGACACACCGTACACTTCTCCAGAGTGGCTGTTGGCAATTTACATCCTGCCCATCAGCGTAGCAAGGCTCCCGTTTCTCCGTGGCCTGTCCTGCATTTCTGGTTTTGACACTTTATTCAGCATGGCCCTTTTGACCGATGGGAAGCGAGACTTCTTTGTAGCGCTGATTTGCCTTTCCAGGTTGCTTGGTTGGCCAAAAAGGGCGTATGCGTTTTTTCCTGAATATATTCAGGACAAAACGCATACGCCCTTTTTGGCCAAGGGCATCATTGTCGAGGTTTTGCCGCTTTTCCTGTGCTTTAAAGGCGATTCGAATCTGCCTCCTGAAATCTGTTTCCTGCAATTCTGCCTTGCTTTCAAATCCTCTTTGTTGCCTTGCCTCAATATATTTGTAGACGAGAGTTATCATTTATAAGTCTGCAGGTTTGTGAATTGCAGTGCCCCTGAGCTCCATTTTTCAACTCGCTCTCTTGGGAGCTGGCCGCAAAAGCGCAGGATTGCTTTAGGCCCTATTCTGCTTCCGGGCGGCAGACTGAGCCTGTGGTTAATTCTTCTTCCTGATGGGAAAATAGAGTGACCTGTGCCTGTCCCAACACCTAGAGCTAGTCTCTCATTGGTTCCCCGTCTTCCCGTTCACCCTCAGTTCAAATTGCCACCTGTATGGAACAGGAGGTTAAAGGTGCTGATTCTCCAAGGAGGGAGATTGCTAGTAAAGCGGCTGGAATGGCGAACCCGAGCACAAGGAGACGAGAAATGAGGAGTGTTTTAGAAACCTTTCCCGATCACTCGGTGGACCATCTTCTGGGTTTCTCATGCATGTTTTCGATGTAGGAAGATGCCCTTGAACCTGGAGATTTGGGACCCATGGGATGGGTACCACGCAGTATTACTTTAAAGCGTCTGCGTTTGCTCACCGAACCTCACCAAACCCCTCAGCCCCAAGAGTGTCCACCCTTATGTCTCAATCAGCTGCGGGTCTAGATATGGTCAATCCAGGTGGCATCACAGCGCCTGAACGAATTTTGTAAGAATTTCTCTCCCTTTCACTGTCTTTGTTTCACGGGTTTTTAAAATTAATTGAGTTTTATAATGGGGTTTAGCTGCTTTTCACTGCTGTGTTTATGCAGCTTTACACCCACTTGACTCACTTACAGAGAGATATCAATACATAGGTTTTAAGATTCTTACTAGTCAGATATACTCTTGGGCGGTGAATAGGGGGTGTTGAGTCCAGTTCCCTGAGCAAGGAGTAGGTCTTGTCTATTACGTATTGGGTTTATGGAACGGTATCTGAGCTAATTTGAAACCCTTGTTTTATGCATCACCCCACCTCACCTTTCCCGTTAGGCAGCCATAGTGTGTTTTCTAACCGTGTGACTCTGTTCTGTTTTGTAATTCAGTTCAAGGGCAGCGGTTTTTACATTCCCTCTATCGGTGATATCTTATGATAAGTGTCTTTTTCTGTGTGACTTATTTGACTTAGAATCGTCGTACCTAAATCCACTCATCATGCTGCTACTAGCCTTATGACGTTGATTTCATGGCTGAGTGATATTCCATTGTACATAAGGACCACAACTTCTTTATCCATTTTTCTCTTTCCTGGGATATTTAAGGTGTAACGAAGTGGAGGTTCTTGTCAACAGAGCAGCCCTAAACTTTGGGGTGCTTGTGTCTTGCTGATTTTTAGTTTTCCCAATTTATACGCCCATGAGTGGAAGTGCCCTATGCTCTCTAAGCTGAGTTTTGTAAATGTTTCAGGACACACCGTACACTTCTCCAGAGTGGCTGTTGGCAATTTACATCCCGCCCATCAGCGTAGCAAGGCTCCCGTTTCTCCGTGGCCTGTCCTGCATTTCTGGTTTTGACACTTTATTCAGCATGGCCCTTTTGACCGATGGGAAGCGAGACTTCTTTGTAGCGCTGATTTGCCTTTCCAGGTTGCTTGGTTGGCCAAAAAGGGCGTATGCGTTTTTTCCTGAATATATTCAGGAAAAAACGCATACGCCCTTTTTGGCCAAGGGCATCATTGTCGAGGTTTTGCCGCTTTTCCTGTGCTTTAAAGGCGATTCGAATCTGCCTCCTGAAATCTGTTTCCTGCAATTCTGCCTTGCTTTCAAATCCTCTTTGTTGCCTTCCCTCAGTATATTTGTAGACGAGAGTTATCATTTATAAGTCTGCAGGTTTGTGAATTGCAGTGCCCCTGAGCTCCATTTTTCAACTCGCTCTCTTGGGAGCTGGCCGCAAAAGCGCAGGATTGCTTTAGGCCCTATTCTGCTTCCGGGCGGCAGACTGAGCCTGTGGTTAATTCTTCTTCCTGATGGGAAAATAGAGTGACCTGTGCCTGTCCCAACACCTAGAGCTAGTCTCTCATTGGTTCCCCGTCTTCCCGTTCACCCTCAGTTCAAATTGCCACCTGTATGGAACAGGAGGTTAAAGGTGCTGATTCTCCAAGGAGGGAGATTGCTAGTAAAGCGGCTGGAATGGCGAACCCGAGCACAAGGAGACGAGAAATGAGGTGCGTTTTAGAAACCTTTCCCGATCACTCGGTGGACCATCTTCTGGGTTTCTCATGCATGTTTTCGATGTAGGAAGATGCCCTTGAACCTGGAGATTTGGGACCCATGGGATGGGTACCACGCAGTATTACTTTAAAGCGTCTGCGTTTGCTCACCGAACCTCACCAAACCCCTCAGCCCCAAGAGTGTCCACCCTTATGTCTCAATCAGCTGCGGGTCTAGATATGGTCAATCCAGGTGGCATCACAGCGCCTGAACGAATTTTGTAAGAATTTCTCTCCCTTTCACTGTCTTTGTTTCACGGGTTTTTAAAATTAATTGAGTTTTATAATGGGGTTTAGCTGCTTTTCACTGCTGTGTTTATGCAGCTTTACACCCACTTGACTCACTTACAGAGAGATATCAATACATAGGTTTTAAGATTCTTACTAGTCAGATATACTCTTGGGCGGTGAATAGGGGGTGTTGAGTCCAGTTCCCTGAGCAAGGAGTAGGTCTTGTCTATTACGTATTGGGTTTATGGAACGGTATCTGAGCTAATTTGAAACCCTTGTTTTATGCATCACCCCACCTCACCTTTCCCGTTAGGCAGCCATAGTGTGTTTTCTAACCGTGTGACTCTGTTCTGTTTTGTAATTCAGTTCAAGGGCAGCGGTTTTTACATTCCCTCTATCGGTGATATCTTATGATAAGTGTCTTTTTCTGTGTGACTTATTTGACTTAGAATCGTCGTACCTAAATCCACTCATCATGCTGCTACTAGCCTTATGACGTTGATTTCATGGCTGAGTGATATTCCATTGTACATAAGGACCACAACTTCTTTATCCATTTTTCTCTTTCCTGGGATATTTAAGGTGTAACGAAGTGGAGGTTCTTGTCAACAGAGCAGCCCTAAACTTTGGGGTGCTTGTGTCTTGCTGATTTTTAGTTTTCCCTATTTATACGCCCATGAGTGGAAGTGCCCTATGCTCTCTAAGCTGAGTTTTGTAAATGTTTCAGGACACACCGTACACTTCTCCAGAGTGGCTGTTGGCAATTTACATCCTGCCCATCAGCGTAGCAAGGCTCCCGTTTCTCCGTGGCCTGTCCTGCATTTCTGGTTTTGACACTTTATTCAGCATGGCCCTTTTGACCGATGGGAAGCGAGACTTCTTTGTAGCGCTGATTTGCCTTTCCAGGTTGCTTGGTTGGCCAAAAAGGGCGCATGCGTTTTTTCCTGGATATATTCAGGAAAAAACGCATACGCCCTTTTTGGCCAAGGGCATCATTGTCGAGGTTTTGCCGCTTTTCCTGTGCTTTAAAGGCGATTCGAATCTGCCTCCTGAAATCTGTTTCCTGCAATTCTGCCTTGCTTTCAAATCCTCTTTGTTGCCTTCCCTCAATATATTTGTATACGAGAGTTATCATTTATAAGTCTGCAGGTTTGTGAATTGCAGTGCCCCTGAGCTCCATTTTTCAACTCGCTCTCTTGGGAGCTGGCCGCAAAAGCGCAGGATTGCTTTAGGCCCTATTCTGCTTCCGGGCGGCAGACTGAGCCTGTGGTTAATTCTTCTTCCTGATGGGAAAATAGAGTGACCTGTGCCTGTCCCAACACCTAGAGCTAGTCTCTCATTGGTTCCCCGTCTTCCCGTTCACCCTCAGTTCAAATTGCCACCTGTATGGAACAGGAGGTTAAAGGTGCTGATTCTCCAAGGAGGGAGATTGCTAGTAAAGCGGCTGGAATGGCAAACCCGAGCACAAGGAGACGAGAAATGAGGTGCGTTTTAGAAACCTTTCCCGATCACTCGGTGGACCATCTTCTGGGTTTCTCATGCATGTTTTCGATGTAGGAAGATGCCCTTGAACCTGGAGATTTGGGAATCATGGGATGGGTACCACGCAGTATTACTTTAAAGCGTCTGCGTTTGCTCACCGAACCTCACCAAACCCCTCAGCCCCAAGAGTGTCCACCCTTATGTCTCAATCAGCTGCGGGTCTAGATATGGTCAATCCAGGTGGCATCACAGCGCCTGAACGAATTTTGTAAGAATTTCTCTCCCTTTCACTGTCTTTGTTTCACGGGTTTTTAAAATTAATTGAGTTTTATAATGGGGTTTAGCTGCTTTTCACTGCTGTGTTTATGCAGCTTTACACCCACTTGACTCACTTACAGAGAGATATCAATACATAGGTTTTAAGATTCTTACTAGTCAGATATACTCTTGGGCGGTGAATAGGGGGTGTTGAGTCCAGTTCCCTGAGCAAGGAGTAGGTCTTGTCTATTACGTATTGGGTTTATGGAACGGTATCTGAGCTAATTTGAAACCCTTGTTTTATGCATCACCCCACCTCACCTTTCCCGTTAGGCAGCCATAGTGTGTTTTCTAACCGTGTGACTCTGTTCTGTTTTGTAATTCAGTTCAAGGGCAGCGGTTTTTACATTCCCTCTATCGGTGATATCTTATGATAAGTGTCTTTTTCTGTGTGACTTATTTCACTTAGAATCGTCATACCTAAATCCACTCATCATGCTGCTACTAGCCTTATGACGTTGATTTCATGGCTGAGTGATATTCCATTGTACATAAGGACCACAACTTCTTTATCCATTTTTCTCTTTCCTGGGATATTTAAGGTGTAACGAAGTGGAGGTTCTTGTCAACAGAGCAGCCCTAAACTTTGGGGTGCTTGTGTCTTGCTGATTTTTAGTTTTCCCAATTTATACGCCCATGAGTGGAAGTGCCCTATGCTCTCTAAGCTGAGTTTTGTAAATGTTTCAGGACACACCGTACACTTCTCCAGAGTGGCTGTTGGCAATTTACATCCTGCCCATCAGCGTAGCAAGGCTCCCGTTTCTCCGTGGCCTGTCCTGCATTTCTGGTTTTGACACTTTATTCAGCATGGCCCTTTTGACCGATGGGAAGCGAGACTTCTTTGTAGCGCTGATTTGCCTTTCCAGGTTGCTTGGTTGGCCAAAAAGGGCGTATGCGTTTTTTCCTGAATATATTCAGGAAAAAACGCATACGCCCTTTTTGGCCAAGGGCATCATTGTCGAGGTTTTGCCGCTTTTCCTGTGCTTTAAAGGCGATTCGAATCTGCCTCCTGAAATCTGTTTCCTGCAATTCTGCCTTGCTTTCAAATCCTCTTTGTTGCCTTCCCTCAATATATTTGTAGACGAGAGTTATCATTTATAAGTCTGCAGGTTTGTGAATTGCAGTGCCCCTGAGCTCCATTTTTCAACTCGCTCTCTTGGGAGCTGGCCGCAAAAGCGCAGGATTGCTTTAGGCCCTATTCTGCTTCCGGGCGGCAGACTGAGCCTGTGGTTAATTCTTCTTCCTGATGGGAAAATAGAGTGACCTGTGCCTGTCCCAACACCTAGAGCTAGTCTCTCATTGGTTCCCCGTCTTCCCGTTCACCCTCAGTTCAAATTGCCACCTGTATGGAACAGGAGGTTAAAGGTGCTGATTCTCCAAGGAGGGAGATTGCTAGTAAAGCGGCTGGAATGGCGAACCCGAGCACAAGGAGACGAGAAATGAGGTGCGTTTTAGAAACCTTTCCCGATCACTCGGTGGACCATCTTCTGGGTTTCTCATGCATGTTTTCGATGTAGGAAGATGCCCTTGAACCTGGAGATTTGGGACCCATGGGATGGGTACCACGCAGTATTACTTTAAAGCGTCTGCGTTTGCTCACCGAACCTCACCAAACCCCTCAGCCCCAAGAGTGTCCACCCTTATGTCTCAATCAGCTGCGGGTCTAGATATGGTCAATCCAGGTGGCATCACAGCGCCTGAACGAATTTTGTAAGAATTTCTCTCCCTTTCACTGTCTTTGTTTCACGGGTTTTTAAAATTAATTGAGTTTTATAATGGGGTTTAGCTGCTTTTCACTGCTTTGTTTATGCAGCTTTACACCCACTTGACTCACTTACAGAGAGATATCAATACATAGGTTTTAAGATTCTTACTAGTCAGATATACTCTTGGGCGGTGAATAGGGGGTGTTGAGTCCAGTTCCCTGAGCAAGGAGTAGGTCTTGTCTATTACGTATTGGGTTTATGGAACGGTATCTGAGCTAATTTGAAACCCTTGTTTTATGCATCACCCCACCTCACCTTTGCCGTTAGGCAGCCATAGTGTGTTTTCTAACCGTGTGACTCTGTTCTGTTTTGTAATTCAGTTCAAGGGCAGCGGTTTTTACATTCCCTCTATCGGTGATATCTTATGATAAGTGTCTTTTTCTGTGTGACTTATTTGACTTAGAATCGTCGTACCTAAATCCACTCATCATGCTGCTACTAGCCTTATGACGTTGATTTCATGGCTGAGTGATATTCCATTGTACATAAGGACCACAACTTCTTTATCCATTTTTCTCTTTCCTGGGATATTTAAGGTGTAACGAAGTGGAGGTTCTTGTCAACAGAGCAGCCCTAAACTTTGGGGTGCTTGTGTCTTGCTGATTTTTAGTTTTCCCTATTTATACGCCCATGAGTGGAAGTGCCCTATGCTCTCTAAGCTGAGTTTTGTAAATGTTTCAGGACACACCGTACACTTCTCCAGAGTGGCTGTTGGCAATTTACATCCTGCCCATCAGCGTAGCAAGGCTCCCGTTTCTCCGTGGCCTGTCCTGCATTTCTGGTTTTGACACTTTATTCAGCATGGCCCTTTTGACCGATGGGAAGCGAGACTTCTTTGTAGCGCTGATTTGCCTTTCCAGGTTGCTTGGTTGGCCAAAAAGGGCGCATGCGTTTTTTCCTGAATATATTCAGGAAAAAACGCATACGCCCTTTTTGGCCAAGGGCATCATTGTCGAGGTTTTGCCGCTTTTCCTGTGCTTTAAAGGCGATTCGAATCTGCCTCCTGAAATCTGTTTCCTGCAATTCTGCCTTGCTTTCAAATCCTCTTTGTTGCCTTCCCTCAATATATTTGTAGACGAGAGTTATCATTTATAAGTCTGCAGGTTTGTGAATTGCAGTGCCCCTGAGCTCCATTTTTCAACTCGCTCTCTTGGGAGCTGGCCGCAAAAGCGCAGGATTGCTTTAGGCCCTATTCTGCTTCCGGGCGGCAGACTGAGCCTGTGGTTAATTCTTCTTCCTGATGGGAAAATAGAGTGACCTGTGCCTGTCCCAACACCTAGAGCTAGTCTCTCATTGGTTCCCCGTCTTCCCGTTCACCCTCAGTTCAAATTGCCACCTGTATGGAACAGGAGGTTAAAGGTGCTGATTCTCCAAGGAGGGAGATTGCTAGTAAAGCGGCTGGAATGGCAAACCCGAGCACAAGGAGACGAGAAATGAGGTGCGTTTTAGAAACCTTTCCCGATCACTCGGTGGACCATCTTCTGGGTTTCTCATGCATGTTTTCGATGTAGGAAGATGCCCTTGAACCTGGAGATTTGGGAATCATGGGATGGGTACCACGCAGTATTACTTTAAAGCGTCTGCGTTTGCTCACCGAACCTCACCAAACCCCTCAGCCCCAAGAGTGTCCACCCTTATGTCTCAATCAGCTGCGGGTCTAGATATGGTCAATCCAGGTGGCATCACAGCGCCTGAACGAATTTTGTAAGAATTTCTCTCCCTTTCACTGTCTTTGTTTCACGGGGTTTTAAAATTAATTGAGTTTTATAATGGGGTTTAGCTGCTTTTCACTGCTGTGTTTATGCAGCTTTACACCCACTTGACTCACTTACAGAGAGATATCAATACATAGGTTTTAAGATTCTTACTAGTCAGATATACTCTTGGGCGGTGAATAGGGGGTGTTGAGTCCAGTTCCCTGAGCAAGGAGTAGGTCTTGTCTATTACGTATTGGGTTTATGGAACGGTATCTGAGCTAATTTGAAACCCTTGTTTTATGCATCACCCCACCTCACCTTTGCCGTTAGGCAGCCATAGTGTGTTTTCTAACCGTGTGACTCTGTTCTGTTTTGTAATTCAGTTCAAGGGCAGCGGTTTTTACATTCCCTCTATCGGTGATATCTTATGATAAGTGTCTTTTTCTGTGTGACTTATTTGACTTAGAATCGTCGTACCTAAATCCACTCATCATGCTGCTACTAGCCTTATGACGTTGATTTCATGGCTGAGTGATATTCCATTGTACATAAGGACCACAACTTCTTTATCCATTTTTCTCTTTCCTGGGATATTTAAGGTGTAACGAAGTGGAGGTTCTTGTCAACAGAGCAGCCCTAAACTTTGGGGTGCTTGTGTCTTGCTGATTTTTAGTTTTCCCTATTTATACGCCCATGAGTGGAAGTGCCCTATGCTCTCTAAGCTGAGTTTTGTAAATGTTTCAGGACACACCGTACACTTCTCCAGAGTGGCTGTTGGCAATTTACATCCTGCCCATCAGCGTAGCAAGGCTCCCGTTTCTCCGTGGCCTGTCCTGCATTTCTGGTTTTGACACTTTATTCAGCATGGCCCTTTTGACCGATGGGAAGCGAGACTTCTTTGTAGCGCTGATTTGCCTTTCCAGGTTGCTTGGTTGGCCAAAAAGGGCGCATGCGTTTTTTCCTGAATATATTCAGGAAAAAACGCATACGCCCTTTTTGGCCAAGGGCATCATTGTCGAGGTTTTGCCGCTTTTCCTGTGCTTTAAAGGCGATTCGAATCTGCCTCCTGAAATCTGTTTCCTGCAATTCTGCCTTGCTTTCAAATCCTCTTTGTTGCCTTCCCTCAATATATTTGTAGACGAGAGTTATCATTTATAAGTCTGCAGGTTTGTGAATTGCAGTGCCCCTGAGCTCCATTTTTCAACTCGCTCTCTTGGGAGCTGGCCGCAAAAGCGCAGGATTGCTTTAGGCCCTATTCTGCTTCCGGGCGGCAGACTGAGCCTGTGGTTAATTCTTCTTCCTGATGGGAAAATAGAGTGACCTGTGCCTGTCCCAACACCTAGAGCTAGTCTCTCATTGGTTCCCCGTCTTCCCGTTCACCCTCAGTTCAAATTGCCACCTGTATGGAACAGGAGGTTAAAGGTGCTGATTCTCCAAGGAGGGAGATTGCTAGTAAAGCGGCTGGAATGGCAAACCCGAGCACAAGGAGACGAGAAATGAGGTGCGTTTTAGAAACCTTTCCCGATCACTCGGTGGACCATCTTCTGGGTTTCTCATGCATGTTTTCGATGTAGGAAGATGCCCTTGAACCTGGAGATTTGGGAATCATGGGATGGGTACCACGCAGTATTACTTTAAAGCGTCTGCGTTTGCTCACCGAACCTCACCAAACCCCTCAGCCCCAAGAGTGTCCACCCTTATGTCTCAATCAGCTGCGGGTCTAGATATGGTCAATCCAGGTGGCATCACAGCGCCTGAACGAATTTTGTAAGAATTTCTCTCCCTTTCACTGTCTTTGTTTCACGGGGTTTTAAAATTAATTGAGTTTTATAATGGGGTTTAGCTGCTTTTCACTGCTGTGTTTATGCAGCTTTACACCCACTTGACTCACTTACAGAGAGATATCAATACATAGGTTTTAAGATTCTTACTAGTCAGATATACTCTTGGGCGGTGAATAGGGGGTGTTGAGTCCAGTTCCCTGAGCAAGGAGTAGGTCTTGTCTATTACGTATTGGGTTTATGGAACGGTATCTGAGCTAATTTGAAACCCTTGTTTTATGCATCACCCCACCTCACCTTTGCCGTTAGGCAGCCATAGTGTGTTTTCTAACCGTGTGACTCTGTTCTGTTTTGTAATTCAGTTCAAGGGCAGCGGTTTTTACATTCCCTCTATCGGTGATATCTTATGATAAGTGTCTTTTTCTGTGTGACTTATTTGACTTAGAATCGTCGTACCTAAATCCACTCATCATGCTGCTACTAGCCTTATGACGTTGATTTCATGGCTGAGTGATATTCCATTGTACATAAGGACCACAACTTCTTTATCCATTTTTCTCTTTCCTGGGATATTTAAGGTGTAACGAAGTGGAGGTTCTTGTCAACAGAGCAGCCCTAAACTTTGGGGTGCTTGTGTCTTGCTGATTTTTAGTTTTCCCAATTTATACGCCCATGAGTGGAAGTGCCCTATGCTCTCTAAGCTGAGTTTTGTAAATGTTTCAGGACACACCGTACACTTCTCCAGAGTGGCTGTTGGCAATTTACATCCCGCCCATCAGCGTAGCAAGGCTCCCGTTTCTCCGTGGCCTGTCCTGCATTTCTGGTTTTGACACTTTATTCAGCATGGCCCTTTTGACCGATGGGAAGCGAGACTTCTTTGTAGCGCTGATTTGCCTTTCCAGGTTGCTTGGTTGGCCAAAAAGGGCGTATGCGTTTTTTCCTGAATATATTCAGGAAAAAACGCATACGCCCTTTTTGGCCAAGGGCATCATTGTCGAGGTTTTGCCGCTTTTCCTGTGCTTTAAAGGCGATTCGAATCTGCCTCCTGAAATCTGTTTCCTGCAATTCTGCCTTGCTTTCAAATCCTCTTTGTTGCCTTCCCTCAATATATTTGTAGACGAGAGTTATCATTTATAAGTCTGCAGGTTTGTGAATTGCAGTGCCCCTGAGCTCCATTTTTCAACTCGCTCTCTTGGGAGCTGGCCGCAAAAGCGCAGGATTGCTTTAGGCCCTATTCTGCTTCCGGGCGGCAGACTGAGCCTGTGCTTAATTCTTCTTCCTGATGGGAAAATAGAGTGACCTGTGCCTGTCCCAACACCTAGAGCTAGTCTCTCATTGGTTCCCCGTCTTCCCGTTCACCCTCAGTTCAAATTGCCACCTGTATGGAACAGGAGGTTAAAGGTGCTGATTCTCCAAGGAGGGAGATTGCTAGTAAAGCGGCTGGAATGGCAAACCCGAGCACAAGGAGACGAGAAATGAGGTGCGTTTTAGAAACCTTTCCCGATCACTCGGTGGACCATCTTCTGGGTTTCTCATGCATGTTTTCGATGTAGGAAGATGCCCTTGAACCTGGAGATTTGGGAATCATGGGATGGGTACCACGCAGTATTACTTTAAAGCGTCTGCGTTTGCTCACCGAACCTCACCAAACCCCTCAGCCCCAAGAGTGTCCACCCTTATGTCTCAATCAGCTGCGGGTCTAGATATGGTCAATCCAGGTGGCATCACAGCGCCTGAACGAATTTTGTAAGAATTTCTCTCCCTTTCACTGTCTTTGTTTCACGGGGTTTTAAAATTAATTGAGTTTTATAATGGGGTTTAGCTGCTTTTCACTGCTGTGTTTATGCAGCTTTACACCCACTTGACTCACTTACAGAGAGATATCAATACATAGGTTTTAAGATTCTTACTAGTCAGATATACTCTTGGGCGGTGAATAGGGGGTGTTGAGTCCAGTTCCCTGAGCAAGGAGTAGGTCTTGTCTATTACGTATTGGGTTTATGGAACGGTATCTGAGCTAATTTGAAACCCTTGTTTTATGCATCACCCCACCTCACCTTTGCCGTTAGGCAGCCATAGTGTGTTTTCTAACCGTGTGACTCTGTTCTGTTTTGTAATTCAGTTCAAGGGCAGCGGTTTTTACATTCCCTCTATCGGTGATATCTTATGATAAGTGTCTTTTTCTGTGTGACTTATTTGACTTAGAATCGTCGTACCTAAATCCACTCATCATGCTGCTACTAGCCTTATGACGTTGATTTCATGGCTGAGTGATATTCCATTGTACATAAGGACCACAACTTCTTTATCCATTTTTCTCTTTCCTGGGATATTTAAGGTGTAACGAAGTGGAGGTTCTTGTCAACAGAGCAGCCCTAAACTTTGGGGTGCTTGTGTCTTGCTGATTTTTAGTTTTCCCAATTTATACGCCCATGAGTGGAAGTGCCCTATGCTCTCTAAGCTGAGTTTTGTAAATGTTTCAGGACACACCGTACACTTCTCCAGAGTGGCTGTTGGCAATTTACATCCCGCCCATCAGCGTAGCAAGGCTCCCGTTTCTCCGTGGCCTGTCCTGCATTTCTGGTTTTGACACTTTATTCAGCATGGCCCTTTTGACCGATGGGAAGCGAGACTTCTTTGTAGCGCTGATTTGCCTTTCCAGGTTGCTTGGTTGGCCAAAAAGGGCGTATGCGTTTTTTCCTGAATATATTCAGGAAAAAACGCATACGCCCTTTTTGGCCAAGGGCATCATTGTCGAGGTTTTGCCGCTTTTCCTGTGCTTTAAAGGCGATTCGAATCTGCCTCCTGAAATCTGTTTCCTGCAATTCTGCCTTGCTTTCAAATCCTCTTTGTTGCCTTCCCTCAATATATTTGTAGACGAGAGTTATCATTTATAAGTCTGCAGGTTTGTGAATTGCAGTGCCCCTGAGCTCCATTTTTCAACTCGCTCTCTTGGGAGCTGGCCGCAAAAGCGCAGGATTGCTTTAGGCCCTATTCTGCTTCCGGGCGGCAGACTGAGCCTGTGCTTAATTCTTCTTCCTGATGGGAAAATAGAGTGACCTGTGCCTGTCCCAACACCTAGAGCTAGTCTCTCATTGGTTCCCCGTCTTCCCGTTCACCCTCAGTTCAAATTGCCACCTGTATGGAACAGGAGGTTAAAGGTGCTGATTCTCCAAGGAGGGAGATTGCTAGTAAAGCGGCTGGAATGGCGAACCCGAGCACAAGGAGACGAGAAATGAGGTGCGTTTTAGAAACCTTTCCCGATCACTCGGTGGACCATCTTCTGGGTTTCTCATGCATGTTTTCGATGTAGGAAGATGCCCTTGAACCTGGAGATTTGGGACCCATGGGATGGGTACCACGCAGTATTACTTTAAAGCGTCTGCGTTTGCTCACCGAACCTCACCAAACCCCTCAGCCCCAAGAGTGTCCACCCTTATGTCTCAATCAGCTGCGGGTCTAGATATGGTCAATCCAGGTGGCATCACAGCGCCTGAACGAATTTTGTAAGAATTTCTCTCCCTTTCACTGTCTTTGTTTCACGTGTTTTTAAAATTAATTGAGTTTTATAATGGGGTTTAGCTGCTTTTCACTGCTGTGTTTATGCAGCTTTACACCCACTTGACTCACTTACAGAGAGATATCAATACATAGGTTTTAAGATTCTTACTAGTCAGATATACTCTTGGGCGGTGAATAGGGGGTGTTGAGTCCAGTTCCCTGAGCAAGGAGTAGGTCTTGTCTATTACGTATTGGGTTTATGGAACGGTATCTAAGCTAATTTGAAACCCTTGTTTTATGCATCACCCCACCTCACCTTTGCCGTTAGGCAGCCATAGTGTGTTTTCTAACCGTGTGACTCTGTTCTGTTTTGTAATTCAGTTCAAGGGCAGCGGTTTTTACATTCCCTCTATCGGTGATATCTTATGATAAGTGTCTTTTTCTGTGTGACTTATTTCACTTAGAATCGTTGTACCTAAATCCACTCATCATGCTGCTACTAGCCTTATGACGTTGATTTCATGGCTGAGTGATATTCCATTGTACATAAGGACCACAACTTCTTTATCCATTTTTCTCTTTCCTGGGATATTTAAGGTGTAACGAAGTGGAGGTTCTTGTCAACAGAGCAGCCCTAAACTTTGGGGTGCTTGTGTCTTGCTGATTTTTAGTTTTCCCAATTTATACGCCCATGAGTGGAAGTGCCCTATGCTCTCTAAGCTGAGTTTTGTAAATGTTTCAGGACACACCGTACACTTCTCCAGAGTGGCTGTTGGCAATTTACATCCCGCCCATCAGCGTAGCAAGGCTCCCGTTTCTCCGTGGCCTGTCCTGCATTTCTGGTTTTGACACTTTATTCAGCATGGCCCTTTTGACCGATGGGAAGCGAGACTTCTTTGTAGCGCTGATTTGCCTTTCCAGGTTGCTTGGTTGGCCAAAAAGGGCGTATGCGTTTTTTCCTGAATATATTCAGGAAAAAACGCATACGCCCTTTTTGGCCAAGGGCATCATTGTCGAGGTTTTGCCGCTTTTCCTGTGCTTTAAAGGCGATTCGAATCTGCCTCCTGAAATCTGTTTCCTGCAATTCTGCCTTGCTTTCAAATCCTCTTTGTTGCCTTCCCTCAATATATTTGTAGACGAGAGTTATCATTTATAAGTCTGCAGGTTTGTGAATTGCAGTGCCCCTGAGCTCCATTTTTCAACTCGCTCTCTTGGGAGCTGGCCGCAAAAGCGCAGGATTGCTTTAGGCCCTATTCTGCTTCCGGGCGGCAGACTGAGCCTGTGCTTAATTCTTCTTCCTGATGGGAAAATAGAGTGACCTGTGCCTGTCCCAACACCTAGAGCTAGTCTCTCATTGGTTCCCCGTCTTCCCGTTCACCCTCAGTTCAAATTGCCACCTGTATGGAACAGGAGGTTAAAGGTGCTGATTCTCCAAGGAGGGAGATTGCTAGTAAAGCGGCTGGAATGGCGAACCCGAGCACAAGGAGACGAGAAATGAGGTGCGTTTTAGAAACCTTTCCCGATCACTCGGTGGACCATCTTCTGGGTTTCTCATGCATGTTTTCGATGTAGGAAGATGCCCTTGAACCTGGAGATTTGGGACCCATGGGATGGGTACCACGCAGTATTACTTTAAAGCGTCTGCGTTTGCTCACCGAACCTCACCAAACCCCTCAGCCCCAAGAGTGTCCACCCTTATGTCTCAATCAGCTGCGGGTCTAGATATGGTCAATCCAGGTGGCATCACAGCGCCTGAACGAATTTTGTAAGAATTTCTCTCCCTTTCACTGTCTTTGTTTCACGGGGTTTTAAAATTAATTGAGTTTTATAATGGGGTTTAGCTGCTTTTCACTGCTGTGTTTATGCAGCTTTACACCCACTTGACTCACTTACAGAGAGATATCAATACATAGGTTTTAAGATTCTTACTAGTCAGATATACTCTTGGGCGGTGAATAGGGGGTGTTGAGTCCAGTTCCCTGAGCAAGGAGTAGGTCTTGTCTATTACGTATTGGGTTTATGGAACGGTATCTGAGCTAATTTGAAACCCTTTTTTTATGCATCACCCCACCTCACCTTTGCCGTTAGGCAGCCATAGTGTGTTTTCTAACCGTGTGACTCTGTTCTGTTTTGTAATTCAGTTCAAGGGCAGCGGTTTTTACATTCCCTCTATCGGTGATATCTTATGATAAGTGTCTTTTTCTGTGTGACTTATTTCACTTAGAATCGTTGTACCTAAATCCACTCATCATGCTGCTACTAGCCTTATGACGTTGATTTCATGGCTGAGTGATATTCCATTGTACATAAGGACCACAACTTCTTTATCCATTTTTCTCTTTCCTGGGATATTTAAGGTGTAACGAAGTGGAGGTTCTTGTCAACAGAGCAGCCCTAAACTTTGGGGTGCTTGTGTCTTGCTGATTTTTAGTTTTCCCAATTTATACGCCCATGAGTGGAAGTGCCCTATGCTCTCTAAGCTGAGTTTTGTAAATGTTTCAGGACACACCGTACACTTCTCCAGAGTGGCTGTTGGCAATTTACATCCCGCCCATCAGCGTAGCAAGGCTCCCGTTTCTCCGTGGCCTGTCCTGCATTTCTGGTTTTGACACTTTATTCAGCATGGCCCTTTTGACCGATGGGAAGCGAGACTTCTTTGTAGCGCTGATTTGCCTTTCCAGGTTGCTTGGTTGGCCAAAAAGGGCGTATGCGTTTTTTCCTGAATATATTCAGGAAAAAACGCATACGCCCTTTTTGGCCAAGGGCATCATTGTCGAGGTTTTGCCGCTTTTCCTGTGCTTTAAAGGCGATTCGAATCTGCCTCCTGAAATCTGTTTCCTGCAATTCTGCCTTGCTTTCAAATCCTCTTTGTTGCCTTCCCTCAATATATTTGTAGACGAGAGTTATCATTTATAAGTCTGCAGGTTTGTGAATTGCAGTGCCCCTGAGCTCCATTTTTCAACTCGCTCTCTTGGGAGCTGGCCGCAAAAGCGCAGGATTGCTTTAGGCCCTATTCTGCTTCCGGGCGGCAGACTGAGCCTGTGCTTAATTCTTCTTCCTGATGGGAAAATAGAGTGACCTGTGCCTGTCCCAACACCTAGAGCTAGTCTCTCATTGGTTCCCCGTCTTCCCGTTCACCCTCAGTTCAAATTGCCACCTGTATGGAACAGGAGGTTAAAGGTGCTGATTCTCCAAGGAGGGAGATTGCTAGTAAAGCGGCTGGAATGGCGAACCCGAGCACAAGGAGACGAGAAATGAGGTGCGTTTTAGAAACCTTTCCCGATCACTCGGTGGACCATCTTCTGGGTTTCTCATGCATGTTTTCGATGTAGGAAGATGCCCTTGAACCTGGAGATTTGGGACCCATGGGATGGGTACCACGCAGTATTACTTTAAAGCGTCTGCGTTTGCTCACCGAACCTCACCAAACCCCTCAGCCCCAAGAGTGTCCACCCTTATGTCTCAATCAGCTGCGGGTCTAGATATGGTCAATCCAGGTGGCATCACAGCGCCTGAACGAATTTTGTAAGAATTTCTCTCCCTTTCACTGTCTTTGTTTCACGTGTTTTTAAAATTAATTGAGTTTTATAATGGGGTTTAGCTGCTTTTCACTGCTGTGTTTATGCAGCTTTACACCCACTTGACTCACTTACAGAGAGATATCAATACATAGGTTTTAAGATTCTTACTAGTCAGATATACTCTTGGGCGGTGAATAGGGGGTGTTGAGTCCAGTTCCCTGAGCAAGGAGTAGGTCTTGTCTATTACGTATTGGGTTTATGGAACGGTATCTAAGCTAATTTGAAACCCTTGTTTTATGCATCACCCCACCTCACCTTTGCCGTTAGGCAGCCATAGTGTGTTTTCTAACCGTGTGACTCTGTTCTGTTTTGTAATTCAGTTCAAGGGCAGCGGTTTTTACATTCCCTCTATCGGTGATATCTTATGATAAGTGTCTTTTTCTGTGTGACTTATTTCACTTAGAATCGTTGTACCTAAATCCACTCATCATGCTGCTACTAGCCTTATGACGTTGATTTCATGGCTGAGTGATATTCCATTGTACATAAGGACCACAACTTCTTTATCCATTTTTCTCTTTCCTGGGATATTTAAGGTGTAACGAAGTGGAGGTTCTTGTCAACAGAGCAGCCCTAAACTTTGGGGTGCTTGTGTCTTGCTGATTTTTAGTTTTCCCAATTTATACGCCCATGAGTGGAAGTGCCCTATGCTCTCTAAGCTGAGTTTTGTAAATGTTTCAGGACACACCGTACACTTCTCCAGAGTGGCTGTTGGCAATTTACATCCCGCCCATCAGCGTAGCAAGGCTCCCGTTTCTCCGTGGCCTGTCCTGCATTTCTGGTTTTGACACTTTATTCAGCATGGCCCTTTTGACCGATGGGAAGCGAGACTTCTTTGTAGCGCTGATTTGCCTTTCCAGGTTGCTTGGTTGGCCAAAAAGGGCGTATGCGTTTTTTCCTGAATATATTCAGGAAAAAACGCATACGCCCTTTTTGGCCAAGGGCATCATTGTCGAGGTTTTGCCGCTTTTCCTGTGCTTTAAAGGCGATTCGAATCTGCCTCCTGAAATCTGTTTCCTGCAATTCTGCCTTGCTTTCAAATCCTCTTTGTTGCCTTCCCTCAATATATTTGTAGACGAGAGTTATCATTTATAAGTCTGCAGGTTTGTGAATTGCAGTGCCCCTGAGCTCCATTTTTCAACTCGCTCTCTTGGGAGCTGGCCGCAAAAGCGCAGGATTGCTTTAGGCCCTATTCTGCTTCCGGGCGGCAGACTGAGCCTGTGGTTAATTGTTCTTCCTGATGGGAAAATAGAGTGACCTGTGCCTGTCCCAACACCTAGAGCTAGTCTCTCATTGGTTCCCCGTCTTCCCGTTCACCCTCAGTTCAAATTGCCACCTGTATGGAACAGGAGGTTAAAGGTGCTGATTCTCCAAGGAGGGAGATTGCTAGTAAAGCGGCTGGAATGGCGAACCCGAGCACAAGGAGACGAGAAATGAGGTGCGTTTTAGAAACCTTTCCCGATCACTCGGTGGACCATCTTCTGGGTTTCTCATGCATGTTTTCGATGTAGGAAGATGCCCTTGAACCTGGAGATTTGGGACCCATGGGATGGGTACCACGCAGTATTACTTTAAAGCGTCTGCGTTTGCTCACCGAACCTCACCAAACCCCTCAGCCCCAAGAGTGTCCACCCTTATGTCTCAATCAGCTGCGGGTCTAGATATGGTCAATCCAGGTGGCATCACAGCGCCTGAACGAATTTTGTAAGAATTTCTCTCCCTTTCACTGTCTTTGTTTCACGGGGTTTTAAAATTAATTGAGTTTTATAATGGGGTTTAGCTGCTTTTCACTGCTGTGTTTATGCAGCTTTACACCCACTTGACTCACTTACAGAGAGATATCAATACATAGGTTTTAAGATTCTTACTAGTCAGATATACTCTTGGGCGGTGAATAGGGGGTGTTGAGTCCAGTTCCCTGAGCAAGGAGTAGGTCTTGTCTATTACGTATTGGGTTTATGGAACGGTATCTGAGCTAATTTGAAACCCTTTTTTTATGCATCACCCCACCTCACCTTTGCCGTTAGGCAGCCATAGTGTGTTTTCTAACCGTGTGACTCTGTTCTGTTTTGTAATTCAGTTCAAGGGCAGCGGTTTTTACATTCCCTCTATCGGTGATATCTTATGATAAGTGTCTTTTTCTGTGTGACTTATTTCACTTAGAATCGTTGTACCTAAATCCACTCATCATGCTGCTACTAGCCTTATGACGTTGATTTCATGGCTGAGTGATATTCCATTGTACATAAGGACCACAACTTCTTTATCCATTTTTCTCTTTCCTGGGATATTTAAGGTGTAACGAAGTGGAGGTTCTTGTCAACAGAGCAGCCCTAAACTTTGGGGTGCTTGTGTCTTGCTGATTTTTAGTTTTCCCAATTTATACGCCCATGAGTGGAAGTGCCCTATGCTCTCTAAGCTGAGTTTTGTAAATGTTTCAGGACACACCGTACACTTCTCCAGAGTGGCTGTTGGCAATTTACATCCCGCCCATCAGCGTAGCAAGGCTCCCGTTTCTCCGTGGCCTGTCCTGCATTTCTGGTTTTGACACTTTATTCAGCATGGCCCTTTTGACCGATGGGAAGCGAGACTTCTTTGTAGCGCTGATTTGCCTTTCCAGGTTGCTTGGTTGGCCAAAAAGGGCGTATGCGTTTTTTCCTGAATATATTCAGGAAAAAACGCATACGCCCTTTTTGGCCAAGGGCATCATTGTCGAGGTTTTGCCGCCTTTCCTGTGCTTTAAAGGCGATTCGAATCTGCCTCCTGAAATCTGTTTCCTGCAATTCTGCCTTGCTTTCAAATCCTCTTTGTTGCCTTCCCTCAATATATTTGTAGACGAGAGTTATCATTTATAAGTCTGCAGGTTTGTGAATTGCAGTGCCCCTGAGCTCCATTTTTCAACTCGCTCTCTTGGGAGCTGGCCGCAAAAGCGCAGGATTGCTTTAGGCCCTATTCTGCTTCCGGGCGGCAGACTGAGCCTGTGCTTAATTCTTCTTCCTGATGGGAAAATAGAGTGACCTGTGCCTGTCCCAACACCTAGAGCTAGTCTCTCATTGGTTCCCCGTCTTCCCGTTCACCCTCAGTTCAAATTGCCACCTGTATGGAACAGGAGGTTAAAGGTGCTGATTCTCCAAGGAGGGAGATTGCTAGTAAAGCGGCTGGAATGGCGAACCCGAGCACAAGGAGACGAGAAATGAGGTGCGTTTTAGAAACCTTTCCCGATCACTCGGTGGACCATCTTCTGGGTTTCTCATGCATGTTTTCGATGTAGGAAGATGCCCTTGAACCTGGAGATTTGGGACCCATGGGATGGGTACCACGCAGTATTACTTTAAAGCGTCTGCGTTTGCTCACCGAACCTCACCAAACCCCTCAGCCCCAAGAGTGTCCACCCTTATGTCTCAATCAGCTGCGGGTCTAGATATGGTCAATCCAGGTGGCATCACAGCGCCTGAACGAATTTTGTAAGAATTTCTCTCCCTTTCACTGTCTTTGTTTCACGTGTTTTTAAAATTAATTGAGTTTTATAATGGGGTTTAGCTGCTTTTCACTGCTGTGTTTATGCAGCTTTACACCCACTTGACTCACTTACAGAGAGATATCAATACATAGGTTTTAAGATTCTTACTAGTCAGATATACTCTTGGGCGGTGAATAGGGGGTGTTGAGTCCAGTTCCCTGAGCAAGGAGTAGGTCTTGTCTATTACGTATTGGGTTTATGGAACGGTATCTAAGCTAATTTGAAACCCTTGTTTTATGCATCACCCCACCTCACCTTTGCCGTTAGGCAGCCATAGTGTGTTTTCTAACCGTGTGACTCTGTTCTGTTTTGTAATTCAGTTCAAGGGCAGCGGTTTTTACATTCCCTCTATCGGTGATATCTTATGATAAGTGTCTTTTTCTGTGTGACTTATTTCACTTAGAATCGTTGTACCTAAATCCACTCATCATGCTGCTACTAGCCTTATGACGTTGATTTCATGGCTGAGTGATATTCCATTGTACATAAGGACCACAACTTCTTTATCCATTTTTCTCTTTCCTGGGATATTTAAGGTGTAACGAAGTGGAGGTTCTTGTCAACAGAGCAGCCCTAAACTTTGGGGTGCTTGTGTCTTGCTGATTTTTAGTTTTCCCAATTTATACGCCCATGAGTGGAAGTGCCCTATGCTCTCTAAGCTGAGTTTTGTAAATGTTTCAGGACACACCGTACACTTCTCCAGAGTGGCTGTTGGCAATTTACATCCCGCCCATCAGCGTAGCAAGGCTCCCGTTTCTCCGTGGCCTGTCCTGCATTTCTGGTTTTGACACTTTATTCAGCATGGCCCTTTTGACCGATGGGAAGCGAGACTTCTTTGTAGCGCTGATTTGCCTTTCCAGGTTGCTTGGTTGGCCAAAAAGGGCGTATGCGTTTTTTCCTGAATATATTCAGGAAAAAACGCATACGCCCTTTTTGGCCAAGGGCATCATTGTCGAGGTTTTGCCGCTTTTCCTGTGCTTTAAAGGCGATTCGAATCTGCCTCCTGAAATCTGTTTCCTGCAATTCTGCCTTGCTTTCAAATCCTCTTTGTTGCCTTCCCTCAATATATTTGTAGACGAGAGTTATCATTTATAAGTCTGCAGGTTTGTGAATTGCAGTGCCCCTGAGCTCCATTTTTCAACTCGCTCTCTTGGGAGCTGGCCGCAAAAGCGCAGGATTGCTTTAGGCCCTATTCTGCTTCCGGGCGGCAGACTGAGCCTGTGGTTAATTGTTCTTCCTGATGGGAAAATAGAGTGACCTGTGCCTGTCCCAACACCTAGAGCTAGTCTCTCATTGGTTCCCCGTCTTCCCGTTCACCCTCAGTTCAAATTGCCACCTGTATGGAACAGGAGGTTAAAGGTGCTGATTCTCCAAGGAGGGAGATTGCTAGTAAAGCGGCTGGAATGGCGAACCCGAGCACAAGGAGACGAGAAATGAGGTGCGTTTTAGAAACCTTTCCCGATCACTCGGTGGACCATCTTCTGGGTTTCTCATGCATGTTTTCGATGTAGGAAGATGCCCTTGAACCTGGAGATTTGGGACCCATGGGATGGGTACCACGCAGTATTACTTTAAAGCGTCTGCGTTTGCTCACCGAACCTCACCAAACCCCTCAGCCCCAAGAGTGTCCACCCTTATGTCTCAATCAGCTGCGGGTCTAGATATGGTCAATCCAGGTGGCATCACAGCGCCTGAACGAATTTTGTAAGAATTTCTCTCCCTTTCACTGTCTTTGTTTCACGGGGTTTTAAAATTAATTGAGTTTTATAATGGGGTTTAGCTGCTTTTCACTGCTGTGTTTATGCAGCTTTACACCCACTTGACTCACTTACAGAGAGATATCAATACATAGGTTTTAAGATTCTTACTAGTCAGATATACTCTTGGGCGGTGAATAGGGGGTGTTGAGTCCAGTTCCCTGAGCAAGGAGTAGGTCTTGTCTATTACGTATTGGGTTTATGGAACGGTATCTGAGCTAATTTGAAACCCTTTTTTTATGCATCACCCCACCTCACCTTTGCCGTTAGGCAGCCATAGTGTGTTTTCTAACCGTGTGACTCTGTTCTGTTTTGTAATTCAGTTCAAGGGCAGCGGTTTTTACATTCCCTCTATCGGTGATATCTTATGATAAGTGTCTTTTTCTGTGTGACTTATTTCACTTAGAATCGTTGTACCTAAATCCACTCATCATGCTGCTACTAGCCTTATGACGTTGATTTCATGGCTGAGTGATATTCCATTGTACATAAGGACCACAACTTCTTTATCCATTTTTCTCTTTCCTGGGATATTTAAGGTGTAACGAAGTGGAGGTTCTTGTCAACAGAGCAGCCCTAAACTTTGGGGTGCTTGTGTCTTGCTGATTTTTAGTTTTCCCAATTTATACGCCCATGAGTGGAAGTGCCCTATGCTCTCTAAGCTGAGTTTTGTAAATGTTTCAGGACACACCGTACACTTCTCCAGAGTGGCTGTTGGCAATTTACATCCCGCCCATCAGCGTAGCAAGGCTCCCGTTTCTCCGTGGCCTGTCCTGCATTTCTGGTTTTGACACTTTATTCAGCATGGCCCTTTTGACCGATGGGAAGCGAGACTTCTTTGTAGCGCTGATTTGCCTTTCCAGGTTGCTTGGTTGGCCAAAAAGGGCGTATGCGTTTTTTCCTGAATATATTCAGGAAAAAACGCATACGCCCTTTTTGGCCAAGGGCATCATTGTCGAGGTTTTGCCGCTTTTCCTGTGCTTTAAAGGCGATTCGAATCTGCCTCCTGAAATCTGTTTCCTGCAATTCTGCCTTGCTTTCAAATCCTCTTTGTTGCCTTCCCTCAATATATTTGTAGACGAGAGTTATCATTTATAAGTCTGCAGGTTTGTGAATTGCAGTGCCCCTGAGCTCCATTTTTCAACTCGCTCTCTTGGGAGCTGGCCGCAAAAGCGCAGGATTGCTTTAGGCCCTATTCTGCTTCCGGGCGGCAGACTGAGCCTGTGCTTAATTCTTCTTCCTGATGGGAAAATAGAGTGACCTGTGCCTGTCCCAACACCTAGAGCTAGTCTCTCATTGGTTCCCCGTCTTCCCGTTCACCCTCAGTTCAAATTGCCACCTGTATGGAACAGGAGGTTAAAGGTGCTGATTCTCCAAGGAGGGAGATTGCTAGTAAAGCGGCTGGAATGGCGAACCCGAGCACAAGGAGACGAGAAATGAGGTGCGTTTTAGAAACCTTTCCCGATCACTCGGTGGACCATCTTCTGGGTTTCTCATGCATGTTTTCGATGTAGGAAGATGCCCTTGAACCTGGAGATTTGGGACCCATGGGATGGGTACCACGCAGTATTACTTTAAAGCGTCTGCGTTTGCTCACCGAACCTCACCAAACCCCTCAGCCCCAAGAGTGTCCACCCTTATGTCTCAATCAGCTGCGGGTCTAGATATGGTCAATCCAGGTGGCATCACAGCGCCTGAACGAATTTTGTAAGAATTTCTCTCCCTTTCACTGTCTTTGTTTCACGGGTTTTTAAAATTAATTGAGTTTTATAATGGGGTTTAGCTGCTTTTCACTGCTGTGTTTATGCAGCTTTACACCCACTTGACTCACTTACAGAGAGATATCAATACATAGGTTTTAAGATTCTTACTAGTCAGATATACTCTTGGGCGGTGAATAGGGGGTGTTGAGTCCAGTTCCCTGAGCAAAGAGTAGGTCTTGTCTATTACGTATTGGGTTTATGGAACGGTATCTGAGCTAATTTGAAACCCTTGTTTTATGCATCACCCCACCTCACCTTTGCCGTTAGGCAGCCATAGTGTGTTTTCTAACCGTGTGACTCTGTTCTGTTTTGTAATTCAGTTCAAGGGCAGCGGTTTTTACATTCCCTCTATCGGTGATATCTTATGATAAGTGTCTTTTTCTGTGTGACTTATTTCACTTAGAATCGTTGTACCTAAATCCACTCATCATGCTGCTACTAGCCTTATGACGTTGATTTCATGGCTGAGTGATATTCCATTGTACATAAGGACCACAACTTCTTTATCCATTTTTCTCTTTCCTGGGATATTTAAGGTGTAACGAAGTGGAGGTTCTTGTCAACAGAGCAGCCCTAAACTTTGGGGTGCTTGTGTCTTGCTGATTTTTAGTTTTCCCAATTTATACGCCCATGAGTGGAAGTGCCCTATGCTCTCTAAGCTGAGTTTTGTAAATGTTTCAGGACACACCGTACACTTCTCCAGAGTGGCTGTTGGCAATTTACATCCCGCCCATCAGCGTAGCAAGGCTCCCGTTTCTCCGTGGCCTGTCCTGCATTTCTGGTTTTGACACTTTATTCAGCATGGCCCTTTTGACCGATGGGAAGCGAGACTTCTTTGTAGCGCTGATTTGCCTTTCCAGGTTGCTTGGTTGGCCAAAAAGGGCGTATGCGTTTTTTCCTGAATATATTCAGGAAAAAACGCATACGCCCTTTTTGGCCAAGGGCATCATTGTCGAGGTTTTGCCGCTTTTCCTGTGCTTTAAAGGCGATTCGAATCTGCCTCCTGAAATCTGTTTCCTGCAATTCTGCCTTGCTTTCAAATCCTCTTTGTTGCCTTCCCTCAATATATTTGTAGACGAGAGTTATCATTTATAAGTCTGCAGGTTTGTGAATTGCAGTGCCCCTGAGCTCCATTTTTCAACTCGCTCTCTTGGGAGCTGGCCGCAAAAGCGCAGGATTGCTTTAGGCCCTATTCTGCTTCCGGGCGGCAGACTGAGCCTGTGGTTAATTGTTCTTCCTGATGGGAAAATAGAGTGACCTGTGCCTGTCCCAACACCTAGAGCTAGTCTCTCATTGGTTCCCCGTCTTCCCGTTCACCCTCAGTTCAAATTGCCACCTGTATGGAACAGGAGGTTAAAGGTGCTGATTCTCCAAGGAGGGAGATTGCTAGTAAAGCGGCTGGAATGGCGAACCCGAGCACAAGGAGACGAGAAATGAGGTGCGTTTTAGAAACCTTTCCCGATCACTCGGTGGACCATCTTCTGGGTTTCTCATGCATGTTTTCGATGTAGGAAGATGCCCTTGAACCTGGAGATTTGGGACCCATGGGATTGGTACCACGCAGTATTACTTTAAAGCGTCTGCGTTTGCTCACCGAACCTCACCAAACCCCTCAGCCCCAAGAGTGTCCACCCTTATGTCTCAATCAGCTGCGGGTCTAGATATGGTCAATCCAGGTGGCATCACAGCGCCTGAACGAATTTTGTAAGAATTTCTCTCCCTTTCACTGTCTTTGTTTCACGGGGTTTTAAAATTAATTGAGTTTTATAATGGGGTTTAGCTGCTTTTCACTGCTGTGTTTATGCAGCTTTACACCCACTTGACTCACTTACAGAGAGATATCAATACATAGGTTTTAAGATTCTTACTAGTCAGATATACTCTTGGGCGGTGAATAGGGGGTGTTGAGTCCAGTTCCCTGAGCAAGGAGTAGGTCTTGTCTATTACGTATTGGGTTTATGGAACGGTATCTGAGCTAATTTGAAACCCTTTTTTTATGCATCACCCCACCTCACCTTTCCCGTTAGGCAGCCATAGTGTGTTTTCTAACCGTGTGACTCTGTTCTGTTTTGTAATTCAGTTCAAGGGCAGCGGTTTTTACATTCCCTCTATCGGTGATATCTTATGATAAGTGTCTTTTTCTGTGTGACTTATTTGACTTAGAATCGTCGTACCTAAATCCACTCATCATGCTGCTACTAGCCTTATGACGTTGATTTCATGGCTGAGTGATATTCCATTGTACATAAGGACCACAACTTCTTTATCCATTTTTCTCTTTCCTGGGATATTTAAGGTGTAACGAAGTGGAGGTTCTTGTCAACAGAGCAGCCCTAAACTTTGGGGTGCTTGTGTCTTGCTGATTTTTAGTTTTCCCAATTTATACGCCCATGAGTGGAAGTGCCCTATGCTCCCTAAGCTGAGTTTTGTAAATGTTTCAGGACACACCGTACACTTCTCCAGAGTGGCTGTTGGCAATTTACATCCCGCCCATCAGCGTAGCAAGGCTCCCGTTTCTCCGTGGCCTGTCCTGCATTTCTGGTTTTGACACTTTATTCAGCATGGCCCTTTTGACCGATGGGAAACGAGACTTCTTTGTAGCGCTGATTTGCCTTTCCAGGTTGCTTGGTTGGCCAAAAAGGGCGTATGCGTTTTTTCCTGAATATATTCAGGAAAAAACGCATACGCCCTTTTTGGCCAAGGGCATCATTGTCGAGGTTTTGCCGCTTTTCCTGTGCTTTAAAGGCGATTCGAATCTGCCTCCTGAAATCTGTTTCCTGCAATTCTGCCTTGCTTTCAAATCCTCTTTGTTGCCTTCCCTCAATATATTTGTAGACGAGAGTTATCATTTATAAGTCTGCAGGTTTGTGAATTGCAGTGCCCCTGAGCTCCATTTTTCAACTCGCTCTCTTGGGAGCTGGCCGCAAAAGCGCAGGATTGCTTTAGGCCCTATTCTGCTTCCGGGCGGCAGACTGAGCCTGTGCTTAATTCTTCTTCCTGATGGGAAAATAGAGTGACCTGTGCCTGTCCCAACACCTAGAGCTAGTCTCTCATTGGTTCCCCGTCTTCCCGTTCACCCTCAGTTCAAATTGCCACCTGTATGGAACAGGAGGTTAAAGGTGCTGATTCTCCAAGGAGGGAGATTGCTAGTAAAGCGGCTGGAATGGCGAACCCGAGCACAAGGAGACGAGAAATGAGGTGCGTTTTAGAAACCTTTCCCGATCACTCGGTGGACCATCTTCTGGGTTTCTCATGCATGTTTTCGATGTAGGCAGATGCCCTTGAACCTGGAGATTTGGGACCCATGGGATGGGTACCACGCAGTATTACTTTAAAGCGTCTGCGTTTGCTCACCGAACCTCACCAAACCCCTCAGCCCCAAGAGTGTCCACCCTTATGTCTCAATCAGCTGCGGGTCTAGATATGGTCAATCCAGGTGGCATCACAGCGCCTGAACGAATTTTGTAAGAATTTCTCTCCCTTTCACTGTCTTTGTTTCACGGGTTTTTAAAATTAATTGAGTTTTATAATGGGGTTTAGCTGCTTTTCACTGCTGTGTTTATGCAGCTTTACACCCACTTGACTCACTTACAGAGAGATATCAATACATAGGTTTTAAGATTCTTACTAGTCAGATATACTCTTGGGCGGTGAATAGGGGGTGTTGATTCCAGTTCCCTGAGCAAAGAGTAGGTCTTGTCTATTACGTATTGGGTTTATGGAACGGTATCTGAGCTAATTTGAAACCCTTGTTTTATGCATCACCCCACCTCACCTTTGCCGTTAGGCAGCCATAGTGTGTTTTCTAACCGTGTGACTCTGTTCTGTTTTGTAATTCAGTTCAAGGGCAGCGGTTTTTACATTCCCTCTATCGGTGATATCTTATGATAAGTGTCTTTTTCTGTGTGACTTATTTCACTTAGAATCGTTGTACCTAAATCCACTCATCATGCTGCTACTAGCCTTATGACGTTGATTTCATGGCTGAGTGATATTCCATTGTACATAAGGACCACAACTTCTTTATCCATTTTTCTCTTTCCTGGGATATTTAAGGTGTAACGAAGTGGAGGTTCTTGTCAACAGAGCAGCCCTAAACTTTGGGGTGCTTGTGTCTTGCTGATTTTTAGTTTTCCCAATTTATACACCCA
This sequence comes from Eschrichtius robustus, assembly GCF_028021215.1. Taxonomy (NCBI): domain Eukaryota; kingdom Metazoa; phylum Chordata; class Mammalia; order Artiodactyla; family Eschrichtiidae; genus Eschrichtius; species Eschrichtius robustus. Next base: position 50,246,851 of record NC_090830.1, read on the forward strand.
TGAGTGGAAGTGCCCTATGCTCTCTAAGCTGAGTTTTGTAAATGTTTCAGGACACACCGTACACTTCTCCAGAGTGGCTGTTGGCAATTTACATCCCGCCCATCAGCGTAGCAAGGCTCCCGTTTCTCCGTGGCCTGTCCTGCATTTCTGGTTTTGACACTTTATTCAGCATGGCCCTTTTGACCGATGGGAAGCGAGACTTCTTTGTAGCGCTGATTTGCCTTTCCAGGTTGCTTGGTTGGCCAAAAAGGGCGTATGCGTTTTTTCCTGAATATATTCAGGAAAAAACGCATACGCCCTTTTTGGCCAAGGGCATCATTGTCGAGGTTTTGCCGCTTTTCCTGTGCTTTAAAGGCGATTCGAATCTGCCTCCTGAAATCTGTTTCCTGCAATTCTGCCTTGCTTTCAAATCCTCTTTGTTGCCTTCCCTCAATATATTTGTAGACGAGAGTTATCATTTATAAGTCTGCAGGTTTGTGAATTGCAGTGCCCCTGAGCTCCATTTTTCAACTCGCTCTCTTGGGAGCTGGCCGCAAAAGCGCAGGATTGCTTTAGGCCCTATTCTGCTTCCGGGCGGCAGACTGAGCCTGTGGTTAATTGTTCTTCCTGATGGGAAAATAGAGTGACCTGTGCCTGTCCCAACACCTAGAGCTAGTCTCTCATTGGTTCCCCGTCTTCCCGTTCACCCTCAGTTCAAATTGCCACCTGTATGGAACAGGAGGTTAAAGGTGCTGATTCTCCAAGGAGGGAGATTGCTAGTAAAGCGGCTGGAATGGCGAACCCGAGCACAAGGAGACGAGAAATGAGGTGCGTTTTAGAAACCTTTCCCGATCACTCGGTGGACCATCTTCTGGGTTTCTCATGCATGTTTTCGATGTAGGAAGATGCCCTTGAACCTGGAGATTTGGGACCCATGGGATGGGTACCACGCAGTATTACTTTAAAGCGTCTGCGTTTGCTCACCGAACCTCACCAAACCCCTCAGCCCCAAGAGTGTCCACCCTTATGTCTCAATCAGCTGCGGGTCTAGATATGGTCAATCCAGGTGGCATCACAGCGCCTGAACGAATTTTGTAAGAATTTCTCTCCCTTTCACTGTCTTTGTTTCACGGGGTTTTAAAATTAATTGAGTTTTATAATGGGGTTTAGCTGCTTTTCACTGCTGTGTTTATGCAGCTTTACACCCACTTGACTCACTTACAGAGAGATATCAATACATAGGTTTTAAGATTCTTACTAGTCAGATATACTCTTGGGCGGTGAATAGGGGGTGTTGAGTCCAGTTCCCTGAGCAAGGAGTAGGTCTTGTCTATTACGTATTGGGTTTATGGAACGGTATCTGAGCTAATTTGAAACCCTTTTTTTATGCATCACCCCACCTCACCTTTCCCGTTAGGCAGCCATAGTGTGTTTTCTAACCGTGTGACTCTGTTCTGTTTTGTAATTCAGTTCAAGGGCAGCGGTTTTTACATTCCCTCTATCGGTGATATCTTATGATAAGTGTCTTTTTCTGTGTGACTTATTTGACTTAGAATCGTCGTACCTAAATCCACTCATCATGCTGCTACTAGCCTTATGACGTTGATTTCATGGCTGAGTGATATTCCATTGTACATAAGGACCACAACTTCTTTATCCATGTTTCTCTTTCCTGGAATATTTAAGGTGTAACGAAGTGGAGGTTCTTGTCAACAGAGAAGCCCTAAACTTTGGGGTGCTTGTGTCTTGCTGATTTTTAGTTTTCCCAATTTATACGCCCATGAGTGGAAGTGCCCTATGCTCTCTAAGCTGAGTTTTGTAAATGTTTCAGGACACACCGTACACTTCTCCAGAGTGGCTGTTGGCAATTTACATCCCGCCCATCAGCGTAGCAAGGCTCCCGTTTCTCCGTGGCCTGTCCTGCATTTCTGGTTTTGACACTTTATTCAGCATGGCCCTTTTGACCGATGGGAAGCGAGACTTCTTTGTAGCGCTGATTTGCCTTTCCAGGTTGCTTGGTTGGCCAAAAAGGGCGTATGCGTTTTTTCCTGAATATATTCAGGAAAAAACGCATACGCCCTTTTTGGCCAAGGGCATCATTGTCGAGGTTTTGCCGCTTTTCCTGTGCTTTAAAGGCGATTCGAATCTGCCTCCTGAAATCTGTTTCCTGCAATTCTGCCTTGCTTTCAAATCCTCTTTGTTGCCTTCCCTCAATATATTTGTAGACGAGAGTTATCATTTATAAGTCTGCAGGTTTGTGAATTGCAGTGCCCCTGAGCTCCATTTTTCAACTCGCTCTCTTGGGAGCTGGCCGCAAAAGCGCAGGATTGCTTTAGGCCCTATTCTGCTTCCGGGCGGCAGACTGAGCCTGTGCTTAATTCTTCTTCCTGATGGGAAAATAGAGTGACCTGTGCCTGTCCCAACACCTAGAGCTAGTCTCTCATTGGTTCCCCGTCTTCCCGTTCACCCTCAGTTCAAATTGCCACCTGTATGGAACAGGAGGTTAAAGGTGCTGATTCTCCAAGGAGGGAGATTGCTAGTAAAGCGGCTGGAATGGCGAACCCGAGCACAAGGAGACGAGAAATGAGGTGCGTTTTAGAAACCTTTCCCGATCACTCGGTGGACCATCTTCTGGGTTTCTCATGCATGTTTTCGATGTAGGAAGATGCCCTTGAACCTGGAGATTTGGGACCCATGGGATGGGTACCACGCAGTATTACTTTAAAGCGTCTGCGTTTGCTCACCGAACCTCACCAAACCCCTCAGCCCCAAGAGTGTCCACCCTTATGTCTCAATCAGCTGCGGGTCTAGATATGGTCAATCCAGGTGGCATCACAGCGCCTGAACGAATTTTGTAAGAATTTCTCTCCCTTTCACTGTCTTTGTTTCACGGGGTTTTAAAATTAATTGAGTTTTATAATGGGGTTTAGCTGCTTTTCACTGCTGTGTTTATGCAGCTTTACACCCACTTGACTCACTTACAGAGAGATATCAATACATAGGTTTTAAGATTCTTACTAGTCAGATATACTCTTGGGCGGTGAATAGGGGGTGTTGAGTCCAGTTCCCTGAGCAAGGAGTAGGTCTTGTCTATTACGTATTGGGTTTATGGAACGGTATCTGAGCTAATTTGAAACCCTTTTTTTATGCATCACCCCACCTCACCTTTCCCGTTAGGCAGCCATAGTGTGTTTTCTAACCGTGTGACTCTGTTCTGTTTTGTAATTCAGTTCAAGGGCAGCGGTTTTTACATTCCCTCTATCGGTGATATCTTATGATAAGTGTCTTTTTCTGTGTGACTTATTTGACTTAGAATCGTCGTACCTAAATCCACTCATCATGCTGCTACTAGCCTTATGACGTTGATTTCATGGCTGAGTGATATTCCATTGTACATAAGGACCACAACTTCTTTATCCATGTTTCTCTTTCCTGGAATATTTAAGGTGTAACGAAGTGGAGGTTCTTGTCAACAGAGCAGCCCTAAACTTTGGGGTGCTTGTGTCTTGCTGATTTTTAGTTTTCCCAATTTATACGCCCATGAGTGGAAGTGCCCTATGCTCTCTAAGCTGAGTTTTGTAAATGTTTCAGGACACACCGTACACTTCTCCAGAGTGGCTGTTGGCAATTTACATCCCGCCCATCAGCGTAGCAAGGCTCCCGTTTCTCCGTGGCCTGTCCTGCATTTCTGGTTTTGACACTTTATTCAGCATGGCCCTTTTGACCGATGGGAAGCGAGACTTCTTTGTAGCGCTGATTTGCCTTTCCAGGTTGCTTGGTTGGCCAAAAAGGGCGTATGCGTTTTTTCCTGAATATATTCAGGAAAAAACGCATACGCCCTTTTTGGCCAAGGGCATCATTGTCGAGGTTTTGCCGCTTTTCCTGTGCTTTAAAGGCGATTCGAATCTGCCTCCTGAAATCTGTTTCCTGCAATTCTGCCTTGCTTTCAAATCCTCTTTGTTGCCTTCCCTCAATATATTTGTAGACGAGAGTTATCATTTATAAGTCTGCAGGTTTGTGAATTGCAGTGCCCCTGAGCTCCATTTTTCAACTCGCTCTCTTGGGAGCTGGCCGCAAAAGCGCAGGATTGCTTTAGGCCCTATTCTGCTTCCGGGCGGCAGACTGAGCCTGTGCTTAATTCTTCTTCCTGATGGGAAAATAGAGTGACCTGTGCCTGTCCCAACACCTAGAGCTAGTCTCTCATTGGTTCCCCGTCTTCCCGTTCACCCTCAGTTCAAATTGCCACCTGTATGGAACAGGAGGTTAAAGGTGCTGATTCTCCAAGGAGGGAGATTGCTAGTAAAGCGGCTGGAATGGCGAACCCGAGCACAAGGAGACGAGAAATGAGGTGCGTTTTAGAAACCTTTCCCGATCACTCGGTGGACCATCTTCTGGGTTTCTCATGCATGTTTTCGATGTAGGAAGATGCCCTTGAACCTGGAGATTTGGGACCCATGGGATGGGTACCACGCAGTATTACTTTAAAGCGTCTGCGTTTGCTCACCGAACCTCACCAAACCCCTCAGCCCCAAGAGTGTCCACCCTTATGTCTCAATCAGCTGCGGGTCTAGATATGGTCAATCCAGGTGGCATCACAGCGCCTGAACGAATTTTGTAAGAATTTCTCTCCCTTTCACTGTCTTTGTTTCACGGGGTTTTAAAATTAATTGAGTTTTATAATGGGGTTTAGCTGCTTTTCACTGCTGTGTTTATGCAGCTTTACACCCACTTGACTCACTTACAGAGAGATATCAATACATAGGTTTTAAGATTCTTACTAGTCAGATATACTCTTGGGCGGTGAATAGGGGGTGTTGAGTCCAGTTCCCTGAGCAAGGAGTAGGTCTTGTCTATTACGTATTGGGTTTATGGAACGGTATCTGAGCTAATTTGAAACCCTTTTTTTATGCATCACCCCACCTCACCTTTCCCGTTAGGCAGCCATAGTGTGTTTTCTAACCGTGTGACTCTGTTCTGTTTTGTAATTCAGTTCAAGGGCAGCGGTTTTTACATTCCCTCTATCGGTGATATCTTATGATAAGTGTCTTTTTCTGTGTGACTTATTTGACTTAGAATCGTCGTACCTAAATCCACTCATCATGCTGCTACTAGCCTTATGACGTTGATTTCATGGCTGAGTGATATTCCATTGTACATAAGGACCACAACTTCTTTATCCATGTTTCTCTTTCCTGGAATATTTAAGGTGTAACGAAGTGGAGGTTCTTGTCAACAGAGCAGCCCTAAACTTTGGGGTGCTTGTGTCTTGCTGATTTTTAGTTTTCCCAATTTATACGCCCATGAGTGGAAGTGCCCTATGCTCTCTAAGCTGAGTTTTGTAAATGTTTCAGGACACACCGTACACTTCTCCAGAGTGGCTGTTGGCAATTTACATCCCGCCCATCAGCGTAGCAAGGCTCCCGTTTCTCCGTGGCCTGTCCTGCATTTCTGGTTTTGACACTTTATTCAGCATGGCCCTTTTGACCGATGGGAAGCGAGACTTCTTTGTAGCGCTGATTTGCCTTTCCAGGTTGCTTGGTTGGCCAAAAAGGGCGTATGCGTTTTTTCCTGAATATATTCAGGAAAAAACGCATACGCCCTTTTTGGCCAAGGGCATCATTGTCGAGGTTTTGCCGCTTTTCCTGTGCTTTAAAGGCGATTCGAATCTGCCTCCTGAAATCTGTTTCCTGCAATTCTGCCTTGCTTTCAAATCCTCTTTGTTGCCTTCCCTCAATATATTTGTAGACGAGAGTTATCATTTATAAGTCTGCAGGTTTGTGAATTGCAGTGCCCCTGAGCTCCATTTTTCAACTCGCTCTCTTGGGAGCTGGCCGCAAAAGCGCAGGATTGCTTTAGGCCCTATTCTGCTTCCGGGCGGCAGACTGAGCCTGTGCTTAATTCTTCTTCCTGATGGGAAAATAGAGTGACCTGTGCCTGTCCCAACACCTAGAGCTAGTCTCTCATTGGTTCCCCGTCTTCCCGTTCACCCTCAGTTCAAATTGCCACCTGTATGGAACAGGAGGTTAAAGGTGCTGATTCTCCAAGGAGGGAGATTGCTAGTAAAGCGGCTGGAATGGCGAACCCGAGCACAAGGAGACGAGAAATGAGGTGCGTTTTAGAAACCTTTCCCGATCACTCGGTGGACCATCTTCTGGGTTTCTCATGCATGTTTTCGATGTAGGAAGATGCCCTTGAACCTGGAGATTTGGGACCCATGGGATGGGTACCACGCAGTATTACTTTAAAGCGTCTGCGTTTGCTCACCGAACCTCACCAAACCCCTCAGCCCCAAGAGTGTCCACCCTTATGTCTCAATCAGCTGCGGGTCTAGATATGGTCAATCCAGGTGGCATCACAGCGCCTGAACGAATTTTGTAAGAATTTCTCTCCCTTTCACTGTCTTTGTTTCACGGGGTTTTAAAATTAATTGAGTTTTATAATGGGGTTTAGCTGCTTTTCACTGCTGTGTTTATGCAGCTTTACACCCACTTGACTCACTTACAGAGAGATATCAATACATAGGTTTTAAGATTCTTACTAGTCAGATATACTCTTGGGCGGTGAATAGGGGGTGTTGAGTCCAGTTCCCTGAGCAAGGAGTAGGTCTTGTCTATTACGTATTGGGTTTATGGAACGGTATCTGAGCTAATTTGAAACCCTTTTTTTATGCATCACCCCACCTCACCTTTCCCGTTAGGCAGCCATAGTGTGTTTTCTAACCGTGTGACTCTGTTCTGTTTTGTAATTCAGTTCAAGGGCAGCGGTTTTTACATTCCCTCTATCGGTGATATCTTATGATAAGTGTCTTTTTCTGTGTGACTTATTTGACTTAGAATCGTCGTACCTAAATCCACTCATCATGCTGCTACTAGCCTTATGACGTTGATTTCATGGCTGAGTGATATTCCATTGTACATAAGGACCACAACTTCTTTATCCATGTTTCTCTTTCCTGGAATATTTAAGGTGTAACGAAGTGGAGGTTCTTGTCAACAGAGCAGCCCTAAACTTTGGGGTGCTTGTGTCTTGCTGATTTTTAGTTTTCCCAATTTATACGCCCATGAGTGGAAGTGCCCTATGCTCTCTAAGCTGAGTTTTGTAAATGTTTCAGGACACACCGTACACTTCTCCAGAGTGGCTGTTGGCAATTTACATCCCGCCCATCAGCGTAGCAAGGCTCCCGTTTCTCCGTGGCCTGTCCTGCATTTCTGGTTTTGACACTTTATTCAGCATGGCCCTTTTGACCGATGGGAAGCGAGACTTCTTTGTAGCGCTGATTTGCCTTTCCAGGTTGCTTGGTTGGCCAAAAAGGGCGTATGCGTTTTTTCCTGAATATATTCAGGAAAAAACGCATACGCCCTTTTTGGCCAAGGGCATCATTGTCGAGGTTTTGCCGCTTTTCCTGTGCTTTAAAGGCGATTCGAATCTGCCTCCTGAAATCTGTTTCCTGCAATTCTGCCTTGCTTTCAAATCCTCTTTGTTGCCTTCCCTCAATATATTTGTAGACGAGAGTTATCATTTATAAGTCTGCAGGTTTGTGAATTGCAGTGCCCCTGAGCTCCATTTTTCAACTCGCTCTCTTGGGAGCTGGCCGCAAAAGCGCAGGATTGCTTTAGGCCCTATTCTGCTTCCGGGCGGCAGACTGAGCCTGTGCTTAATTCTTCTTCCTGATGGGAAAATAGAGTGACCTGTGCCTGTCCCAACACCTAGAGCTAGTCTCTCATTGGTTCCCCGTCTTCCCGTTCACCCTCAGTTCAAATTGCCACCTGTATGGAACAGGAGGTTAAAGGTGCTGATTCTCCAAGGAGGGAGATTGCTAGTAAAGCGGCTGGAATGGCGAACCCGAGCACAAGGAGACGAGAAATGAGGTGCGTTTTAGAAACCTTTCCCGATCACTCGGTGGACCATCTTCTGGGTTTCTCATGCATGTTTTCGATGTAGGAAGATGCCCTTGAACCTGGAGATTTGGGACCCATGGGATGGGTACCACGCAGTATTACTTTAAAGCGTCTGCGTTTGCTCACCGAACCTCACCAAACCCCTCAGCCCCAAGAGTGTCCACCCTTATGTCTCAATCAGCTGCGGGTCTAGATATGGTCAATCCAGGTGGCATCACAGCGCCTGAACGAATTTTGTAAGAATTTCTCTCCCTTTCACTGTCTTTGTTTCACGGGGTTTTAAAATTAATTGAGTTTTATAATGGGGTTTAGCTGCTTTTCACTGCTGTGTTTATGCAGCTTTACACCCACTTGACTCACTTACAGAGAGATATCAATACATAGGTTTTAAGATTCTTACTAGTCAGATATACTCTTGGGCGGTGAATAGGGGGTGTTGAGTCCAGTTCCCTGAGCAAGGAGTAGGTCTTGTCTATTACGTATTGGGTTTATGGAACGGTATCTGAGCTAATTTGAAACCCTTGTTTTATGCATCACCCCACCTCACCTTTCCCGTTAGGCAGCCATAGTGTGTTTTCTAACCGTGTGACTCTGTTCTGTTTTGTAATTCAGTTCAAGGGCAGCGGTTTTTACATTCCCTCTATCGGTGATATCTTATGATAAGTGTCTTTTTCTGTGTGACTTATTTCACTTAGAATCGTCGTACCTAAATCCACTCATCATGCTGCTACTAGCCTTATGACGTTGATTTCATGGCTGAGTGATATTCCATTGTACATAAGGACCACAACTTCTTTATCCATTTTTCTCTTTCCTGGGATATTTAAGGTGTAACGAAGTGGAGGTTCTTGTCAACAGAGCAGCCCTAAACTTTGGGGTGCTTGTGTCTTGCTGATTTTTAGTTTTCCCAATTTATACGCCCATGAGTGGAAGTGCCCTATGCTCTCTAAGCTGAGTTTTGTAAATGTTTCAGGACACACCGTACACTTCTCCAGAGTGGCTGTTGGCAATTTACATCCCGCCCATCAGTGTAGCAAGGCTCCCGTTTCTCCGTGGCCTGTCCTGCATTTCTGGTTTTGACACTTTATTCAGCATGGCCCTTTTGACCGATGGGAAGCGAGACTTCTTTGTAGCGCTGATTTGCCTTTCCAGGTTGCTTGGTTGGCCAAAAAGGGCGTATGCGTTTTTTCCTGAATATATTCAGGAAAAAACGCATACGCCCTTTTTGGCCAAGGGCATCATTGTCGAGGTTTTGCCGCTTTTCCTGTGCTTTAAAGGCGATTCGAATCTGCCTCCTGAAATCTGTTTCCTGCAATTCTGCCTTGCTTTCAAATCCTCTTTGTTGCCTTCCCTCAATATATTTGTAGACGAGAGTTATCATTTATAAGTCTGCAGGTTTGTGAATTGCAGTGCCCCTGAGCTCCATTTTTCAACTCGCTCTCTTGGGAGCTGGCCGCAAAAGCGCAGGATTGCTTTAGGCCCTATTCTGCTTCCGGGCGGCAGACTGAGCCTGTGGTTAATTGTTCTTCCTGATGGGAAAATAGAGTGACCTGTGCCTGTCCCAACACCTAGAGCTAGTCTCTCATTGGTTCCCCGTCTTCCCGTTCACCCTCAGTTCAAATTGCCACCTGTATGGAACAGGAGGTTAAAGGTGCTGATTCTCCAAGGAGGGAGATTGCTAGTAAAGCGGCTGGAATGGCGAACCCGAGCACAAGGAGACGAGAAATGAGGTGCGTTTTAGAAACCTTTCCCGATCACTCGGTGGACCATCTTCTGGGTTTCTCATGCATGTTTTCGATGTAGGAAGATGCCCTTGAACCTGGAGATTTGGGACCCATGGGATGGGTACCACGCAGTATTACTTTAAAGCGTCTGCGTTTGCTCACCGAACCTCACCAAACCCCTCAGCCCCAAGAGTGTCCACCCTTATGTCTCAATCAGCTGCGGGTCTAGATATGGTCAATCCAGGTGGCATCACAGCGCCTGAACGAATTTTGTAAGAATTTCTCTCCCTTTCACTGTCTTTGTTTCACGGGGTTTTAAAATTAATTGAGTTTTATAATGGGGTTTAGCTGCTTTTCACTGCTGTGTTTATGCAGCTTTACACCCACTTGACTCACTTACAGAGAGATATCAATACATAGGTTTTAAGATTCTTACTAGTCAGATATACTCTTGGGCGGTGAATAGGGGGTGTTGAGTCCAGTTCCCTGAGCAAGGAGTAGGTCTTGTCTATTACGTATTGGGTTTATGGAACGGTATCTGAGCTAATTTGAAACCCTTTTTTTATGCATCACCCCACCTCACCTTTCCCGTTAGGCAGCCATAGTGTGTTTTCTAACCGTGTGACTCTGTTCTGTTTTGTAATTCAGTTCAAGGGCAGCGGTTTTTACATTCCCTCTATCGGTGATATCTTATGATAAGTGTCTTTTTCTGTGTGACTTATTTGACTTAGAATCGTCGTACCTAAATCCACTCATCATGCTGCTACTAGCCTTATGACGTTGATTTCATGGCTGAGTGATATTCCATTGTACATAAGGACCACAACTTCTTTATCCATGTTTCTCTTTCCTGGAATATTTAAGGTGTAACGAAGTGGAGGTTCTTGTCAACAGAGAAGCCCTAAACTTTGGGGTGCTTGTGTCTTGCTGATTTTTAGTTTTCCCAATTTATACGCCCATGAGTGGAAGTGCCCTATGCTCTCTAAGCTGAGTTTTGTAAATGTTTCAGGACACACCGTACACTTCTCCAGAGTGGCTGTTGGCAATTTACATCCCGCCCATCAGCGTAGCAAGGCTCCCGTTTCTCCGTGGCCTGTCCTGCATTTCTGGTTTTGACACTTTATTCAGCATGGCCCTTTTGACCGATGGGAAGCGAGACTTCTTTGTAGCGCTGATTTGCCTTTCCAGGTTGCTTGGTTGGCCAAAAAGGGCGTATGCGTTTTTTCCTGAATATATTCAGGAAAAAACGCATACGCCCTTTTTGGCCAAGGGCATCATTGTCGAGGTTTTGCCGCTTTTCCTGTGCTTTAAAGGCGATTCGAATCTGCCTCCTGAAATCTGTTTCCTGCAATTCTGCCTTGCTTTCAAATCCTCTTTGTTGCCTTCCCTCAATATATTTGTAGACGAGAGTTATCATTTATAAGTCTGCAGGTTTGTGAATTGCAGTGCCCCTGAGCTCCATTTTTCAACTCGCTCTCTTGGGAGCTGGCCGCAAAAGCGCAGGATTGCTTTAGGCCCTATTCTGCTTCCGGGCGGCAGACTGAGCCTGTGCTTAATTCTTCTTCCTGATGGGAAAATAGAGTGACCTGTGCCTGTCCCAACACCTAGAGCTAGTCTCTCATTGGTTCCCCGTCTTCCCGTTCACCCTCAGTTCAAATTGCCACCTGTATGGAACAGGAGGTTAAAGGTGCTGATTCTCCAAGGAGGGAGATTGCTAGTAAAGCGGCTGGAATGGCGAACCCGAGCACAAGGAGACGAGAAATGAGGTGCGTTTTAGAAACCTTTCCCGATCACTCGGTGGACCATCTTCTGGGTTTCTCATGCATGTTTTCGATGTAGGAAGATGCCCTTGAACCTGGAGATTTGGGACCCATGGGATGGGTACCACGCAGTATTACTTTAAAGCGTCTGCGTTTGCTCACCGAACCTCACCAAACCCCTCAGCCCCAAGAGTGTCCACCCTTATGTCTCAATCAGCTGCGGGTCTAGATATGGTCAATCCAGGTGGCATCACAGCGCCTGAACGAATTTTGTAAGAATTTCTCTCCCTTTCACTGTCTTTGTTTCACGGGGTTTTAAAATTAATTGAGTTTTATAATGGGGTTTAGCTGCTTTTCACTGCTGTGTTTATGCAGCTTTACACCCACTTGACTCACTTACAGAGAGATATCAATACATAGGTTTTAAGATTCTTACTAGTCAGATATACTCTTGGGCGGTGAATAGGGGGTGTTGAGTCCAGTTCCCTGAGCAAGGAGTAGGTCTTGTCTATTACGTATTGGGTTTATGGAACGGTATCTGAGCTAATTTGAAACCCTTTTTTTATGCATCACCCCACCTCACCTTTCCCGTTAGGCAGCCATAGTGTGTTTTCTAACCGTGTGACTCTGTTCTGTTTTGTAATTCAGTTCAAGGGCAGCGGTTTTTACATTCCCTCTATCGGTGATATCTTATGATAAGTGTCTTTTTCTGTGTGACTTATTTGACTTAGAATCGTCGTACCTAAATCCACTCATCATGCTGCTACTAGCCTTATGACGTTGATTTCATGGCTGAGTGATATTCCATTGTACATAAGGACCACAACTTCTTTATCCATGTTTCTCTTTCCTGGAATATTTAAGGTGTAACGAAGTGGAGGTTCTTGTCAACAGAGCAGCCCTAAACTTTGGGGTGCTTGTGTCTTGCTGATTTTTAGTTTTCCCAATTTATACGCCCATGAGTGGAAGTGCCCTATGCTCTCTAAGCTGAGTTTTGTAAATGTTTCAGGACACACCGTACACTTCTCCAGAGTGGCTGTTGGCAATTTACATCCCGCCCATCAGCGTAGCAAGGCTCCCGTTTCTCCGTGGCCTGTCCTGCATTTCTGGTTTTGACACTTTATTCAGCATGGCCCTTTTGACCGATGGGAAGCGAGACTTCTTTGTAGCGCTGATTTGCCTTTCCAGGTTGCTTGGTTGGCCAAAAAGGGCGTATGCGTTTTTTCCTGAATATATTCAGGAAAAAACGCATACGCCCTTTTTGGCCAAGGGCATCATTGTCGAGGTTTTGCCGCTTTTCCTGTGCTTTAAAGGCGATTCGAATCTGCCTCCTGAAATCTGTTTCCTGCAATTCTGCCTTGCTTTCAAATCCTCTTTGTTGCCTTCCCTCAATATATTTGTAGACGAGAGTTATCATTTATAAGTCTGCAGGTTTGTGAATTGCAGTGCCCCTGAGCTCCATTTTTCAACTCGCTCTCTTGGGAGCTGGCCGCAAAAGCGCAGGATTGCTTTAGGCCCTATTCTGCTTCCGGGCGGCAGACTGAGCCTGTGCTTAATTCTTCTTCCTGATGGGAAAATAGAGTGACCTGTGCCTGTCCCAACACCTAGAGCTAGTCTCTCATTGGTTCCCCGTCTTCCCGTTCACCCTCAGTTCAAATTGCCACCTGTATGGAACAGGAGGTTAAAGGTGCTGATTCTCCAAGGAGGGAGATTGCTAGTAAAGCGGCTGGAATGGCGAACCCGAGCACAAGGAGACGAGAAATGAGGTGCGTTTTAGAAACCTTTCCCGATCACTCGGTGGACCATCTTCTGGGTTTCTCATGCATGTTTTCGATGTAGGAAGATGCCCTTGAACCTGGAGATTTGGGACCCATGGGATGGGTACCACGCAGTATTACTTTAAAGCGTCTGCGTTTGCTCACCGAACCTCACCAAACCCCTCAGCCCCAAGAGTGTCCACCCTTATGTCTCAATCAGCTGCGGGTCTAGATATGGTCAATCCAGGTGGCATCACAGCGCCTGAACGAATTTTGTAAGAATTTCTCTCCCTTTCACTGTCTTTGTTTCACGGGGTTTTAAAATTAATTGAGTTTTATAATGGGGTTTAGCTGCTTTTCACTGCTGTGTTTATGCAGCTTTACACCCACTTGACTCACTTACAGAGAGATATCAATACATAGGTTTTAAGATTCTTACTAGTCAGATATACTCTTGGGCGGTGAATAGGGGGTGTTGAGTCCAGTTCCCTGAGCAAGGAGTAGGTCTTGTCTATTACGTATTGGGTTTATGGAACGGTATCTGAGCTAATTTGAAACCCTTTTTTTATGCATCACCCCACCTCACCTTTCCCGTTAGGCAGCCATAGTGTGTTTTCTAACCGTGTGACTCTGTTCTGTTTTGTAATTCAGTTCAAGGGCAGCGGTTTTTACATTCCCTCTATCGGTGATATCTTATGATAAGTGTCTTTTTCTGTGTGACTTATTTGACTTAGAATCGTCGTACCTAAATCCACTCATCATGCTGCTACTAGCCTTATGACGTTGATTTCATGGCTGAGTGATATTCCATTGTACATAAGGACCACAACTTCTTTATCCATGTTTCTCTTTCCTGGAATATTTAAGGTGTAACGAAGTGGAGGTTCTTGTCAACAGAGCAGCCCTAAACTTTGGGGTGCTTGTGTCTTGCTGATTTTTAGTTTTCCCAATTTATACGCCCATGAGTGGAAGTGCCCTATGCTCTCTAAGCTGAGTTTTGTAAATGTTTCAGGACACACCGTACACTTCTCCAGAGTGGCTGTTGGCAATTTACATCCCGCCCATCAGCGTAGCAAGGCTCCCGTTTCTCCGTGGCCTGTCCTGCATTTCTGGTTTTGACACTTTATTCAGCATGGCCCTTTTGACCGATGGGAAGCGAGACTTCTTTGTAGCGCTGATTTGCCTTTCCAGGTTGCTTGGTTGGCCAAAAAGGGCGTATGCGTTTTTTCCTGAATATATTCAGGAAAAAACGCATACGCCCTTTTTGGCCAAGGGCATCATTGTCGAGGTTTTGCCGCTTTTCCTGTGCTTTAAAGGCGATTCGAATCTGCCTCCTGAAATCTGTTTCCTGCAATTCTGCCTTGCTTTCAAATCCTCTTTGTTGCCTTCCCTCAATATATTTGTAGACGAGAGTTATCATTTATAAGTCTGCAGGTTTGTGAATTGCAGTGCCCCTGAGCTCCATTTTTCAACTCGCTCTCTTGGGAGCTGGCCGCAAAAGCGCAGGATTGCTTTAGGCCCTATTCTGCTTCCGGGCGGCAGACTGAGCCTGTGCTTAATTCTTCTTCCTGATGGGAAAATAGAGTGACCTGTGCCTGTCCCAACACCTAGAGCTAGTCTCTCATTGGTTCCCCGTCTTCCCGTTCACCCTCAGTTCAAATTGCCACCTGTATGGAACAGGAGGTTAAAGGTGCTGATTCTCCAAGGAGGGAGATTGCTAGTAAAGCGGCTGGAATGGCGAACCCGAGCACAAGGAGACGAGAAATGAGGTGCGTTTTAGAAACCTTTCCCGATCACTCGGTGGACCATCTTCTGGGTTTCTCATGCATGTTTTCGATGTAGGAAGATGCCCTTGAACCTGGAGATTTGGGACCCATGGGATGGGTACCACGCAGTATTACTTTAAAGCGTCTGCGTTTGCTCACCGAACCTCACCAAACCCCTCAGCCCCAAGAGTGTCCACCCTTATGTCTCAATCAGCTGCGGGTCTAGATATGGTCAATCCAGGTGGCATCACAGCGCCTGAACGAATTTTGTAAGAATTTCTCTCCCTTTCACTGTCTTTGTTTCACGGGGTTTTAAAATTAATTGAGTTTTATAATGGGGTTTAGCTGCTTTTCACTGCTGTGTTTATGCAGCTTTACACCCACTTGACTCACTTACAGAGAGATATCAATACATAGGTTTTAAGATTCTTACTAGTCAGATATACTCTTGGGCGGTGAATAGGGGGTGTTGAGTCCAGTTCCCTGAGCAAGGAGTAGGTCTTGTCTATTACGTATTGGGTTTATGGAACGGTATCTGAGCTAATTTGAAACCCTTGTTTTATGCATCACCCCACCTCACCTTTCCCGTTAGGCAGCCATAGTGTGTTTTCTAACCGTGTGACTCTGTTCTGTTTTGTAATTCAGTTCAAGGGCAGCGGTTTTTACATTCCCTCTATCGGTGATATCTTATGATAAGTGTCTTTTTCTGTGTGACTTATTTCACTTAGAATCGTCGTACCTAAATCCACTCATCATGCTGCTACTAGCCTTATGACGTTGATTTCATGGCTGAGTGATATTCCATTGTACATAAGGACCACAACTTCTTTATCCATTTTTCTCTTTCCTGGGATATTTAAGGTGTAACGAAGTGGAGGTTCTTGTCAACAGAGCAGCCCTAAACTTTGGGGTGCTTGTGTCTTGCTGATTTTTAGTTTTCCCAATTTATACGCCCATGAGTGGAAGTGCCCTATGCTCTCTAAGCTGAGTTTTGTAAATGTTTCAGGACACACCGTACACTTCTCCAGAGTGGCTGTTGGCAATTTACATCCCGCCCATCAGTGTAGCAAGGCTCCCGTTTCTCCGTGGCCTGTCCTGCATTTCTGGTTTTGACACTTTATTCAGCATGGCCCTTTTGACCGATGGGAAGCGAGACTTCTTTGTAGCGCTGATTTGCCTTTCCAGGTTGCTTGGTTGGCCAAAAAGGGCGTATGCGTTTTTTCCTGAATATATTCAGGAAAAAACGCATACGCCCTTTTTGGCCAAGGGCATCATTGTCGAGGTTTTGCCGCTTTTCCTGTGCTTTAAAGGCGATTCGAATCTGCCTCCTGAAATCTGTTTCCTGCAATTCTGCCTTGCTTTCAAATCCTCTTTGTTGCCTTCCCTCAATATATTTGTAGACGAGAGTTATCATTTATAAGTCTGCAGGTTTGTGAATTGCAGTGCCCCTGAGCTCCATTTTTCAACTCGCTCTCTTGGGAGCTGGCCGCAAAAGCGCAAGGTTTTCTTTAGGCCCTATTCTGCTTCCGGGCGGCAGACTGAGCCTGTGGTTAATTCTTCTTCCTGATGGGAAAATAGAGTGACCTGTGCCTGTCCCAACACCTAGAGCTAGTCTCTCATTGGTTCCCCCTCTTCCCGTTCACCCTCAGGACAAATTGCAACCTGTATGGAACAGGAGGTTAAAGGTGCTGATTCTCCAAGGAGGGAGACTGCTAGTAAAGCGGCTGGAATGGTGAACCCGAGAACAAGGAGATGAGAAATGAGGTGCGTTTTAGAAACCTTTCCCGATCACTCGGTGGACCATCTTCAGGGTTTCTCATGCATGTTTTCGATGTAGGCAGATGCCCTTCAACCTGGAGATTTGGGACCCATGGGATGGGTACCACACAGTATTACTTTAAAGCGTCTGCGTTTGCTCACCGAACCTCACCAAACCCCTCAGCCCCAAGAGTGTCCACCCTTATGTCTCAATCAGCTGCGGGTCTAGATATGGTCAATCCAGGTGGCATCACAGCGCCCGAACGAATTTTGTAAGAATTTCTCTCCCTTTCACTGTCTTTGTTTCACGGGTTTTTAAAATTAATTGAGTTTTATAATGGGGTTTAGCTGCTTTTCACTGCTGTTTTTATGCAGCTTTACACCCACTTGACTCACTTACAGAGAGATATCAATACATAGGTTTTAAGATTCTTACTAGTCAGATATACTCTTGGGCGGTGAATAGGTGGTGTTGAGTCCAGTTCCCTGAGCAAGGAGTAGGTCTTGTCTATTACGTATTGGGTTTATGGAACGGTATCTGAGCTAATTTGAAACCCTTGTTTTATGCATCACCCCACCTCACCTTTGCCGTTAGGCAGCCATAGTGTGTTTTCTAACCGTGTGACTCTGTTCTGTTTTGTAATTCAGTTCAAGGGCAGCGGTTTTTACATTCCCTCTATCGGTGATATCTTATGATAAGTGTCTTTTTCTGTGTGACTTATTTGACTTAGAATCGTCGTACCTAAATCCACTCATCATGCTGCTACTAGCCTTATGACGTTGATTTCATGGCTGAGTGATATTCCATTGTACATAAGGACCACAACTTCTTTATCCATTTTTCTCTTTCCTGGGATATTTAAGGTGTAACGAAGTGGAGGTTCTTGTCAACAGAGCAGCCCTAAACTTTGGGGTGCTTGTGTCTTGCTGATTTTTAGTTTTCCCAATTTATACGCCCATGAGTGGAAGTGCCCTATGCTCTCTAAGCTGAGTTTTGTAAATGTTTCAGGACACACCGTACACTTCTCCAGAGTGGCTGTTGGCAATTTACATCCCGCCCATCAGCGTAGCAAGGCTCCCGTTTCTCCGTGGCCTGTCCTGCATTTCTGGTTTTGACACTTTATTCAGCATGGCCCTTTTGACCGATGGGAAGCGAGACTTCTTTGTAGCGCTGATTTGCCTTTCCAGGTTGCTTGGTTGGCCAAAAAGGGCGTATGCGTTTTTTCCTGAATATATTCAGGAAAAAACGCATACGCCCTTTTTGGCCAAGGGCATCATTGTCGAGGTTTTGCCGCTTTTCCTGTGCTTTAAAGGCGATTCGAATCTGCCTCCTGAAATCTGTTTCCTGCAATTCTGCCTTGCTTTCAAATCCTCTTTGTTGCCTTCCCTCAATATATTTGTAGACGAGAGTTATCATTTATAAGTCTGCAGGTTTGTGAATTGCAGTGCCCCTGAGCTCCATTTTTCAACTCGCTCTCTTGGGAGCTGGCCGCAAAAGCGCAGGATTGCTTTAGGCCCTATTCTGCTTCCGGGCGGCAGACTGAGCCTGTGGTTAATTCTTCTTCCTGATGGGAAAATAGAGTGACCTGTGCCTGTCCCAACACCTAGAGCTAGTCTCTCATTGGTTCCCCGTCTTCCCGTTCACCCTCAGTTCAAATTGCCACCTGTATGGAACAGGAGGTTAAAGGTGCTGATTCTCCAAGGAGGGAGATTGCTAGTAAAGCGGCTGGAATGGCGAACCCGAGCACAAGGAGACGAGAAATGAGGTGCGTTTTAGAAACCTTTCCCGATCACTCGGTGGACCATCTTCTGGGTTTCTCATGCATGTTTTCGATGTAGGAAGATGCCCTTGAACCTGGAGATTTGGGACCCATGGGATGGGTACCACGCAGTATTACTTTAAAGCGTCTGCGTTTGCTCACCGAACCTCACCAAACCCCTCAGCCCCAAGAGTGTCCACCCTTATGTCTCAATCAGCTGCGGGTCTAGATATGGTCAATCCAGGTGGCATCACAGCGCCTGAACGAATTTTGTAAGAATTTCTCTCCCTTTCACTGTCTTTGTTTCACGGGTTTTTAAAATTAATTGAGTTTTATAATGGGGTTTAGCTGCTTTTCACTGCTGTGTTTATGCAGCTTTACACCCACTTGACTCACTTACAGAGAGATATCAATACATAGGTTTTAAGATTCTTACTAGTCAGATATACTCTTGGGCGGTGAATAGGGGGTGTTGAGTCCAGTTCCCTGAGCAAGGAGTAGGTCTTGTCTATTACGTATTGGGTTTATGGAACGGTATCTGAGCTAATTTGAAACCCTTGTTTTATGCATCACCCCACCTCACCTTTGCCGTTAGGCAGCCATAGTGTGTTTTCTAACCGTGTGACTCTGTTCTGTTTTGTAATTCAGTTCAAGGGCAGCGGTTTTTACATTCCCTCTATAGGTGATATCTTATGATAAGTGTCTTTTTCTGTGTGACTTATTTGACTTAGAATCGTCGTACCTAAATCCACTCATCATGCTGCTACTAGCCTTATGACGTTGATTTCATGGCTGAGTGATATTCCATTGTACATAAGGACCACAACTTCTTTATCCATTTTTCTCTTTCCTGGGATATGTAAGGTGTAACGAAGTGGAGGTTCTTGTCAACAGAGCAGCCCTAAACTTTGGGGTGCTTGTGTCCTGCTGATTTTTAGTTTTCCCAATTTATACGCCCATGAGTGGAAGTGCCCTATGCTCTCTAAGCTGAGATTTGTAAATGTTTCAGGACACACCGTACACTTCTCCAGAGTGGCTGTTGGCAATTTACATCCCGCCCATCAGCGTAGCAAGGCTCCCGTTTCTCCGTGGCCTGTCCTGCATTTCTGGTTTTGACACTTTATTCAGCATGGCCCTTTTGACCGATGGGAAGCGAGACTTCTTTGTAGCGCTGATTTGCCTTTCCAGGTTGCTTGGTTGGCCAAAAAGGGCGTATGCGTTTTTTCCTGAATATATTCAGGAAAAAACGCATACGCCCTTTTTGGCCAAGGGCATCATTGTCGAGGTTTTGCCGCTTTTCCTGTGCTTTAAAGGCGATTCGAATCTGCCTCCTGAAATCTGTTTCCTGCAATTCTGCCTTGCTTTCAAATCCTCTTTGTTGCCTTCCCTCAATATATTTGTAGACGAGAGTTATCATTTATAAGTCTGCAAGTTTGTAAATTGCAGTGCCCCTGAGCTCCATTTTTCAACTCGCTCTCTTGGGAGCTGGCCGCAAAAGCGCAAGGTTTTCTTTAGGCCCTATTCTGCTTCCGGGCGGCAGACTGAGCCTGTGGTTAATTCTTCTTCCTGATGGTAAAATAGAGTGACCTGTGCCTGTCCCAACACCTAGAGCTAGTCTCTCATTGGTTCCCCCTCTTCCCGTTCACCCTCAGGACAAATTGCAACCTGTATGGAACAGGAGGTTAAAGGTGCTGATTCTCCAAGGAGGGAGACTGCTAGTAAAGCGGCTGGAATGGTGAACCCGAGAACAAGGAGATGAGAAATGAGGTGCGTTTTAGAAACCTTTCCCGATCACTCGGTGGACCATCTTCAGGGTTTCTCATGCATGTTTTCGATGTAGGCAGATGCCCTTCAACCTGGAGATTTGGGACCCATGGGATGGGTACCACGCAGTATTACTTTAAAGCGTCTGCGTTTGCTCACCGAACCTCACCAAACCCCTCAGCCCCAAGAGTGTCCACCCTTATGTCTCAATCAGCTGCGGGTCTAGATATGGTCAATCCAGGTGGCATCACAGCGCCCGAACGAATTTTGTAAGAATTTCTCTCCCTTTCACTGTCTTTGTTTCACGGGTTTTTAAAATTAATTGAGTTTTATAATGGGGTTTAGCTGCTTTTCACTGCTGTTTTTATGCAGCTTTACACCCACTTGACTCACTTACAGAGAGATATCAATACATAGGTTTTAAGATTCTTACTAGTCAGATATACTCTTGGGCGGTGAATAGGGGGTGTTGAGTCCAGTTCCCTGAGCAAGGAGTAGGTCTTGTCTATTACGTATTGGGTTTATGGAACGGTATCTGAGCTAATTTGAAACCCTTGTTTTATGCATCACCCCACCTCACCTTTGCCGTTAGGCAGCCATAGTGTGTTTTCTAACCGTGTGACTCTGTTCTGTTTTGTAATTCAGTTCAAGGGCAGCGGTTTTTACATTCCCTCTATCGGTGATATCTTATGATAAGTGTCTTTTTCTGTGTGACTTATTTGACTTAGAATCGTCGTACCTAAATCCACTCATCATGCTGCTACTAGCCTTATGACGTTGATTTCATGGCTGAGTGATATTCCATTGTACATAAGGACCACAACTTCTTTATCCATTTTTCTCTTTCCTGGGATATTTAAGGTGTAACGAAGTGGAGGTTCTTGTCAACAGAGCAGCCCTAAACTTTGGGGTGCTTGTGTCTTGCTGATTTTTAGTTTTCCCAATTTATACGCCCATGAGTGGAAGTGCCCTATGCTCTCTAAGCTGAGTTTTGTAAATGTTTCAGGACACACCGTACACTTCTCCAGAGTGGCTGTTGGCAATTTACATCCCGCCCATCAGCGTAGCAAGGCTCCCGTTTCTCCGTGGCCTGTCCTGCATTTCTGGTTTTGACACTTTATTCAGCATGGCCCTTTTGACCGATGGGAAGCGAGACTTCTTTGTAGCGCTGATTTGCCTTTCCAGGTTGCTTGGTTGGCCAAAAAGGGCGTATGCGTTTTTTCCTGAATATATTCAGGAAAAAACGCATACGCCCTTTTTGGCCAAGGGCATCATTGTCGAGGTTTTGCCGCTTTTCCTGTGCTTTAAAGGCGATTCGAATCTGCCTCCTGAAATCTGTTTCCTGCAATTCTGCCTTGCTTTCAAATCCTCTTTGTTGCCTTCCCTCAATATATTTGTAGACGAGAGTTATCATTTATAAGTCTGCAGGTTTGTGAATTGCAGTGCCCCTGAGCTCCATTTTTCAACTCGCTCTCTTGGGAGCTGGCCGCAAAAGCGCAGGATTGCTTTAGGCCCTATTCTGCTTCCGGGCGGCAGACTGAGCCTGTGCTTAATTCTTCTTCCTGATGGGAAAATAGAGTGACCTGTGCCTGTCCCAACACCTAGAGCTAGTCTCTCATTGGTTCCCCGTCTTCCCGTTCACCCTCAGTTCAAATTGCCACCTGTATGGAACAGGAGGTTAAAGGTGCTGATTCTCCAAGGAGGGAGATTGCTAGTAAAGCGGCTGGAATGGCGAACCCGAGCACAAGGAGACGAGAAATGAGGTGCGTTTTAGAAACCTTTCCCGATCACTCGGTGGACCATCTTCTGGGTTTCTCATGCATGTTTTCGATGTAGGAAGATGCCCTTGAACCTGGAGATTTGGGACCCATGGGATGGGTACCACGCAGTATTACTTTAAAGCGTCTGCGTTTGCTCACCGAACCTCACCAAACCCCTCAGCCCCAAGAGTGTCCACCCTTATGTCTCAATCAGCTGCGGGTCTAGATATGGTCAATCCAGGTGGCATCACAGCGCCTGAACGAATTTTGTAAGAATTTCTCTCCCTTTCACTGTCTTTGTTTCACGGGTTTTTAAAATTAATTGAGTTTTATAATGGGGTTTAGCTGCTTTTCACTGCTGTGTTTATGCAGCTTTACACCCACTTGACTCACTTACAGAGAAATATCAATACATAGGTTTTAAGATTCTTACTAGTCAGATATACTCTTGGGCGGTGAATAGGGGGTGTTGAGTCCAGTTCCCTGAGCAAGGAGTAGGTCTTGTCTATTACGTATTGGGTTTATGGAACGGTATCTGAGCTAATTTGAAACCCTTGTTTTATGCATCACCCCACCTCACCTTTGCCGTTAGGCAGCCATAGTGTGTTTTCTAACCGTGTGACTCTGTTCTGTTTTGTAATTCAGTTCAAGGGCAGCGGTTTTTACATTCCCTCTATCGGTGATATCTTATGATAAGTGTCTTTTTCTGTGTGACTTATTTCACTTAGAATCGTCGTACCTAAATCCACTCATCATGCTGCTACTAGCCTTATGACGTTGATTTCATGGCTGAGTGATATTCCATTGTACATAAGGACCACAACTTCTTTATCCATTTTTCTCTTTCCTGGGATATTTAAGGTGTAACGAAGTGGAGGTTCTTGTCAACAGAGCAGCCCTAAACTTTGGGGTGCTTGTGTCTTGCTGATTTTTAGTTTTCCCAATTTATACGCCCATGAGTGGAAGTGCCCTATGCTCTCTAAGCTGAGTTTTGTAAATGTTTCAGGACACACCGTACACTTCTCCAGAGTGGCTGTTGGCAATTTACATCCCGCCCATCAGCGTAGCAAGGCTCCCGTTTCTCCGTGGCCTGTCCTGCATTTCTGGTTTTGACACTTTATTCAGCATGGCCCTTTTGACCGATGGGAAGCGAGACTTCTTTGTAGCGCTGATTTGCCTTTCCAGGTTGCTTGGTTGGCCAAAAAGGGCGTATGCGTTTTTTCCTGAATATATTCAGGAAAAAACGCATACGCCCTTTTTGGCCAAGGGCATCATTGTCGAGGTTTTGCCGCTTTGCCTGTGCTTTAAAGGCGATTCGAATCTGCCTCCTGAAATCTGTTTCCTGCAATTCTGCCTTGCTTTCAAATCCTCTTTGTTGCCTTCCCTCAATATATTTGTAGACGAGAGTTATCATTTATAAGTCTGCAGGTTTGTAAATTGCAGTGCCCCTGAGCTCCATTTTTCAACTCGCTCTCTTGGGAGCTGGCCGCAAAAGCGCAAGGTTTTCTTTAGGCCCTATTCTGCTTCCGGGCGGCAGACTGAGCCTGTGGTTAATTCTTCTTCCTGATGGTAAAATAGAGTGACCTGTGCCTGTCCCAACACCTAGAGCTAGTCTCTCATTGGTTCCCCCTCTTCCCGTTCACCCTCAGGACAAATTGCAACCTGTATGGAACAGGAGGTTAAAGGTGCTGATTCTCCAAGGAGGGAGACTGCTAGTAAAGCGGCTGGAATGGTGAACCCGAGAACAAGGAGATGAGAAATGAGGTGCGTTTTAGAAACCTTTCCCGATCACTCGGTGGACCATCTTCAGGGTTTCTCATGCATGTTTTCGATGTAGGCAGATGCCCTTCAACCTGGAGATTTGGGACCCATGGGATGGGTACCACGCAGTATTACTTTAAAGCGTCTGCGTTTGCTCACCGAACCTCACCAAACCCCTCAGCCCCAAGAGTGTCCACCCTTATGTCTCAATCAGCTGCGGGTCTAGATATGGTCAATCCAGGTGGCATCACAGCGCCCGAACGAATTTTGTAAGAATTTCTCTCCCTTTCACTGTCTTTGTTTCACGGGTTTTTAAAATTAATTGAGTTTTATAATGGGGTTTAGCTGCTTTTCACTGCTGTGTTTATGCAGCTTTACACCCACTTGACTCACTTACAGAGAGATATCAATACATAGGTTTTAAGATTCTTACTAGTCAGATATACTCTTGGGCGGTGAATAGGGGGTGTTGAGTCCAGTTCCCTGAGCAAGGAGTAGGTCTTGTCTATTACGTATTGGGTTTATGGAACGGTATCTGAGCTAATTTGAAACCCTTGTTTTATGCATCACCCCACCTCACCTTTGCCGTTAGGCAGCCATAGTGTGTTTTCTAACCGTGTGACTCTGTTCTGTTTTGTAATTCAGTTCAAGGGCAGCGGTTTTTACATTCCCTCTATAGGTGATATCTTATGATAAGTGTCTTTTTCTGTGTGACTTATTTGACTTAGAATCGTCGTACCTAAATCCACTCATCATGCTGCTACTAGCCTTATGACGTTGATTTCATGGCTGAGTGATATTCCATTGTACATAAGGACCACAACTTCTTTATCCATTTTTCTCTTTCCTGGGATATGTAAGGTGTAACGAAGTGGAGGTTCTTGTCAACAGAGCAGCCCTAAACTTTGGGGTGCTTGTGTCCTGCTGATTTTTAGTTTTCCCAATTTATACGCCCATGAGTGGAAGTGCCCTATGCTCTCTAAGCTGAGATTTGTAAATGTTTCAGGACACACCGTACACTTCTCCAGAGTGGCTGTTGGCAATTTACATCCCGCCCATCAGCGTAGCAAGGCTCCCGTTTCTCCGTGGCCTGTCCTGCATTTCTGGTTTTGACACTTTATTCAGCATGGCCCTTTTGACCGATGGGAAGCGAGACTTCTTTGTAGCGCTGATTTGCCTTTCCAGGTTGCTTGGTTGGCCAAAAAGGGCGTATGCGTTTTTTCCTGAATATATTCAGGAAAAAACGCATACGCCCTTTTTGGCCAAGGGCATCATTGTCGAGGTTTTGCCGCTTTTCCTGTGCTTTAAAGGCGATTCGAATCTGCCTCCTGAAATCTGTTTCCTGCAATTCTGCCTTGCTTTCAAATCCTCTTTGTTGCCTTCCCTCAATATATTTGTAGACGAGAGTTATCATTTATAAGTCTGCAGGTTTGTAAATTGCAGTGCCCCTGAGCTCCATTTTTCAACTCGCTCTCTTGGGAGCTGGCCGCAAAAGCGCAAGGTTTTCTTTAGGCCCTATTCTGCTTCCGGGCGGCAGACTGAGCCTGTGGTTAATTCTTCTTCCTGATGGTAAAATAGAGTGACCTGTGCCTGTCCCAACACCTAGAGCTAGTCTCTCATTGGTTCCCCCTCTTCCCGTTCACCCTCAGGACAAATTGCAACCTGTATGGAACAGGAGGTTAAAGGTGCTGATTCTCCAAGGAGGGAGACTGCTAGTAAAGCGGCTGGAATGGTGAACCCGAGAACAAGGAGATGAGAAATGAGGTGCGTTTTAGAAACCTTTCCCGATCACTCGGTGGACCATCTTCAGGGTTTCTCATGCATGTTTTCGATGTAGGCAGATGCCCTTCAACCTGGAGATTTTGGACCCATGGGATGGGTACCACGCAGTATTACTTTAAAGCGTCTGCGTTTGCTCACCGAACCTCACCAAACCCCTCAGCCCCAAGAGTGTCCACCCTTATGTCTCAATCAGCTGCGGGTCTAGATATGGTCAATCCAGGTGGCATCACAGCGCCCGAACGAATTTTGTAAGAATTTCTCTCCCTTTCACTGTCTTTGTTTCACGGGTTTTTAAAATTAATTGAGTTTTATAATGGGGTTTAGCTGCTTTTCACTGCTGTGTTTATGCAGCTTTACACCCACTTGACTCACTTACAGAGAGATATCAATACATAGGTTTTAAGATTCTTACTAGTCAGATATACTCTTGGGCGGTGAATAGGGGGTGTTGAGTCCAGTTCCCTGAGCAAGGAGTAGGTCTTGTCTATTACGTATTGGGTTTATGGAACGGTATCTGAGCTAATTTGAAACCCTTGTTTTATGCATCACCCCACCTCACCTTTGCCGTTAGGCAGCCATAGTGTGTTTTCTAACCGTGTGACTCTGTTCTGTTTTGTAATTCAGTTCAAGGGCAGCGGTTTTTACATTCCCTCTATAGGTGATATCTTATGATAAGTGTCTTTTTCTGTGTGACTTATTTGACTTAGAATCGTCGTACCTAAATCCACTCATCATGCTGCTACTAGCCTTATGACGTTGATTTCATGGCTGAGTGATATTCCATTGTACATAAGGACCACAACTTCTTTATCCATTATTCTCTTTCCTGGGATATGTAAGGTGTAACGAAGTGGAGGTTCTTGTCAACAGAGCAGCCCTAAACTTTGGGGTGCTTGTGTCCTGCTGATTTTTAGTTTTCCCAATTTATACGCCCATGAGTGGAAGTGCCCTATGCTCTCTAAGCTGAGATTTGTAAATGTTTCAGGACACACCGTACACTTCTCCAGAGTGGCTGTTGGCAATTTACATCCCGCCCATCAGCGTAGCAAGGCTCCCGTTTCTCCGTGGCCTGTCCTGCATTTCTGGTTTTGACACTTTATTCAGCATGGCCCTTTTGACCGATGGGAAGCGAGACTTCTTTGTAGCGCTGATTTGCCTTTCCAGGTTGCTTGGTTGGCCAAAAAGGGCGTATGCGTTTTTTCCTGAATATATTCAGGAAAAAACGCATACGCCCTTTTTGGCCAAGGGCATCATTGTCGAGGTTTTGCCGCTTTTCCTGTGCTTTAAAGGCGATTCGAATCTGCCTCCTGAAATCTGTTTCCTGCAATTCTGCCTTGCTTTCAAATCCTCTTTGTTGCCTTCCCTCAATATATTTGTAGACGAGAGTTATCATTTATAAGTCTGCAGGTTTGTGAATTGCAGTGCCCCTGAGCTCCATTTTTCAACTCGCTCTCTTGGGAGCTGGCCGCAAAAGCGCAGGATTGCTTTAGGCCCTATTCTGCTTCCGGGCGGCAGACTGAGCCCGTGGTTAATTCTTCTTCCTGATGGGAAAATAGAGTGACCTGTGCCTGTCCCAACACCTAGAGCTAGTCTCTCATTGGTTCCCCGTCTTCCCGTTCACCCTCAGTTCAATTTGCCACCTGTATGGAACAGGAGGTTAAAGGTGCTGATTCTCCAAGGAGGGAGATTGCTAGTAAAGCGGCTGGAATGGCGAACCCGAGCACAAGGAGACGAGAAATGAGGTGCGTTTTAGAAACCTTTCCCGATCACTCGGTGGACCATCTTCTGGGTTTCTCATGCATGTTTTCGATGTAGGAAGATGCCCTTGAACCTGGAGATTTGGGACCCATGGGATGGGTACCACGCAGTATTACTTTAAAGCGTCTGCGTTTGCTCACCGAACCTCACCAAACCCCTCAGCCCCAAGAGTGTCCACCCTTATGTCTCAATCAGCTGCGGGTCTAGATATGGTCAATCCAGGTGGCATCACAGCGCCTGAACGAATTTTGTAAGAATTTCTCTCCCTTTCACTGTCTTTGTTTCACGGGTTTTTAAAATTAATTGAGTTTTATAATGGGGTTTAGCTGCTTTTCACTGCTGTGTTTATGCAGCTTTACACCCACTTGACTCACTTACAGAGAGATATCAATACATAGGTTTTAAGATTCTTACTAGTCAGATATACTCTTGGGCGGTGAATAGGGGGTGGTGAGTCCAGTTCCCTGAGCAAGGAGTAGGTCTTGTCTATTACGTATTGGGTTTATGGAACGGTATCTGAGCTAATTTGAAACCCTTATTTTATGCATCACCCCACCTCACCTTTGCCGTTAGGCAGCCATAGTGTGTTTTCTAACCGTGTGACTCTGTTCTGTTTTGTAATTCAGTTCAAGGGCAGCGGTTTTTACATTCCCTCTATCGGTGATATCTTATGATAAGTGTCTTTTTCTGTGTGACTTATTTGACTTAGAATCGTCGTACCTAAATCCACTCATCATGCTGCTACTAGCCTTATGACGTTGATTTCATGGCTGAGTGATATTCCATTGTACATAAGGACCACAACTTCTTTATCCATTTTTCTCTTTCCTGGGATATTTAAGGTGCAACGAAGTGGAGGTTCTTGTCAACAGAGCAGCCCTAAACTTTGGGGTGCTTGTGTCTTGCTGATTTTTAGTTTTCCCAATTTATACGCCCATGAGTGGAAGTGCCCTATGCTCTCTAAGCTGAGTTTTGTAAATGTTTCAGGACACACCGTACACTTCTCCAGAGTGGCTGTTGGCAATTTACATCCCGCCCATCAGCGTAGCAAGGCTCCCGTTTCTCCGTGGCCTGTCCTGCATTTCTGGTTTTGACACTTTATTCAGCATGGCCCTTTTGACCGATGGGAAGTGAGACTTCTTTGTAGCGCTGATTTGCCTTTCCAGGTTGCTTGGTTGGCCAAAAAGGGCGTATGCGTTTTTTCCTGAATATATTCAGGAAAAAACGCATACTCCCTTTTTGGCCAAGGGCATCATTGTCGAGGTTTTGCCGCTTTGCCTGTGCTTTAAAGGCGATTCGAATCTGCCTCCTGAAATCTGTTTCCTGCAATTCTGCCTTGCTTTCAAATCCTCTTTGTTGCCTTCCCTCAATATATTTGTAGACGAGAGTTATCATTTATAAGTCTGCAGGTTTGTAAATTGCAGTGCCCCTGAGCTCCATTTTTCAACTCGCTCTCTTGGGAGCTGGCCGCAAAAGCGCAAGGTTTTCTTTAGGCCCTATTCTGCTTCCGGGCGGCAGACTGAGCCTGTGGTTAATTCTTCTTCCTGATGGTAAAATAGAGTGACCTGTGCCTGTCCCAACACCTAGAGCTAGTCTCTCATTGGTTCCCCCTCTTCCCGTTCACCCTCAGGACAAATTGCAACCTGTATGGAACAGGAGGTTAAAGGTGCTGATTCTCCAAGGAGGGAGACTGCTAGTAAAGCGGCTGGAATGGTGAACCCGAGAACAAGGAGATGAGAAATGAGGTGCGTTTTAGAAACCTTTCCCGATCACTCGGTGGACCATCTTCAGGGTTTCTCATGCATGTTTTCGATGTAGGCAGATGCCCTTCAACCTGGAGATTTGGGACCCATGGGATGGGTACCACGCAGTATTACTTTAAAGCGTCTGCGTTTGCTCACCGAACCTCACCAAACCCCTCAGCCCCAAGAGTGTCCACCCTTATGTCTCAATCAGCTGCGGGTCTAGATATGGTCAATCCAGGTGGCATCACAGCGCCCGAACGAATTTTGTAAGAATTTCTCTCCCTTTCACTGTCTTTGTTTCACGGGTTTTTAAAATTAATTGAGTTTTATAATGGGGTTTAGCTGCTTTTCACTGCTGTGTTTATGCAGCTTTACACCCACTTGACTCACTTACAGAGAGATATCAATACATAGGTTTTAAGATTCTTACTAGTCAGATATACTCTTGGGCGGTGAATAGGGGGTGTTGAGTCCAGTTCCCTGAGCAAGGAGTAGGTCTTGTCTATTACGTATTGGGTTTATGGAACGGTATCTGAGCTAATTTGAAACCCTTGTTTTATGCATCACCCCACCTCACCTTTGCCGTTAGGCAGCCATAGTGTGTTTTCTAACCGTGTGACTCTGTTCTGTTTTGTAATTCAGTTCAAGGGCAGCGGTTTTTACATTCCCTCTATAGGTGATATCTTATGATAAGTGTCTTTTTCTGTGTGACTTATTTGACTTAGAATCGTCGTACCTAAATCCACTCATCATGCTGCTACTAGCCTTATGACGTTGATTTCATGGCTGAGTGATATTCCATTGTACATAAGGACCACAACTTCTTTATCCATTTTTCTCTTTCCTGGGATATGTAAGGTGTAACGAAGTGGAGGTTCTTGTCAACAGAGCAGCCCTAAACTTTGGGGTGCTTGTGTCCTGCTGATTTTTAGTTTTCCCAATTTATACGCCCATGAGTGGAAGTGCCCTATGCTCTCTAAGCTGAGATTTGTAAATGTTTCAGGACACACCGTACACTTCTCCAGAGTGGCTGTTGGCAATTTACATCCCGCCCATCAGCGTAGCAAGGCTCCCGTTTCTCCGTGGCCTGTCCTGCATTTCTGGTTTTGACACTTTATTCAGCATGGCCCTTTTGACCGATGGGAAGCGAGACTTCTTTGTAGCGCTGATTTGCCTTTCCAGGTTGCTTGGTTGGCCAAAAAGGGCGTATGCGTTTTTTCCTGAATATATTCAGGAAAAAACGCATACGCCCTTTTTGGCCAAGGGCATCATTGTCGAGGTTTTGCCGCTTTTCCTGTGCTTTAAAGGCGATTCGAATCTGCCTCCTGAAATCTGTTTCCTGCAATTCTGCCTTGCTTTCAAATCCTCTTTGTTGCCTTCCCTCAATATATTTGTAGACGAGAGTTATCATTTATAAGTCTGCAGGTTTGTGAATTGCAGTGCCCCTGAGCTCCATTTTTCAACTCGCTCCCTTGGGAGCTGGCCGCAAAAGCGCAGGATTGCTTTAGGCCCTATTCTGCTTCCGGGCGGCAGACTGAGCCCGTGGTTAATTCTTCTTCCTGATGGGAAAATAGAGTGACCTGTGCCTGTCCCAACACCTAGAGCTAGTCTCTCATTGGTTCCCCTCTTCCCGTTCACCCTCAGTTCAAATTGCCACCTGTATGGAACAGGAGGTTAAAGGTGCTGATTCTCCAAGGAGGGAGATTGCTAGTAAAGCGGCTGGAATGGCGAACCCGAGCACAAGGAGACGAGAAATGAGGTGCGTTTTAGAAACCTTTCCCGATCACTCGGTGGACCATCTTCTGGGTTTCTCATGCATGTTTTCGATGTAGGCAGATGCCCTTGAACCTGGAGATTTGGGACCCATGGGATGGGTACCACGCAGTATTACTTTAAAGCGTCTGCGTTTGCTCACCGAACCTCACCAAACCCCTCAGCCCCAAGAGTGTCCACCCTTATGTCTCAATCAGCTGCGGGTCTAGATATGGTCAATCCAGGTGGCATCACAGCGCCTGAATGAATTTTGTAAGAATTTCTCTCCCTTTCACTGTCTTTGTTTCACGGGTTTTTAAAATTAATTGAGTTTTATAATGGGGTTTAGCTGCTTTTCACTGCTGTGTTTATGCAGCTTTACACCCACTTGACTCACTTACAGAGAGATATCAATACATAGGTTTTAAGATTCTTACTAGTCAGATATACTCTTGGGCGGTGAATAGGGGGTGGTGAGTCCAGTTCCCTGAGCAAGGAGTAGGTCTTGTCTATTACGTATTGGGTTTATGGAACGGTATCTGAGCTAATTTGAAACCCTTATTTTATGCATCACCCCACCTCACCTTTCCCGTTAGGCAGCCATAGTGTGTTTTCTAACCGTGTGACTCTGTTCTGTTTTGTAATTCAGTTCAAGGGCAGCGGTTTTTACATTCCCTCTATCGGTGATATCTTATGATAAGTGTCTTTTTCTGTGTGACTTATTTGACTTAGAATCGTCGTACCTAAATCCACTCATCATGCTGCTACTAGCCTTATGACGTTGATTTCAAGGCTGAGTGATATTCCATTGTACATAAGGACCACAACTTCTTTATCCATTTTTCTCTTTCCTGGGATATGTAAGGTGTAACGAAGTGGAGGTTCTTGTTAACAGAGCAGCCCTAAACTTTGGGGTGCTTGTGTCCTGCTGATTTTTAGTTTTCCCAATTTATACGCCCATGAGTGGAAGTGCCCTATGCTCTCTAAGCTGAGATTTGTAAATGTTTCAGGACACACCGTACACTTCTCCAGAGTGGCTGTTGGCAATTTACATCCCGCCCATCAGCGTAGCAAGGCTCCCGTTTCTCCGTGGCCTGTCCTGCATTTCTGGTTTTGACACTTTATTCAGCATGGCCCTTTTGACCGATGGGAAGCGAGACTTCTTTGTAGCGCTGATTTGCCTTTCCAGGTTGCTTGGTTGGCCAAAAAGGGCGTATGCGTTTTTTCCTGAATATATTCAGGAAAAAACGCATACGCCCTTTTTGGCCAAGGGCATCATTGTCGAGGTTTTGCCGCTTTTCCTGTGCTTTAAAGGCGATTCGAATCTGCCTCCTGAAATCTGTTTCCTGCAATTCTGCCTTGCTTTCAAATCCTCTTTGTTGCCTTCCCTCAATATATTTGTAGACGAGAGTTATCATTTATAAGTCTGCAGGTTTGTAAATTGCAGTGCCCCTGAGCTCCATTTTTCAACTCGCTCTCTTGGGAGCTGGCCGCAAAAGCGCAAGGTTTTCTTTAGGCCCTATTCTGCTTCCGGGCGGCAGACTGAGCCTGTGGTTAATTCTTCTTCCTGATGGTAAAATAGAGTGACCTGTGCCTGTCCCAACACCTAGAGCTAGTCTCTCATTGGTTCCCCCTCTTCCCGTTCACCCTCAGGACAAATTGCAACCTGTATGGAACGGGAGGTTAAAGGTGCTGATTCTCCAAGGAGGGAGACTGCTAGTAAAGCGGCTGGAATGGTGAACCCGAGAACAAGGAGATGAGAAATGAGGTGCGTTTTAGAAACCTTTCCCGATCACTCGGTGGACCATCTTCAGGGTTTCTCATGCATGTTTTCGATGTAGGCAGATGCCCTTCAACCTGGAGATTTGGGACCCATGGGATGGGTACCACGCAGTATTACTTTAAAGCGTCTGCGTTTGCTCACCGAACCTCACCAAACCCCTCAGCCCCAAGAGTGTCCACCCTTATGTCTCAATCAGCTGCGGGTCTAGATATGGTCAATCCAGGTGGCATCACAGCGCCCGAACGAATTTTGTAAGAATTTCTCTCCCTTTCACTGTCTTTGTTTCACGGGTTTTTAAAATTAATTGAGTTTTATAATGGGGTTTAGCTGCTTTTCACTGCTGTGTTTATGCAGCTTTACACCCACTTGACTCACTTACAGAGAGATATCAATACATAGGTTTTAAGATTCTTACTAGTCAGATATACTCTTGGGCGGTGAATAGGGGGTGTTGAGTCCAGTTCCCTGAGCAAGGAGTAGGTCTTGTCTATTACGTATTGGGTTTATGGAACGGTATCTGAGCTAATTTGAAACCCTTGTTTTATGCATCACCCCACCTCACCTTTGCCGTTAGGCAGCCATAGTGTGTTTTCTAACCGTGTGACTCTGTTCTGTTTTGTAATTCAGTTCAAGGGCAGCGGTTTTTACATTCCCTCTATAGGTGATATCTTATGATAAGTGTCTTTTTCTGTGTGACTTATTTGACTTAGAATCGTCGTACCTAAATCCACTCATCATGCTGCTACTAGCCTTATGACGTTGATTTCATGGCTGAGTGATATTCCATTGTACATAAGGACCACAACTTCTTTATCCATTTTTCTCTTTCCTGGGATATGTAAGGTGTAACGAAGTGGAGGTTCTTGTCAACAGAGCAGCCCTAAACTTTGGGGTGCTTGTGTCCTGCTGATTTTTAGTTTTCCCAATTTATACGCCCATGAGTGGAAGTGCCCTATGCTCTCTAAGCTGAGATTTGTAAATGTTTCAGGACACACCGTACACTTCTCCAGAGTGGCTGTTGGCAATTTACATCCCGCCCATCAGCGTAGCAAGGCTCCCGTTTCTCCGTGGCCTGTCCTGCATTTCTGGTTTTGACACTTTATTCAGCATGGCCCTTTTGACCGATGGGAAGCGAGACTTCTTTGTAGCGCTGATTTGCCTTTCCAGGTTGCTTGGTTGGCCAAAAAGGGCGTATGCGTTTTTTCCTGAATATATTCAGGAAAAAACGCATACGCCCTTTTTGGCCAAGGGCATCATTGTCGAGGTTTTGCCGCTTTTCCTGTGCTTTAAAGGCGATTCGAATCTGCCTCCTGAAATCTGTTTCCTGCAATTCTGCCTTGCTTTCAAATCCTCTTTGTTGCCTTCCCTCAATATATTTGTAGACGAGAGTTATCATTTATAAGTCTGCAGGTTTGTGAATTGCAGTGCCCCTGAGCTCCATTTTTCAACTCGCTCCCTTGGGAGCTGGCCGCAAAAGCGCAGGATTGCTTTAGGCCCTATTCTGCTTCCGGGCGGCAGACTGAGCCCGTGGTTAATTCTTCTTCCTGATGGGAAAATAGAGTGACCTGTGCCTGTCCCAACACCTAGAGCTAGTCTCTCATTGGTTCCCCGTCTTCCCGTTCACCCTCAGTTCAAATTGCCACCTGTATGGAACAGGAGGTTAAAGGTGCTGATTCTCCAAGGAGGGAGATTGCTAGTAAAGCGGCTGGAATGGCGAACCCGAGCACAAGGAGACGAGAAATGAGGTGCGTTTTAGAAACCTTTCCCGATCACTCGGTGGACCATCTTCTGGGTTTCTCATGCATGTTTTCGATGTAGGAAGATGCCCTTGAACCTGGAGATTTGGGACCCATGGGATGGGTACCACGCAGTATTACTTTAAAGCGTCTGCGTTTGCTCACCGAACCTCACCAAACCCCTCAGCCCCAAGAGTGTCCACCCTTATGTCTCAATCAGCTGCGGGTCTAGATATGGTCAATCCAGGTGGCATCACAGCGCCTGAACGAATTTTGTAAGAATTTCTCTCCCTTTCACTGTCTTTGTTTCACGGGTTTTTAAAATTAATTGAGTTTTATAATGGGGTTTAGCTGCTTTTCACTGCTGTGTTTATGCAGCTTTACACCCACTTGACTCACTTACAGAGAGATATCAATACATAGGTTTTAAGATTCTTACTAGTCAGATATACTCTTGGGCGGTGAATAAGGGGTGTTGAGTCCAGTTCCCTGAGCAAGGAGTAGGTCTTGTCTATTACGTATTGGGTTTATGGAACGGTATCTGAGCTAATTTGAAACCCTTATTTTATGCATCACCCCACCTCACCTTTCCCGTTAGGCAGCCATAGTGTGTTTTCTAACCGTGTGACTCTGTTCTGTTTTGTAATTCAGTTCAAGGGCAGCGGTTTTTACATTCCCTCTATCGGTGATATCTTATGATAAGTGTCTTTTTCTGTGTGACTTATTTGACTTAGAATCGTCGTACCTAAATCCACTCATCATGCTGCTACTAGCCTTATGACATTGATTTCATGGCTGAGTGATATTCCATTGTACATAAGGACCACAACTTCTTTATCCATTTTTCTCTTTCCTGGGATATTTAAGGTGCAACGAAGTGGAGGTTCTTGTCAACAGAGCAGCCCTAAACTTTGGGGTGCTTGTGTCTTGCTGATTTTTAGTTTTCCCAATTTATACGCCCATGAGTGGAAGTGCCCTATGCTCTCTAAGCTGAGTTTTGTAAATGTTTCAGGACACACCGTACACTTCTCCAGAGTGGCTGTTGGCAATTTACATCCCGCCCATCAGCGTAGCAAGGCTCCCGTTTCTCCGTGGCCTGTCCTGCATTTCTGGTTTTGACACTTTATTCAGCATGGCCCTTTTGACCGATGGGAAGCGAGACTTCTTTGTAGCGCTGATTTGCCTTTCCAGGTTGCTTGGTTGGCCAAAAAGGGCGTATGCGTTTTTTCCTGAATATATTCAGGAAAAAACGCATACGCCCTTTTTGGCCAAGGGCATCATTGTCGAGGTTTTGCCGCTTTGCCTGTGCTTTAAAGGCGATTCGAATCTGCCTCCTGAAATCTGTTTCCTGCAATTCTGCCTTGCTTTCAAATCCTCTTTGTTGCCTTCCCTCAATATATTTGTAGACGAGAGTTATCATTTATAAGTCTGCAGGTTTGTAAATTGCAGTGCCCCTGAGCTCCATTTTTCAACTCGCTCTCTTGGGAGCTGGCCGCAAAAGCGCAAGGTTTTCTTTAGGCCCTATTCTGCTTCCGGGCGGCAGACTGAGCCTGTGGTTAATTCTTCTTCCTGATGGTAAAATAGAGTGACCTGTGCCTGTCCCAACACCTAGAGCTAGTCTCTCATTGGTTCCCCCTCTTCCCGTTCACCCTCAGGACAAATTGCAACCTGTATGGAACAGGAGGTTAAAGGTGCTGATTCTCCAAGGAGGGAGACTGCTAGTAAAGCGGCTGGAATGGTGAACCCGAGAACAAGGAGATGAGAAATGAGGTGCGTTTTAGAAACCTTTCCCGATCACTCGGTGGACCATCTTCAGGGTTTCTCATGCATGTTTTCGATGTAGGCAGATGCCCTTCAACCTGGAGATTTGGGACCCATGGGATGGGTACCACGCAGTATTACTTTAAAGCGTCTGCGTTTGCTCACCGAACCTCACCAAACCCCTCAGCCCCAAGAGTGTCCACCCTTATGTCTCAATCAGCTGCGGGTCTAGATATGGTCAATCCAGGTGGCATCACAGCGCCCGAACGAATTTTGTAAGAATTTCTCTCCCTTTCACTGTCTTTGTTTCACGGGTTTTTAAAATTAATTGAGTTTTATAATGGGGTTTAGCTGCTTTTCACTGCTGTGTTTATGCAGCTTTACACCCACTTGACTCACTTACAGAGAGATATCAATACATAGGTTTTAAGATTCTTACTAGTCAGATATACTCTTGGGCGGTGAATAGGGGGTGTTGAGTCCAGTTCCCTGAGCAAGGAGTAGGTCTTGTCTATTACGTATTGGGTTTATGGAACGGTATCTGAGCTAATTTGAAACCCTTGTTTTATGCATCACCCCACCTCACCTTTGCCGTTAGGCAGCCATAGTGTGTTTTCTAACCGTGTGACTCTGTTCTGTTTTGTAATTCAGTTCAAGGGCAGCGGTTTTTACATTCCCTCTATAGGTGATATCTTATGATAAGTGTCTTTTTCTGTGTGACTTATTTGACTTAGAATCGTCGTACCTAAATCCACTCATCATGCTGCTACTAGCCTTATGACGTTGATTTCATGGCTGAGTGATGTTCCATTGTACATAAGGACCACAACTTCTTTATCCATTTTTCTCTTTCCTGGGATATTTAAGGTGTAACGAAGTGGAGGTTCTTGTCAACAGAGCAGCCCTAAACTTTGGGGTGCTTGTGTCTTGCTGATTTTTAGTTTTCCCAATTTATACGCCCATGAGTGGAAGTGCCCTATGCTCTCTAAGCTGAGTTTTGTAAATGTTTCAGGACACACCGTACACTTCTCCAGAGTGGCTGTTGGCAATTTACATCCCGCCCATCAGCGTAGCAAGGCTCCCGTTTCTCCGTGGCCTGTCCTGCATTTCTGGTTTTGACACTTTATTCAGCATGGCCCTTTTGACCGATGGGAAGCGAGACTTCTTTGTAGCGCTGATTTGCCTTTCCAGGTTGCTTGGTTGGCCAAAAAGGGCGTATGCGTTTTTTCCTGAATATATTCAGGAAAAAACGCATACGCCCTTTTTGGCCAAGGGCATCATTGTCGAGGTTTTGCCGCTTTTCCTGTGCTTTAAAGGCGATTCGAATCTGCCTCCTGAAATCTGTTTCCTGCAATTCTGCCTTGCTTTCAAATCCTCTTTGTTGCCTTCCCTCAATATATTTGTAGACGAGAGTTATCATTTATAAGTCTGCAGGTTTGTAAATTGCAGTGCCCCTGAGCTCCATTTTTCAACTCGCTCCCTTGGGAGCTGGCCGCAAAAGCGCAGGATTGCTTTAGGCCCTATTCTGCTTCCGGGCGGCAGACTGAGCCCGTGGTTAATTCTTCTTCCTGATGGGAAAATAGAGTGACCTGTGCCTGTCCCAACACCTAGAGCTAGTCTCTCATTGGTTCCCCGTCTTCCCGTTCACCCTCAGTTCAAATTGCCACCTGTATGGAACAGGAGGTTAAAGGTGCTGATTCTCCAAGGAGGGAGATTGCTAGTAAAGCGGCTGGAATGGCGAACCCGAGCACAAGGAGACGAGAAATGAGGTGCGTTTTAGAAACCTTTCCCGATCACTCGGTGGACCATCTTCTGGGTTTCTCATGCATGTTTTCGATGTAGGAAGATGCCCTTGAACCTGGAGATTTGGGACCCATGGGATGGGTACCACGCAGTATTACTTTAAAGCGTCTGCGTTTGCTCACCGAACCTCACCAAACCCCTCAGCCCCAAGAGTGTCCACCCTTATGTCTCAATCAGCTGCGGGTCTAGATATGGTCAATCCAGGTGGCATCACAGCGCCTGAACGAATTTTGTAAGAATTTCTCTCCCTTTCACTGTCTTTGTTTCACGGGTTTTTAAAATTAATTGAGTTTTATAATGGGGTTTAGCTGCTTTTCACTGCTGTGTTTATGCAGCTTTACACCCACTTGACTCACTTACAGAGAGATATCAATACATAGGTTTTAAGATTCTTACTAGTCAGATATACTCTTGGGCGGTGAATAGGGGGTGGTGAGTCCAGTTCCCTGAGCAAGGAGTAGGTCTTGTCTATTACGTATTGGGTTTATGGAACGGTATCTGAGCTAATTTGAAACCCTTATTTTATGCATCACCCCACCTCACCTTTCCCGTTAGGCAGCCATAGTGTGTTTTCTAACCGTGTGACTCTGTTCTGTTTTGTAATTCAGTTCAAGGGCAGCGGTTTTTACATTCCCTCTATCGGTGATATCTTATGATAAGTGTCTTTTTCTGTGTGACTTATTTGACTTAGAATCGTCGTACGTAAATCCACTCATCATGCTGCTACTAGCCTTATGACGTTGATTTCATGGCTGAGTGATATTCCATTGTACATAAGGACCACAACTTCTTTATCCATTTTTCTCTTTCCTGGGATATTTAAGGTGCAACGAAGTGGAGGTTATTGTCAACAGAGCAGCCCTAAACTTTGGGGTGCTTGTGTCTTGCTGATTTTTAGTTTTCCCAATTTATACGCCCATGAGTGGAAGTGCCCTATGCTCTCTAAGCTGAGTTTTGTAAATGTTTCAGGACACACCGTACACTTCTCCAGAGTGGCTGTTGGCAATTTACATCCCGCCCATCAGCGTAGCAAGGCTCCCGTTTCTCCGTGGCCTGTCCTGCATTTCTGGTTTTGACACTTTATTCAGCATGGCCCTTTTGACCGATGGGAAGCGAGACTTCTTTGTAGCGCTGATTTGCCTTTCCAGGTTGCTTGGTTGGCCAAAAAGGGCGTATGCGTTTTTTCCTGAATATATTCAGGAAAAAACGCATACGCCCTTTTTGGCCAAGGGCATCATTGTCGAGGTTTTGCCGCTTTGCCTGTGCTTTAAAGGCGATTCGAATCTGCCTCCTGAAATCTGTTTCCTGCAATTCTGCCTTGCTTTCAAATCCTCTTTGTTGCCTTCCCTCAATATATTTGTAGACGAGAGTTATCATTTATAAGTCTGCAGGTTTGTGAATTGCAGTGCCCCTGAGCTCCATTTTTCAACTCGCTCTCTTGGGAGCTGGCCGCAAAAGCGCAGGATTGCTTTAGGCCCTATTCTGCTTCCGGGCGGCAGACTGAGCCTGTGGTTAATTCTTCTTCCTGATGGGAAAATAGAGTGACCTGTGCCTGTCCCAACACCTAGAGCTAGTCTCTCATTGGTTCCCCGTCTTCCCGTTCACCCTCAGTTCAATTTGCCACCTGTATGGAACAGGAGGTTAAAGGTGCTGATTCTCCAAGGAGGGAGATTGCTAGTAAAGCGGCTGGAATGGCGAACCCGAGCACAAGGAGACGAGAAATGAGGTGCGTTTTAGAAACCTTTCCCGATCACTCGGTGGACCATCTTCTGGGTTTCTCATGCATGTTTTCGATGTAGGAAGATGCCCTTGAACCTGGAGATTTGGGACCCATGGGATGGGTACCACGCAGTATTACTTTAAAGCGTC
Organism: Eschrichtius robustus; assembly: GCF_028021215.1. Taxonomy (NCBI): domain Eukaryota; kingdom Metazoa; phylum Chordata; class Mammalia; order Artiodactyla; family Eschrichtiidae; genus Eschrichtius; species Eschrichtius robustus. Next base: position 50,286,527 of record NC_090830.1, read on the forward strand.
TGCGTTTGCTCACCGAACCTCACCAAACCCCTCAGCCCCAAGAGTGTCCACCCTTATGTCTCAATCAGCTGCGGGTCTAGATATGGTCAATCCAGGTGGCATCACAGCGCCTGAACGAATTTTGTAAGAATTTCTCTCCCTTTCACTGTCTTTGTTTCACGGGTTTTTAAAATTAATTGAGTTTTATAATGGGGTTTAGCTGCTTTTCACTGCTGTGTTTATGCAGCTTTACACCCACTTGACTCACTTACAGAGAGATATCAATACATAGGTTTTAAGATTCTTACTAGTCAGATATACTCTTGGGCGGTGAATAGGGGGTGGTGAGTCCAGTTCCCTGAGCAAGGAGTAGGTCTTGTCTATTACGTATTGGGTTTATGGAACGGTATCTGAGCTAATTTGAAACCCTTATTTTATGCATCACCCCACCTCACCTTTCCCGTTAGGCAGCCATAGTGTGTTTTCTAACCGTGTGACTCTGTTCTGTTTTGTAATTCAGTTCAAGGGCAGCGGTTTTTACATTCCCTCTATCGGTGATATCTTATGATAAGTGTCTTTTTCTGTGTGACTTATTTGACTTAGAATCGTCGTACCTAAATCCACTCATCATGCTGCTACTAGCCTTATGACGTTGATTTCATGGCTGAGTGATATTCCATTGTACATAAGGACCACAACTTCTTTATCCATTTTTCTCTTTCCTGGGATATGTAAGGTGTAACGAAGTGGAGGTTCTTGTTAACAGAGCAGCCCTAAACTTTGGGGTGCTTGTGTCCTGCTGATTTTTAGTTTTCCCAATTTATACGCCCATGAGTGGAAGTGCCCTATGCTCTCTAAGCTGAGATTTGTAAATGTTTCAGGACACACCGTACACTTCTCCAGAGTGGCTGTTGGCAATTTACATCCCGCCCATCAGCGTAGCAAGGCTCCCGTTTCTCCGTGGCCTGTCCTGCATTTCTGGTTTTGACACTTTATTCAGCATGGCCCTTTTGACCGATGGGAAGCGAGACTTCTTTGTAGCGCTGATTTGCCTTTCCAGGTTGCTTGGTTGGCCAAAAAGGGCGTATGCGTTTTTTCCTGAATATATTCAGGAAAAAACGCATACGCCCTTTTTGGCCAAGGGCATCATTGTCGAGGTTTTGCCGCTTTTCCTGTGCTTTAAAGGCGATTCGAATCTGCCTCCTGAAATCTGTTTCCTGCAATTCTGCCTTGCTTTCAAATCCTCTTTGTTGCCTTCCCTCAATATATTTGTAGACGAGAGTTATCATTTATAAGTCTGCAGGTTTGTAAATTGCAGTGCCCCTGAGCTCCATTTTTCAACTCGCTCTCTTGGGAGCTGGCCGCAAAAGCGCAAGGTTTTCTTTAGGCCCTATTCTGCTTCCGGGCGGCAGACTGAGCCTGTGGTTAATTCTTCTTCCTGATGGTAAAATAGAGTGACCTGTGCCTGTCCCAACACCTAGAGCTAGTCTCTCATTGGTTCCCCCTCTTCCCGTTCACCCTCAGGACAAATTGCAACCTGTATGGAACGGGAGGTTAAAGGTGCTGATTCTCCAAGGAGGGAGACTGCTAGTAAAGCGGCTGGAATGGTGAACCCGAGAACAAGGAGATGAGAAATGAGGTGCGTTTTAGAAACCTTTCCCGATCACTCGGTGGACCATCTTCAGGGTTTCTCATGCATGTTTTCGATGTAGGCAGATGCCCTTCAACCTGGAGATTTGGGACCCATGGGATGGGTACCACGCAGTATTACTTTAAAGCGTCTGCGTTTGCTCACCGAACCTCACCAAACCCCTCAGCCCCAAGAGTGTCCACCCTTATGTCTCAATCAGCTGCGGGTCTAGATATGGTCAATCCAGGTGGCATCACAGCGCCCGAACGAATTTTGTAAGAATTTCTCTCCCTTTCACTGTCTTTGTTTCACGGGTTTTTAAAATTAATTGAGTTTTATAATGGGGTTTAGCTGCTTTTCACTGCTGTGTTTATGCAGCTTTACACCCACTTGACTCACTTACAGAGAGATATCAATACATAGGTTTTAAGATTCTTACTAGTCAGATATACTCTTGGGCGGTGAATAGGGGGTGTTGAGTCCAGTTCCCTGAGCAAGGAGTAGGTCTTGTCTATTACGTATTGGGTTTATGGAACGGTATCTGAGCTAATTTGAAACCCTTGTTTTATGCATCACCCCACCTCACCTTTGCCGTTAGGCAGCCATAGTGTGTTTTCTAACCGTGTGACTCTGTTCTGTTTTGTAATTCAGTTCAAGGGCAGCGGTTTTTACATTCCCTCTATAGGTGATATCTTATGATAAGTGTCTTTTTCTGTGTGACTTATTTGACTTAGAATCGTCGTACCTAAATCCACTCATCATGCTGCTACTAGCCTTATGACGTTGATTTCATGGCTGAGTGATATTCCATTGTACATAAGGACCACAACTTCTTTATCCATTTTTCTCTTTCCTGGGATATGTAAGGTGTAACGAAGTGGAGGTTCTTGTCAACAGAGCAGCCCTAAACTTTGGGGTGCTTGTGTCCTGCTGATTTTTAGTTTTCCCAATTTATACGCCCATGAGTGGAAGTGCCCTATGCTCTCTAAGCTGAGATTTGTAAATGTTTCAGGACACACCGTACACTTCTCCAGAGTGGCTGTTGGCAATTTACATCCCGCCCATCAGCGTAGCAAGGCTCCCGTTTCTCCGTGGCCTGTCCTGCATTTCTGGTTTTGACACTTTATTCAGCATGGCCCTTTTGACCGATGGGAAGCGAGACTTCTTTGTAGCGCTGATTTGCCTTTCCAGGTTGCTTGGTTGGCCAAAAAGGGCGTATGCGTTTTTTCCTGAATATATTCAGGAAAAAACGCATACGCCCTTTTTGGCCAAGGGCATCATTGTCGAGGTTTTGCCGCTTTTCCTGTGCTTTAAAGGCGATTCGAATCTGCCTCCTGAAATCTGTTTCCTGCAATTCTGCCTTGCTTTCAAATCCTCTTTGTTGCCTTCCCTCAATATATTTGTAGACGAGAGTTATCATTTATAAGTCTGCAGGTTTGTGAATTGCAGTGCCCCTGAGCTCCATTTTTCAACTCGCTCCCTTGGGAGCTGGCCGCAAAAGCGCAGGATTGCTTTAGGCCCTATTCTGCTTCCGGGCGGCAGACTGAGCCCGTGGTTAATTCTTCTTCCTGATGGGAAAATAGAGTGACCTGTGCCTGTCCCAACACCTAGAGCTAGTCTCTCATTGGTTCCCCGTCTTCCCGTTCACCCTCAGTTCAAATTGCCACCTGTATGGAACAGGAGGTTAAAGGTGCTGATTCTCCAAGGAGGGAGATTGCTAGTAAAGCGGCTGGAATGGCGAACCCGAGCACAAGGAGACGAGAAATGAGGTGCGTTTTAGAAACCTTTCCCGATCACTCGGTGGACCATCTTCTGGGTTTCTCATGCATGTTTTCGATGTAGGAAGATGCCCTTGAACCTGGAGATTTGGGACCCATGAGATGGGTACCACGCAGTATTACTTTAAAGCGTCTGCGTTTGCTCACCGAACCTCACCAAACCCCTCAGCCCCAAGAGTGTCCACCCTTATGTCTCAATCAGCTGCGGGTCTAGATATGGTCAATCCAGGTGGCATCACAGCGCCTGAACGAATTTTGTAAGAATTTCTCTCCCTTTCACTGTCTTTGTTTCACGGGTTTTTAAAATTAATTGAGTTTTATAATGGGGTTTAGCTGCTTTTCACTGCTGTGTTTATGCAGCTTTACACCCACTTGACTCACTTACAGAGAGATATCAATACATAGGTTTTAAGATTCTTACTAGTCAGATATACTCTTGGGCGGTGAATAGGGGGTGTTGAGTCCAGTTCCCTGAGCAAGGAGTAGGTCTTGTCTATTACGTATTGGGTTTATGGAACGGTATCTGAGCTAATTTGAAACCCTTATTTTATGCATCACCCCACCTCACCTTTCCCGTTAGGCAGCCATAGTGTGTTTTCTAACCGTGTGACTCTGTTCTGTTTTGTAATTCAGTTCAAGGGCAGCGGTTTTTACATTCCCTCTATCGGTGATATCTTATGATAAGTGTCTTTTTCTGTGTGACTTATTTGACTTAGAATCGTCGTACCTAAATCCACTCATCATGCTGCTACTAGCCTTATGACATTGATTTCATGGCTGAGTGATATTCCATTGTACATAAGGACCACAACTTCTTTATCCATTTTTCTCTTTCCTGGGATATTTAAGGTGCAACGAAGTGGAGGTTCTTGTCAACAGAGCAGCCCTAAACTTTGGGGTGCTTGTGTCTTGCTGATTTTTAGTTTTCCCAATTTATACGCCCATGAGTGGAAGTGCCCTATGCTCTCTAAGCTGAGTTTTGTAAATGTTTCAGGACACACCGTACACTTCTCCAGAGTGGCTGTTGGCAATTTACATCCCGCCCATCAGCGTAGCAAGGCTCCCGTTTCTCCGTGGCCTGTCCTGCATTTCTGGTTTTGACACTTTATTCAGCATGGCCCTTTTGACCGATGGGAAGCGAGACTTCTTTGTAGCGCTGATTTGCCTTTCCAGGTTGCTTGGTTGGCCAAAAAGGGCGTATGCGTTTTTTCCTGAATATATTCAGGAAAAAACGCATACGCCCTTTTTGGCCAAGGGCATCATTGTCGAGGTTTTGCCGCTTTGCCTGTGCTTTAAAGGCGATTCGAATCTGCCTCCTGAAATCTGTTTCCTGCAATTCTGCCTTGCTTTCAAATCCTCTTTGTTGCCTTCCCTCAATATATTTGTAGACGAGAGTTATCATTTATAAGTCTGCAGGTTTGTAAATTGCAGTGCCCCTGAGCTCCATTTTTCAACTCGCTCTCTTGGGAGCTGGCCGCAAAAGCGCAAGGTTTTCTTTAGGCCCTATTCTGCTTCCGGGCGGCAGACTGAGCCTGTGGTTAATTCTTCTTCCTGATGGTAAAATAGAGTGACCTGTGCCTGTCCCAACACCTAGAGCTAGTCTCTCATTGGTTCCCCCTCTTCCCGTTCACCCTCAGGACAAATTGCAACCTGTATGGAACAGGAGGTTAAAGGTGCTGATTCTCCAAGGAGGGAGACTGCTAGTAAAGCGGCTGGAATGGTGAACCCGAGAACAAGGAGATGAGAAATGAGGTGCGTTTTAGAAACCTTTCCCGATCACTCGGTGGACCATCTTCAGGGTTTCTCATGCATGTTTTCGATGTAGGAAGATGCCCTTCAACCTGGAGATTTGGGACCCATGGGATGAGTACCACGCAGTATTACTTTAAAGCGTCTGCGTTTGCTCACCGAACCTCACCAAACCCCTCAGCCCCAAGAGTGTCCACCCTTATGTCTCAATCAGCTGCGGGTCTAGATATGGTCAATCCAGGTGGCATCACAGCGCCCGAACGAATTTTGTAAGAATTTCTCTCCCTTTCACTGTCTTTGTTTCACGGGTTTTTAAAATTAATTGAGTTTTATAATGGGGTTTAGCTGCTTTTCACTGCTGTGTTTATGCAGCTTTACACCCACTTGACTCACTTACAGAGAGATATCAATACATAGGTTTTAAGATTCTTACTAGTCAGATATACTCTTGGGCGGTGAATAGGGGGTGTTGAGTCCAGTTCCCTGAGCAAGGAGTAGGTCTTGTCTATTACGTATTGGGTTTATGGAACGGTATCTGAGCTAATTTGAAACCCTTGTTTTATGCATCACCCCACCTCACCTTTGCCGTTAGGCAGCCATAGTGTGTTTTCTAACCGTGTGACTCTGTTCTGTTTTGTAATTCAGTTCAAGGGCAGCGGTTTTTACATTCCCTCTATAGGTGATATCTTATGATAAGTGTCTTTTTCTGTGTGACTTATTTCACTTAGAATCGTCGTACCTAAATCCACTCATCATGCTGCTACTAGCCTTATGACGTTGATTTCATGGCTGAGTGATATTCCATTGTACATAAGGACCACAACTTCTTTATCCATTTTTCTCTTTCCTGGGATATTTAAGGTGTAACGAAGTGGAGGTTCTTGTCAACAGAGCAGCCCTAAACTTTGGGGTGCTTGTGTCCTGCTGATTTTTAGTTTTCCCAATTTATACGCCCATGAGTGGAAGTGCCCTATGCTCTCTAAGCTGAGATTTGTAAATGTTTCAGGACACACCGTACACTTCTCCAGAGTGGCTGTTGGCAATTTACATCCCGCCCATCAGCGTAGCAAGGCTCCCGTTTCTCCGTGGCCTGTCCTGCATTTCTGGTTTTGACACTTTATTCAGCATGGCCCTTTTGACCGATGGGAAGCGAGACTTCTTTGTAGCGCTGATTTGCCTTTCCAGGTTGCTTGGTTGGCCAAAAAGGGCGTATGCGTTTTTTCCTGAATATATTCAGGAAAAAACGCATACGCCCTTTTTGGCCAAGGGCATCATTGTCGAGGTTTTGCCGCTTTTCCTGTGCTTTAAAGGCGATTCGAATCTGCCTCCTGAAATCTGTTTCCTGCAATTCTGCCTTGCTTTCAAATCCTCTTTGTTGCCTTCCCTCAATATATTTGTAGACGAGAGTTATCATTTATAAGTCTGCAGGTTTGTGAATTGCAGTGCCCCTGAGCTCCATTTTTCAACTCGCTCCCTTGGGAGCTGGCCGCAAAAGTGCAGGATTGCTTTAGGCCCTATTCTGCTTCCGGGCGGCAGACTGAGCCTGTGGTTAATTCTTCTTCCTGATGGTAAAATAGAGTGACCTGTGCCTGTCCCAACACCTAGAGCTAGTCTCTCATTGGTTCCCCCTCTTCCCGTTCACCCTCAGGACAAATTGCAACCTGTATGGAACGGGAGGTTAAAGGTGCTGATTCTCCAAGGAGGGAGACTGCTAGTAAAGCGGCTGGAATGGTGAACCCGAGAACAAGGAGATGAGAAATGAGGTACGTTTTAGAAACCTTTCCCGATCACTCGGTGGACCATCTTCAGGGTTTCTCATGCATGTTTTCGATGTAGGCAGATGCCCTTCAACCTGGAGATTTGGGACCCATGGGATGGGTACCACGCAGTATTACTTTAAAGCGTCTGCGTTTGCTCACCGAACCTCACCAAACCCCTCAGCCCCAAGAGTGTCCACCCTTATGTCTCAATCAGCTGCGGGTCTAGATATGGTCAATCCAGGTGGCATCACAGCGCCCGAACGAATTTTGTAAGAATTTCTCTCCCTTTCACTGTCTTTGTTTCACGGGTTTTTAAAATTAATTGAGTTTTATAATGGGGTTTAGCTGCTTTTCACTGCTGTGTTTATGCAGCTTTACACCCACTTGACTCACTTACAGAGAGATATCAATACATAGGTTTTAAGATTCTTACTAGTCAGATATACTCTTGGGCGGTGAATAGGGGGTGTTGAGTCCAGTTCCCTGAGCAAGGAGTAGGTCTTGTCTATTACGTATTGGGTTTATGGAACGGTATCTGAGCTAATTTGAAACCCTTGTTTTATGCATCACCCCACCTCACCTTTGCCGTTAGGCAGCCATAGTGTGTTTTCTAACCGTGTGACTCTGTTCTGTTTTGTAATTCAGTTCAAGGGCAGCGGTTTTTACATTCCCTCTATAGGTGATATCTTATGATAAGTGTCTTTTTCTGTGTGACTTATTTGACTTAGAATCGTCGTACCTAAATCCACTCATCATGCTGCTACTAGCCTTATGACGTTGATTTCATGGCTGAGTGATATTCCATTGTACATAAGGACCACAACTTCTTTATCCATTTTTCTCTTTCCTGGGATATGTAAGGTGTAACGAAGTGGAGGTTCTTGTCAACAGAGCAGCCCTAAACTTTGGGGTGCTTGTGTCCTGCTGATTTTTAGTTTTCCCAATTTATACGCCCATGAGTGGAAGTGCCCTATGCTCTCTAAGCTGAGATTTGTAAATGTTTCAGGACACACCGTACACTTCTCCAGAGTGGCTGTTGGCAATTTACATCCCGCCCATCAGCGTAGCAAGGCTCCCGTTTCTCCGTGGCCTGTCCTGCATTTCTGGTTTTGACACTTTATTCAGCATGGCCCTTTTGACCGATGGGAAGCGAGACTTCTTTGTAGCGCTGATTTGCCTTTCCAGGTTGCTTGGTTGGCCAAAAAGGGCGTATGCGTTTTTTCCTGAATATATTCAGGAAAAAACGCATACGCCCTTTTTGGCCAAGGGCATCATTGTCGAGGTTTTGCCGCTTTTCCTGTGCTTTAAAGGCGATTCGAATCTGCCTCCTGAAATCTGTTTCCTGCAATTCTGCCTTGCTTTCAAATCCTCTTTGTTGCCTTCCCTCAATATATTTGTAGACGAGAGTTATCATTTATAAGTCTGCAGGTTTGTAAATTGCAGTGCCCCTGAGCTCCATTTTTCAACTCGCTCCCTTGGGAGCTGGCCGCAAAAGCGCAGGATTGCTTTAGGCCCTATTCTGCTTCCGGGCGGCAGACTGAGCCCGTGGTTAATTCTTCTTCCTGATGGGAAAATAGAGTGACCTGTGCCTGTCCCAACACCTAGAGCTAGTCTCTCATTGGTTCCCCGTCTTCCCGTTCACCCTCAGTTCAAATTGCCACCTGTATGGAACAGGAGGTTAAAGGTGCTGATTCTCCAAGGAGGGAGATTGCTAGTAAAGCGGCTGGAATGGCGAACCCGAGCACAAGGAGACGAGAAATGAGGTGCGTTTTAGAAACCTTTCCCGATCACTCGGTGGACCATCTTCTGGGTTTCTCATGCATGTTTTCGATGTAGGAAGATGCCCTTGAACCTGGAGATTTGGGACCCATGGGATGGGTACCACGCAGTATTACTTTAAAGCGTCTGCGTTTGCTCACCGAACCTCACCAAACCCCTCAGCCCCAAGAGTGTCCACCCTTATGTCTCAATCAGCTGCGGGTCTAGATATGGTCAATCCAGGTGGCATCACAGCGCCTGAACGAATTTTGTAAGAATTTCTCTCCCTTTCACTGTCTTTGTTTCACGGGTTTTTAAAATTAATTGAGTTTTATAATGGGGTTTAGCTGCTTTTCACTGCTGTGTTTATGCAGCTTTACACCCACTTGACTCACTTACAGAGAGATATCAATACATAGGTTTTAAGATTCTTACTAGTCAGATATACTCTTGGGCGGTGAATAGGGGGTGTTGAGTCCAGTTCCCTGAGCAAGGAGTAGGTCTTGTCTATTACGTATTGGGTTTATGGAACGGTATCTGAGCTAATTTGAAACCCTTGTTTTATGCATCACCCCACCTCACCTTTGCCGTTAGGCAGCCATAGTGTGTTTTCTAACCGTGTGACTCTGTTCTGTTTTGTAATTCAGTTCAAGGGCAGCGGTTTTTACATTCCCTCTATAGGTGATATCTTATGATAAGTGTCTTTTTCTGTGTGACTTATTTGACTTAGAATCGTCGTACCTAAATCCACTCATCATGCTGCTACTAGCCTTATGACGTTGATTTCATGGCTGAGTGATATTCCATTGTACATAAGGACCACAACTTCTTTATCCATTTTTCTCTTTCCTGGGATATGTAAGGTGTAACGAAGTGGAGGTTCTTGTCAACAGAGCAGCCCTAAACTTTGGGGTGCTTGTGTCCTGCTGATTTTTAGTTTTCCCAATTTATACGCCCATGAGTGGAAGTGCCCTATGCTCTCTAAGCTGAGATTTGTAAATGTTTCAGGACACACCGTACACTTCTCCAGAGTGGCTGTTGGCAATTTACATCCCGCCCATCAGCGTAGCAAGGCTCCCGTTTCTCCGTGGCCTGTCCTGCATTTCTGGTTTTGACACTTTATTCAGCATGGCCCTTTTGACCGATGGGAAGCGAGACTTCTTTGTAGCGCTGATTTGCCTTTCCAGGTTGCTTGGTTGGCCAAAAAGGGCGTATGCGTTTTTTCCTGAATATATTCAGGAAAAAACGCATACGCCCTTTTTGGCCAAGGGCATCATTGTCGAGGTTTTGCCGCTTTTCCTGTGCTTTAAAGGCGATTCGAATCTGCCTCCTGAAATCTGTTTCCTGCAATTCTGCCTTGCTTTCAAATCCTCTTTGTTGCCTTCCCTCAATATATTTGTAGACGAGAGTTATCATTTATAAGTCTGCAGGTTTGTAAATTGCAGTGCCCCTGAGCTCCATTTTTCAACTCGCTCCCTTGGGAGCTGGCCGCAAAAGCGCAGGATTGCTTTAGGCCCTATTCTGCTTCCGGGCGGCAGACTGAGCCCGTGGTTAATTCTTCTTCCTGATGGGAAAATAGAGTGACCTGTGCCTGTCCCAACACCTAGAGCTAGTCTCTCATTGGTTCCCCGTCTTCCCGTTCACCCTCAGTTCAAATTGCCACCTGTATGGAACAGGAGGTTAAAGGTGCTGATTCTCCAAGGAGGGAGATTGCTAGTAAAGCGGCTGGAATGGCGAACCCGAGCACAAGGAGACGAGAAATGAGGTGCGTTTTAGAAACCTTTCCCGATCACTCGGTGGACCATCTTCTGGGTTTCTCATGCATGTTTTCGATGTAGGAAGATGCCCTTGAACCTGGAGATTTGGGACCCATGGGATGGGTACCACGCAGTATTACTTTAAAGCGTCTGCGTTTGCTCACCGAACCTCACCAAACCCCTCAGCCCCAAGAGTGTCCACCCTTATGTCTCAATCAGCTGCGGGTCTAGATATGGTCAATCCAGGTGGCATCACAGCGCCTGAACGAATTTTGTAAGAATTTCTCTCCCTTTCACTGTCTTTGTTTCACGGGTTTTTAAAATTAATTGAGTTTTATAATGGGGTTTAGCTGCTTTTCACTGCTGTGTTTATGCAGCTTTACACCCACTTGACTCACTTACAGAGAGATATCAATACATAGGTTTTAAGATTCTTACTAGTCAGATATACTCTTGGGCGGTGAATAGGGGGTGGTGAGTCCAGTTCCCTGAGCAAGGAGTAGGTCTTGTCTATTACGTATTGGGTTTATGGAACGGTATCTGAGCTAATTTGAAACCCTTATTTTATGCATCACCCCACCTCACCTTTCCCGTTAGGCAGCCATAGTGTGTTTTCTAACCGTGTGACTCTGTTCTGTTTTGTAATTCAGTTCAAGGGCAGCGGTTTTTACATTCCCTCTATCGGTGATATCTTATGATAAGTGTCTTTTTCTGTGTGACTTATTTGACTTAGAATCGTCGTACGTAAATCCACTCATCATGCTGCTACTAGCCTTATGACGTTGATTTCATGGCTGAGTGATATTCCATTGTACATAAGGACCACAACTTCTTTATCCATTTTTCTCTTTCCTGGGATATTTAAGGTGCAACGAAGTGGAGGTTATTGTCAACAGAGCAGCCCTAAACTTTGGGGTGCTTGTGTCTTGCTGATTTTTAGTTTTCCCAATTTATACGCCCATGAGTGGAAGTGCCCTATGCTCTCTAAGCTGAGTTTTGTAAATGTTTCAGGACACACCGTACACTTCTCCAGAGTGGCTGTTGGCAATTTACATCCCGCCCATCAGCGTAGCAAGGCTCCCGTTTCTCCGTGGCCTGTCCTGCATTTCTGGTTTTGACACTTTATTCAGCATGGCCCTTTTGACCGATGGGAAGCGAGACTTCTTTGTAGCGCTGATTTGCCTTTCCAGGTTGCTTGGTTGGCCAAAAAGGGCGTATGCGTTTTTTCCTGAATATATTCAGGAAAAAACGCATACGCCCTTTTTGGCCAAGGGCATCATTGTCGAGGTTTTGCCGCTTTGCCTGTGCTTTAAAGGCGATTCGAATCTGCCTCCTGAAATCTGTTTCCTGCAATTCTGCCTTGCTTTCAAATCCTCTTTGTTGCCTTCCCTCAATATATTTGTAGACGAGAGTTATCATTTATAAGTCTGCAGGTTTGTGAATTGCAGTGCCCCTGAGCTCCATTTTTCAACTCGCTCTCTTGGGAGCTGGCCGCAAAAGCGCAGGATTGCTTTAGGCCCTATTCTGCTTCCGGGCGGCAGACTGAGCCTGTGGTTAATTCTTCTTCCTGATGGGAAAATAGAGTGACCTGTGCCTGTCCCAACACCTAGAGCTAGTCTCTCATTGGTTCCCCGTCTTCCCGTTCACCCTCAGTTCAATTTGCCACCTGTATGGAACAGGAGGTTAAAGGTGCTGATTCTCCAAGGAGGGAGATTGCTAGTAAAGCGGCTGGAATGGCGAACCCGAGCACAAGGAGACGAGAAATGAGGTGCGTTTTAGAAACCTTTCCCGATCACTCGGTGGACCATCTTCTGGGTTTCTCATGCATGTTTTCGATGTAGGAAGATGCCCTTGAACCTGGAGATTTGGGACCCATGGGATGGGTACCACGCAGTATTACTTTAAAGCGTCTGCGTTTGCTCACCGAACCTCACCAAACCCCTCAGCCCCAAGAGTGTCCACCCTTATGTCTCAGTCAGCTGCGTGTCTAGATATGGTCAATCCAGGTGGCATCACAGCGCCTGAACGAATTTTGTAAGAATTTCTCTCCCTTTCACTGTCTTTGTTTCACGGGTTTTTAAAATTAATTGAGTTTTATAATGGGGTTTAGCTGCTTTTCACTGCTGTGTTTATGCAGCTTTACACCCACTTGACTCACTTACAGAGAGATATCAATACATAGGTTTTAAGATTCTTACTAGTCAGATATACTCTTGGGCGGTGAATAGGGGGTGGTGAGTCCAGTTCCCTGAGCAAGGAGTAGGTCTTGTCTATTACGTATTGGGTTTATGGAACGGTATCTGAGCTAATTTGAAACCCTTATTTTATGCATCACCCCACCTCACCTTTCCCGTTAGGCAGCCATAGTGTGTTTTCTAACCGTGTGACTCTGTTCTGTTTTGTAATTCAGTTCAAGGGCAGCGGTTTTTACATTCCCTCTATCGGTGATATCTTATGATAAGTGTCTTTTTCTGTGTGACTTATTTGACTTAGAATCGTCGTACGTAAATCCACTCATCATGCTGCTACTAGCCTTATGACGTTGATTTCATGGCTGAGTGATATTCCATTGTACATAAGGACCACAACTTCTTTATCCATTTTTCTCTTTCCTGGGATATTTAAGGTGCAACGAAGTGGAGGTTCTTGTCAACAGAGCAGCCCTAAACTTTGGGGTGCTTGTGTCTTGCTGATTTTTAGTTTTCCCAATTTATACGCCCATGAGTGGAAGTGCCCTATGCTCTCTAAGCTGAGTTTTGTAAATGTTTCAGGACACACCGTACACTTCTCCAGAGTGGCTGTTGGCAATTTACATCCCGCCCATCAGCGTAGCAAGGCTCCCGTTTCTCCGTGGCCTGTCCTGCATTTCTGGTTTTGACACTTTATTCAGCATGGCCCTTTTGACCGATGGGAAGCGAGACTTCTTTGTAGCGCTGATTTGCCTTTCCAGGTTGCTTGGTTGGCCAAAAAGGGCGTATGCGTTTTTTCCTGAATATATTCAGGAAAAAACGCATACGCCCTTTTTGGCCAAGGGCATCATTGTCGAGGTTTTGCCGCTTTGCCTGTGCTTTAAAGGCGATTCGAATCTGCCTCCTGAAATCTGTTTCCTGCAATTCTGCCTTGCTTTCAAATCCTCTTTGTTGCCTTCCCTCAATATATTTGTAGACGAGAGTTATCATTTATAAGTCTGCAGGTTTGTAAATTGCAGTGCCCCTGAGCTCCATTTTTCAACTCGCTCTCTTGGGAGCTGGCCGCAAAAGCGCAAGGTTTTCTTTAGGCCCTATTCTGCTTCCGGGCGGCAGACTGAGCCTGTGGTTAATTCTTCTTCCTGATGGTAAAATAGAGTGACCTGTGCCTGTCCCAACACCTAGAGCTAGTCTCTCATTGGTTCCCCCTCTTCCCGTTCACCCTCAGGACAAATTGCAACCTGTATGGAACAGGAGGTTAAAGGTGCTGATTCTCCAAGGAGGGAGACTGCTAGTAAAGCGGCTGGAATGGTGAACCCGAGAACAAGGAGATGAGAAATGAGGTGCGTTTTAGAAACCTTTCCCGATCACTCGGTGGACCATCTTCAGGGTTTCTCATGCATGTTTTCGATGTAGGCAGATGCCCTTCAACCTGGAGATTTGGGACCCATGGGATGGGTACCACGCAGTATTACTTTAAAGCGTCTGCGTTTGCTCACCGAACCTCACCAAACCCCTCAGCCCCAAGAGTGTCCACCCTTATGTCTCAATCAGCTGCGGGTCTAGATATGGTCAATCCAGGTGGCATCACAGCGCCCGAACGAATTTTGTAAGAATTTCTCTCCCTTTCACTGTCTTTGTTTCACGGGTTTTTAAAATTAATTGAGTTTTATAATGGGGTTTAGCTGCTTTTCACTGCTGTGTTTATGCAGCTTTACACCCACTTGACTCACTTACAGAGAGATATCAATACATAGGTTTTAAGATTCTTACTAGTCAGATATACTCTTGGGCGGTGAATAGGGGGTGTTGAGTCCAGTTCCCTGAGCAAGGAGTAGGTCTTGTCTATTACGTATTGGGTTTATGGAACGGTATCTGAGCTAATTTGAAACCCTTGTTTTATGCATCACCCCACCTCACCTTTGCCGTTAGGCAGCCATAGTGTGTTTTCTAACCGTGTGACTCTGTTCTGTTTTGTAATTCAGTTCAAGGGCAGCGGTTTTTACATTCCCTCTATAGGTGATATCTTATGATAAGTGTCTTTTTCTGTGTGACTTATTTCACTTAGAATCGTCGTACCTAAATCCACTCATCATGCTGCTACTAGCCTTATGACGTTGATTTCATGGCTGAGTGATATTCCATTGTACATAAGGACCACAACTTCTTTATCCATTTTTCTCTTTCCTGGGATATTTAAGGTGTAACGAAGTGGAGGTTCTTGTCAACAGAGCAGCCCTAAACTTTGGGGTGCTTGTGTCCTGCTGATTTTTAGTTTTCCCAATTTATACGCCCATGAGTGGAAGTGCCCTATGCTCTCTAAGCTGAGATTTGTAAATGTTTCAGGACACACCGTACACTTCTCCAGAGTGGCTGTTGGCAATTTACATCCCGCCCATCAGCGTAGCAAGGCTCCCGTTTCTCCGTGGCCTGTCCTGCATTTCTGGTTTTGACACTTTATTCAGCATGGCCCTTTTGACCGATGGGAAGCGAGACTTCTTTGTAGCGCTGATTTGCCTTTCCAGGTTGCTTGGTTGGCCAAAAAGGGCGTATGCGTTTTTTCCTGAATATATTCAGGAAAAAACGCATACGCCCTTTTTGGCCAAGGGCATCATTGTCGAGGTTTTGCCGCTTTTCCTGTGCTTTAAAGGCGATTCGAATCTGCCTCCTGAAATCTGTTTCCTGCAATTCTGCCTTGCTTTCAAATCCTCTTTGTTGCCTTCCCTCAATATATTTGTAGACGAGAGTTATCATTTATAAGTCTGCAGGTTTGTGAATTGCAGTGCCCCTGAGCTCCATTTTTCAACTCGCTCCCTTGGGAGCTGGCCGCAAAAGCGCAGGATTGCTTTAGGCCCTATTCTGCTTCCGGGCGGCAGACTGAGCCCGTGGTTAATTCTTCTTCCTGATGGGAAAATAGAGTGACCTGTGCCTGTCCCAACACCTAGAGCTAGTCTCTCATTGGTTCCCCCTCTTCCCGTTCACCCTCAGGACAAATTGCAACCTGTATGGAACGGGAGGTTAAAGGTGCTGATTCTCCAAGGAGGGAGACTGCTAGTAAAGCGGCTGGAATGGTGAACCCGAGAACAAGGAGATGAGAAATGAGGTGCGTTTTAGAAACCTTTCCCGATCACTCGGTGGACCATCTTCAGGGTTTCTCATGCATGTTTTCGATGTAGGCAGATGCCCTTCAACCTGGAGATTTGGGACCCATGGGATGGGTACCACGCAGTATTACTTTAAAGCGTCTGCGTTTGCTCACCGAACCTCACCAAACCCCTCAGCCCCAAGAGTGTCCACCCTTATGTCTCAATCAGCTGCGGGTCTAGATATGGTCAATCCAGGTGGCATCACAGCGCCCGAACGAATTTTGTAAGAATTTCTCTCCCTTTCACTGTCTTTGTTTCACGGGTTTTTAAAATTAATTGAGTTTTATAATGGGGTTTAGCTGCTTTTCACTGCTGTGTTTATGCAGCTTTACACCCACTTGACTCACTTACAGAGAGATATCAATACATAGGTTTTAAGATTCTTACTAGTCAGATATACTCTTGGGCGGTGAATAGGGGGTGTTGAGTCCAGTTCCCTGAGCAAGGAGTAGGTCTTGTCTATTACGTATTGGGTTTATGGAACGGTATCTGAGCTAATTTGAAACCCTTGTTTTATGCATCACCCCACCTCACCTTTGCCGTTAGGCAGCCATAGTGTGTTTTCTAACCGTGTGACTCTGTTCTGTTTTGTAATTCAGTTCAAGGGCAGCGGTTTTTACATTCCCTCTATAGGTGATATCTTATGATAAGTGTCTTTTTCTGTGTGACTTATTTGACTTAGAATCGTCGTACCTAAATCCACTCATCATGCTGCTACTAGCCTTATGACGTTGATTTCATGGCTGAGTGATATTCCATTGTACATAAGGACCACAACTTCTTTATCCATTTTTCTCTTTCCTGGGATATGTAAGGTGTAACGAAGTGGAGGTTCTTGTCAACAGAGCAGCCCTAAACTTTGGGGTGCTTGTGTCCTGCTGATTTTTAGTTTTCCCAATTTATACGCCCATGAGTGGAAGTGCCCTATGCTCTCTAAGCTGAGATTTGTAAATGTTTCAGGACACACCGTACACTTCTCCAGAGTGGCTGTTGGCAATTTACATCCCGCCCATCAGCGTAGCAAGGCTCCCGTTTCTCCGTGGCCTGTCCTGCATTTCTGGTTTTGACACTTTATTCAGCATGGCCCTTTTGACCGATGGGAAGCGAGACTTCTTTGTAGCGCTGATTTGCCTTTCCAGGTTGCTTGGTTGGCCAAAAAGGGCGTATGCGTTTTTTCCTGAATATATTCAGGAAAAAACGCATACGCCCTTTTTGGCCAAGGGCATCATTGTCGAGGTTTTGCCGCTTTTCCTGTGCTTTAAAGGCGATTCGAATCTGCCTCCTGAAATCTGTTTCCTGCAATTCTGCCTTGCTTTCAAATCCTCTTTGTTGCCTTCCCTCAATATATTTGTAGACGAGAGTTATCATTTATAAGTCTGCAGGTTTGTAAATTGCAGTGCCCCTGAGCTCCATTTTTCAACTCGCTCCCTTGGGAGCTGGCCGCAAAAGCGCAGGATTGCTTTAGGCCCTATTCTGCTTCCGGGCGGCAGACTGAGCCCGTGGTTAATTCTTCTTCCTGATGGGAAAATAGAGTGACCTGTGCCTGTCCCAACACCTAGAGCTAGTCTCTCATTGGTTCCCCGTCTTCCCGTTCACCCTCAGTTCAAATTGCCACCTGTATGGAACAGGAGGTTAAAGGTGCTGATTCTCCAAGGAGGGAGATTGCTAGTAAAGCGGCTGGAATGGCGAACCCGAGCACAAGGAGACGAGAAATGAGGTGCGTTTTAGAAACCTTTCCCGATCACTCGGTGGACCATCTTCTGGGTTTCTCATGCATGTTTTCGATGTAGGAAGATGCCCTTGAACCTGGAGATTTGGGACCCATGGGATGGGTACCACGCAGTATTACTTTAAAGCGTCTGCGTTTGCTCACCGAACCTCACCAAACCCCTCAGCCCCAAGAGTGTCCACCCTTATGTCTCAATCAGCTGCGGGTCTAGATATGGTCAATCCAGGTGGCATCACAGCGCCTGAACGAATTTTGTAAGAATTTCTCTCCCTTTCACTGTCTTTGTTTCACGGGTTTTTAAAATTAATTGAGTTTTATAATGGGGTTTAGCTGCTTTTCACTGCTGTGTTTATGCAGCTTTACACCCACTTGACTCACTTACAGAGAGATATCAATACATAGGTTTTAAGATTCTTACTAGTCAGATATACTCTTGGGCGGTGAATAGGGGGTGTTGAGTCCAGTTCCCTGAGCAAGGAGTAGGTCTTGTCTATTACGTATTGGGTTTATGGAACGGTATCTGAGCTAATTTGAAACCCTTGTTTTATGCATCACCCCACCTCACCTTTGCCGTTAGGCAGCCATAGTGTGTTTTCTAACCGTGTGACTCTGTTCTGTTTTGTAATTCAGTTCAAGGGCAGCGGTTTTTACATTCCCTCTATAGGTGATATCTTATGATAAGTGTCTTTTTCTGTGTGACTTATTTGACTTAGAATCGTCGTACCTAAATCCACTCATCATGCTGCTACTAGCCTTATGACGTTGATTTCATGGCTGAGTGATATTCCATTGTACATAAGGACCACAACTTCTTTATCCATTTTTCTCTTTCCTGGGATATTTAAGGTGCAACGAAGTGGAGGTTCTTGTCAACAGAGCAGCCCTAAACTTTGGGGTGCTTGTGTCTTGCTGATTTTTAGTTTTCCCAATTTATACGCCCATGAGTGGAAGTGCCCTATGCTCTCTAAGCTGAGTTTTGTAAATGTTTCAGGACACACCGTACACTTCTCCAGAGTGGCTGTTGGCAATTTACATCCCGCCCATCAGCGTAGCAAGGCTCCCGTTTCTCCGTGGCCTGTCCTGCATTTCTGGTTTTGACACTTTATTCAGCATGGCCCTTTTGACCGATGGGAAGCGAGACTTCTTTGTAGCGCTGATTTGCCTTTCCAGGTTGCTTGGTTGGCCAAAAAGGGCGTATGCGTTTTTTCCTGAATATATTCAGGAAAAAACGCATACGCCCTTTTTGGCCAAGGGCATCATTGTCGAGGTTTTGCCGCTTTGCCTGTGCTTTAAAGGCGATTCGAATCTGCCTCCTGAAATCTGTTTCCTGCAATTCTGCCTTGCTTTCAAATCCTCTTTGTTGCCTTCCCTCAATATATTTGTAGACGAGAGTTATCATTTATAAGTCTGCAGGTTTGTAAATTGCAGTGCCCCTGAGCTCCATTTTTCAACTCGCTCTCTTGGGAGCTGGCCGCAAAAGCGCAAGGTTTTCTTTAGGCCCTATTCTGCTTCCGGGCGGCAGACTGAGCCTGTGGTTAATTCTTCTTCCTGATGGTAAAATAGAGTGACCTGTGCCTGTCCCAACACCTAGAGCTAGTCTCTCATTGGTTCCCCCTCTTCCCGTTCACCCTCAGGACAAATTGCAACCTGTATGGAACAGGAGGTTAAAGGTGCTGATTCTCCAAGGAGGGAGACTGCTAGTAAAGCGGCTGGAATGGTGAACCCGAGAACAAGGAGATGAGAAATGAGGTGCGTTTTAGAAACCTTTCCCGATCACTCGGTGGACCATCTTCAGGGTTTCTCATGCATGTTTTCGATGTAGGCAGATGCCCTTCAACCTGGAGATTTGGGACCCATGGGATGGGTACCACGCAGTATTACTTTAAAGCGTCTGCGTTTGCTCACCGAACCTCACCAAACCCCTCAGCCCCAAGAGTGTCCACCCTTATGTCTCAATCAGCTGCGGGTCTAGATATGGTCAATCCAGGTGGCATCACAGCGCCCGAACGAATTTTGTAAGAATTTCTCTCCCTTTCACTGTCTTTGTTTCACGGGTTTTTAAAATTAATTGAGTTTTATAATGGGGTTTAGCTGCTTTTCACTGCTGTGTTTATGCAGCTTTACACCCACTTGACTCACTTACAGAGAGATATCAATACATAGGTTTTAAGATTCTTACTAGTCAGATATACTCTTGGGCGGTGAATAGGGGGTGTTGAGTCCAGTTCCCTGAGCAAGGAGTAGGTCTTGTCTATTACGTATTGGGTTTATGGAACGGTATCTGAGCTAATTTGAAACCCTTGTTTTATGCATCACCCCACCTCACCTTTGCCGTTAGGCAGCCATAGTGTGTTTTCTAACCGTGTGACTCTGTTCTGTTTTGTAATTCAGTTCAAGGGCAGCGGTTTTTACATTCCCTCTATAGGTGATATCTTATGATAAGTGTCTTTTTCTGTGTGACTTATTTGACTTAGAATCGTCGTACCTAAATCCACTCATCATGCTGCTACTAGCCTTATGACGTTGATTTCATGGCTGAGTGATATTCCATTGTACATAAGGACCACAACTTCTTTATCCATTTTTCTCTTTCCTGGGATATGTAAGGTGTAACGAAGTGGAGGTTCTTGTCAACAGAGCAGCCCTAAACTTTGGGGTGCTTGTGTCCTGCTGATTTTTAGTTTTCCCAATTTATACGCCCATGAGTGGAAGTGCCCTATGCTCTCTAAGCTGAGATTTGTAAATGTTTCAGGACACACCGTACACTTCTCCAGAGTGGCTGTTGGCAATTTACATCCCGCCCATCAGCGTAGCAAGGCTCCCGTTTCTCCGTGGCCTGTCCTG
The DNA here is from genome assembly GCF_028021215.1 of Eschrichtius robustus. Classification (NCBI taxonomy): domain Eukaryota; kingdom Metazoa; phylum Chordata; class Mammalia; order Artiodactyla; family Eschrichtiidae; genus Eschrichtius; species Eschrichtius robustus. The sequence continues at coordinate 50,306,843 of NC_090830.1, forward strand.
CATTTCTGGTTTTGACACTTTATTCAGCATGGCCCTTTTGACCGATGGGAAGCGAGACTTCTTTGTAGCGCTGATTTGCCTTTCCAGGTTGCTTGGTTGGCCAAAAAGGGCGTATGCGTTTTTTCCTGAATATATTCAGGAAAAAACGCATACGCCCTTTTTGGCCAAGGGCATCATTGTCGAGGTTTTGCCGCTTTTCCTGTGCTTTAAAGGCGATTCGAATCTGCCTCCTGAAATCTGTTTCCTGCAATTCTGCCTTGCTTTCAAATCCTCTTTGTTGCCTTCCCTCAATATATTTGTAGACGAGAGTTATCATTTATAAGTCTGCAGGTTTGTGAATTGCAGTGCCCCTGAGCTCCATTTTTCAACTCGCTCCCTTGGGAGCTGGCCGCAAAAGCGCAGGATTGCTTTAGGCCCTATTCTGCTTCCGGGCGGCAGACTGAGCCCGTGGTTAATTCTTCTTCCTGATGGGAAAATAGAGTGACCTGTGCCTGTCCCAACACCTAGAGCTAGTCTCTCATTGGTTCCCCCTCTTCCCGTTCACCCTCAGGACAAATTGCAACCTGTATGGAACGGGAGGTTAAAGGTGCTGATTCTCCAAGGAGGGAGACTGCTAGTAAAGCGGCTGGAATGGTGAACCCGAGAACAAGGAGATGAGAAATGAGGTGCGTTTTAGAAACCTTTCCCGATCACTCGGTGGACCATCTTCAGGGTTTCTCATGCATGTTTTCGATGTAGGCAGATGCCCTTCAACCTGGAGATTTGGGACCCATGGGATGGGTACCACGCAGTATTACTTTAAAGCGTCTGCGTTTGCTCACCGAACCTCACCAAACCCCTCAGCCCCAAGAGTGTCCACCCTTATGTCTCAATCAGCTGCGGGTCTAGATATGGTCAATCCAGGTGGCATCACAGCGCCCGAACGAATTTTGTAAGAATTTCTCTCCCTTTCACTGTCTTTGTTTCACGGGTTTTTAAAATTAATTGAGTTTTATAATGGGGTTTAGCTGCTTTTCACTGCTGTGTTTATGCAGCTTTACACCCACTTGACTCACTTACAGAGAGATATCAATACATAGGTTTTAAGATTCTTACTAGTCAGATATACTCTTGGGCGGTGAATAGGGGGTGTTGAGTCCAGTTCCCTGAGCAAGGAGTAGGTCTTGTCTATTACGTATTGGGTTTATGGAACGGTATCTGAGCTAATTTGAAACCCTTGTTTTATGCATCACCCCACCTCACCTTTGCCGTTAGGCAGCCATAGTGTGTTTTCTAACCGTGTGACTCTGTTCTGTTTTGTAATTCAGTTCAAGGGCAGCGGTTTTTACATTCCCTCTATAGGTGATATCTTATGATAAGTGTCTTTTTCTGTGTGACTTATTTGACTTAGAATCGTCGTACCTAAATCCACTCATCATGCTGCTACTAGCCTTATGACGTTGATTTCATGGCTGAGTGATATTCCATTGTACATAAGGACCACAACTTCTTTATCCATTTTTCTCTTTCCTGGGATATGTAAGGTGTAACGAAGTGGAGGTTCTTGTCAACAGAGCAGCCCTAAACTTTGGGGTGCTTGTGTCCTGCTGATTTTTAGTTTTCCCAATTTATACGCCCATGAGTGGAAGTGCCCTATGCTCTCTAAGCTGAGATTTGTAAATGTTTCAGGACACACCGTACACTTCTCCAGAGTGGCTGTTGGCAATTTACATCCCGCCCATCAGCGTAGCAAGGCTCCCGTTTCTCCGTGGCCTGTCCTGCATTTCTGGTTTTGACACTTTATTCAGCATGGCCCTTTTGACCGATGGGAAGCGAGACTTCTTTGTAGCGCTGATTTGCCTTTCCAGGTTGCTTGGTTGGCCAAAAAGGGCGTATGCGTTTTTTCCTGAATATATTCAGGAAAAAACGCATACGCCCTTTTTGGCCAAGGGCATCATTGTCGAGGTTTTGCCGCTTTTCCTGTGCTTTAAAGGCGATTCGAATCTGCCTCCTGAAATCTGTTTCCTGCAATTCTGCCTTGCTTTCAAATCCTCTTTGTTGCCTTCCCTCAATATATTTGTAGACGAGAGTTATCATTTATAAGTCTGCAGGTTTGTAAATTGCAGTGCCCCTGAGCTCCATTTTTCAACTCGCTCCCTTGGGAGCTGGCCGCAAAAGCGCAGGATTGCTTTAGGCCCTATTCTGCTTCCGGGCGGCAGACTGAGCCCGTGGTTAATTCTTCTTCCTGATGGGAAAATAGAGTGACCTGTGCCTGTCCCAACACCTAGAGCTAGTCTCTCATTGGTTCCCCGTCTTCCCGTTCACCCTCAGTTCAAATTGCCACCTGTATGGAACAGGAGGTTAAAGGTGCTGATTCTCCAAGGAGGGAGATTGCTAGTAAAGCGGCTGGAATGGCGAACCCGAGCACAAGGAGACGAGAAATGAGGTGCGTTTTAGAAACCTTTCCCGATCACTCGGTGGACCATCTTCTGGGTTTCTCATGCATGTTTTCGATGTAGGAAGATGCCCTTGAACCTGGAGATTTGGGACCCATGGGATGGGTACCACGCAGTATTACTTTAAAGCGTCTGCGTTTGCTCACCGAACCTCACCAAACCCCTCAGCCCCAAGAGTGTCCACCCTTATGTCTCAATCAGCTGCGGGTCTAGATATGGTCAATCCAGGTGGCATCACAGCGCCTGAACGAATTTTGTAAGAATTTCTCTCCCTTTCACTGTCTTTGTTTCACGGGTTTTTAAAATTAATTGAGTTTTATAATGGGGTTTAGCTGCTTTTCACTGCTGTGTTTATGCAGCTTTACACCCACTTGACTCACTTACAGAGAGATATCAATACATAGGTTTTAAGATTCTTACTAGTCAGATATACTCTTGGGCGGTGAATAGGGGGTGTTGAGTCCAGTTCCCTGAGCAAGGAGTAGGTCTTGTCTATTACGTATTGGGTTTATGGAACGGTATCTGAGCTAATTTGAAACCCTTGTTTTATGCATCACCCCACCTCACCTTTGCCGTTAGGCAGCCATAGTGTGTTTTCTAACCGTGTGACTCTGTTCTGTTTTGTAATTCAGTTCAAGGGCAGCGGTTTTTACATTCCCTCTATAGGTGATATCTTATGATAAGTGTCTTTTTCTGTGTGACTTATTTGACTTAGAATCGTCGTACCTAAATCCACTCATCATGCTGCTACTAGCCTTATGACGTTGATTTCATGGCTGAGTGATATTCCATTGTACATAAGGACCACAACTTCTTTATCCATTTTTCTCTTTCCTGGGATATGTAAGGTGTAACGAAGTGGAGGTTCTTGTCAACAGAGCAGCCCTAAACTTTGGGGTGCTTGTGTCCTGCTGATTTTTAGTTTTCCCAATTTATACGCCCATGAGTGGAAGTGCCCTATGCTCTCTAAGCTGAGATTTGTAAATGTTTCAGGACACACCGTACACTTCTCCAGAGTGGCTGTTGGCAATTTACATCCCGCCCATCAGCGTAGCAAGGCTCCCGTTTCTCCGTGGCCTGTCCTGCATTTCTGGTTTTGACACTTTATTCAGCATGGCCCTTTTGACCGATGGGAAGCGAGACTTCTTTGTAGCGCTGATTTGCCTTTCCAGGTTGCTTGGTTGGCCAAAAAGGGCGTATGCGTTTTTTCCTGAATATATTCAGGAAAAAACGCATACGCCCTTTTTGGCCAAGGGCATCATTGTCGAGGTTTTGCCGCTTTTCCTGTGCTTTAAAGGCGATTCGAATCTGCCTCCTGAAATCTGTTTCCTGCAATTCTGCCTTGCTTTCAAATCCTCTTTGTTGCCTTCCCTCAATATATTTGTAGACGAGAGTTATCATTTATAAGTCTGCAGGTTTGTAAATTGCAGTGCCCCTGAGCTCCATTTTTCAACTCGCTCCCTTGGGAGCTGGCCGCAAAAGCGCAGGATTGCTTTAGGCCCTATTCTGCTTCCGGGCGGCAGACTGAGCCCGTGGTTAATTCTTCTTCCTGATGGGAAAATAGAGTGACCTGTGCCTGTCCCAACACCTAGAGCTAGTCTCTCATTGGTTCCCCGTCTTCCCGTTCACCCTCAGTTCAAATTGCCACCTGTATGGAACAGGAGGTTAAAGGTGCTGATTCTCCAAGGAGGGAGATTGCTAGTAAAGCGGCTGGAATGGCGAACCCGAGCACAAGGAGACGAGAAATGAGGTGCGTTTTAGAAACCTTTCCCGATCACTCGGTGGACCATCTTCTGGGTTTCTCATGCATGTTTTCGATGTAGGAAGATGCCCTTGAACCTGGAGATTTGGGACCCATGGGATGGGTACCACGCAGTATTACTTTAAAGCGTCTGCGTTTGCTCACCGAACCTCACCAAACCCCTCAGCCCCAAGAGTGTCCACCCTTATGTCTCAATCAGCTGCGGGTCTAGATATGGTCAATCCAGGTGGCATCACAGCGCCTGAACGAATTTTGTAAGAATTTCTCTCCCTTTCACTGTCTTTGTTTCACGGGTTTTTAAAATTAATTGAGTTTTATAATGGGGTTTAGCTGCTTTTCACTGCTGTGTTTATGCAGCTTTACACCCACTTGACTCACTTACAGAGAGATATCAATACATAGGTTTTAAGATTCTTACTAGTCAGATATACTCTTGGGCGGTGAATAGGGGGTGGTGAGTCCAGTTCCCTGAGCAAGGAGTAGGTCTTGTCTATTACGTATTGGGTTTATGGAACGGTATCTGAGCTAATTTGAAACCCTTATTTTATGCATCACCCCACCTCACCTTTCCCGTTAGGCAGCCATAGTGTGTTTTCTAACCGTGTGACTCTGTTCTGTTTTGTAATTCAGTTCAAGGGCAGCGGTTTTTACATTCCCTCTATCGGTGATATCTTATGATAAGTGTCTTTTTCTGTGTGACTTATTTGACTTAGAATCGTCGTACGTAAATCCACTCATCATGCTGCTACTAGCCTTATGACGTTGATTTCATGGCTGAGTGATATTCCATTGTACATAAGGACCACAACTTCTTTATCCATTTTTCTCTTTCCTGGGATATTTAAGGTGCAACGAAGTGGAGGTTATTGTCAACAGAGCAGCCCTAAACTTTGGGGTGCTTGTGTCTTGCTGATTTTTAGTTTTCCCAATTTATACGCCCATGAGTGGAAGTGCCCTATGCTCTCTAAGCTGAGTTTTGTAAATGTTTCAGGACACACCGTACACTTCTCCAGAGTGGCTGTTGGCAATTTACATCCCGCCCATCAGCGTAGCAAGGCTCCCGTTTCTCCGTGGCCTGTCCTGCATTTCTGGTTTTGACACTTTATTCAGCATGGCCCTTTTGACCGATGGGAAGCGAGACTTCTTTGTAGCGCTGATTTGCCTTTCCAGGTTGCTTGGTTGGCCAAAAAGGGCGTATGCGTTTTTTCCTGAATATATTCAGGAAAAAACGCATACGCCCTTTTTGGCCAAGGGCATCATTGTCGAGGTTTTGCCGCTTTGCCTGTGCTTTAAAGGCGATTCGAATCTGCCTCCTGAAATCTGTTTCCTGCAATTCTGCCTTGCTTTCAAATCCTCTTTGTTGCCTTCCCTCAATATATTTGTAGACGAGAGTTATCATTTATAAGTCTGCAGGTTTGTGAATTGCAGTGCCCCTGAGCTCCATTTTTCAACTCGCTCTCTTGGGAGCTGGCCGCAAAAGCGCAGGATTGCTTTAGGCCCTATTCTGCTTCCGGGCGGCAGACTGAGCCTGTGGTTAATTCTTCTTCCTGATGGGAAAATAGAGTGACCTGTGCCTGTCCCAACACCTAGAGCTAGTCTCTCATTGGTTCCCCGTCTTCCCGTTCACCCTCAGTTCAATTTGCCACCTGTATGGAACAGGAGGTTAAAGGTGCTGATTCTCCAAGGAGGGAGATTGCTAGTAAAGCGGCTGGAATGGCGAACCCGAGCACAAGGAGACGAGAAATGAGGTGCGTTTTAGAAACCTTTCCCGATCACTCGGTGGACCATCTTCTGGGTTTCTCATGCATGTTTTCGATGTAGGAAGATGCCCTTGAACCTGGAGATTTGGGACCCATGGGATGGGTACCACGCAGTATTACTTTAAAGCGTCTGCGTTTGCTCACCGAACCTCACCAAACCCCTCAGCCCCAAGAGTGTCCACCCTTATGTCTCAATCAGCTGCGGGTCTAGATATGGTCAATCCAGGTGGCATCACAGCGCCTGAACGAATTTTGTAAGAATTTCTCTCCCTTTCACTGTCTTTGTTTCACGGGTTTTTAAAATTAATTGAGTTTTATAATGGGGTTTAGCTGCTTTTCACTGCTGTGTTTATGCAGCTTTACACCCACTTGACTCACTTACAGAGAGATATCAATACATAGGTTTTAAGATTCTTACTAGTCAGATATACTCTTGGGCGGTGAATAGGGGGTGTTGAGTCCAGTTCCCTGAGCAAGGAGTAGGTCTTGTCTATTACGTATTGGGTTTATGGAACGGTATCTGAGCTAATTTGAAACCCTTGTTTTATGCATCACCCCACCTCACCTTTGCCGTTAGGCAGCCATAGTGTGTTTTCTAACCGTGTGACTCTGTTCTGTTTTGTAATTCAGTTCAAGGGCAGCGGTTTTTACATTCCCTCTATAGGTGATATCTTATGATAAGTGTCTTTTTCTGTGTGACTTATTTGACTTAGAATCGTCGTACCTAAATCCACTCATCATGCTGCTACTAGCCTTATGACGTTGATTTCATGGCTGAGTGATATTCCATTGTACATAAGGACCACAACTTCTTTATCCATTTTTCTCTTTCCTGGGATATGTAAGGTGTAACGAAGTGGAGGTTCTTGTCAACAGAGCAGCCCTAAACTTTGGGGTGCTTGTGTCCTGCTGATTTTTAGTTTTCCCAATTTATACGCCCATGAGTGGAAGTGCCCTATGCTCTCTAAGCTGAGATTTGTAAATGTTTCAGGACACACCGTACACTTCTCCAGAGTGGCTGTTGGCAATTTACATCCCGCCCATCAGCGTAGCAAGGCTCCCGTTTCTCCGTGGCCTGTCCTGCATTTCTGGTTTTGACACTTTATTCAGCATGGCCCTTTTGACCGATGGGAAGCGAGACTTCTTTGTAGCGCTGATTTGCCTTTCCAGGTTGCTTGGTTGGCCAAAAAGGGCGTATGCGTTTTTTCCTGAATATATTCAGGAAAAAACGCATACGCCCTTTTTGGCCAAGGGCATCATTGTCGAGGTTTTGCCGCTTTTCCTGTGCTTTAAAGGCGATTCGAATCTGCCTCCTGAAATCTGTTTCCTGCAATTCTGCCTTGCTTTCAAATCCTCTTTGTTGCCTTCCCTCAATATATTTGTAGACGAGAGTTATCATTTATAAGTCTGCAGGTTTGTAAATTGCAGTGCCCCTGAGCTCCATTTTTCAACTCGCTCCCTTGGGAGCTGGCCGCAAAAGCGCAGGATTGCTTTAGGCCCTATTCTGCTTCCGGGCGGCAGACTGAGCCCGTGGTTAATTCTTCTTCCTGATGGGAAAATAGAGTGACCTGTGCCTGTCCCAACACCTAGAGCTAGTCTCTCATTGGTTCCCCGTCTTCCCGTTCACCCTCAGTTCAAATTGCCACCTGTATGGAACAGGAGGTTAAAGGTGCTGATTCTCCAAGGAGGGAGATTGCTAGTAAAGCGGCTGGAATGGCGAACCCGAGCACAAGGAGACGAGAAATGAGGTGCGTTTTAGAAACCTTTCCCGATCACTCGGTGGACCATCTTCTGGGTTTCTCATGCATGTTTTCGATGTAGGAAGATGCCCTTGAACCTGGAGATTTGGGACCCATGGGATGGGTACCACGCAGTATTACTTTAAAGCGTCTGCGTTTGCTCACCGAACCTCACCAAACCCCTCAGCCCCAAGAGTGTCCACCCTTATGTCTCAATCAGCTGCGGGTCTAGATATGGTCAATCCAGGTGGCATCACAGCGCCTGAACGAATTTTGTAAGAATTTCTCTCCCTTTCACTGTCTTTGTTTCACGGGTTTTTAAAATTAATTGAGTTTTATAATGGGGTTTAGCTGCTTTTCACTGCTGTGTTTATGCAGCTTTACACCCAC